>NW_008794458.1:2710659-2732480 GCF_000699145.1 Aptenodytes forsteri | reverse complement strand
TGATCATTGTAGGTCCTTTCCAACTGAAATATCCTATCCTGTCCTAAATGGATGTAATTACGGTGTGCTTTCTTTGAATCATCTAAATATGTTTAGAAGTTTAAGAATCAAGATCTTTGAACAGAAAGGCATCTTCCTCTTTCTCAAAAAAAGACAACTTCAGGTTGTTCTACTCATTTTAACACAGGACAGATTACACTGATAATCTTATATGATTAGCATTTAAAATTTACTCTAACCCATTTAATGACTTTTCATCATACCTAGTTCATACTTGTAAGCCCCAGTGATATCTTCGAATTGCTCACTACCCACACTCTTGGTGATTAGATGTTGTCCACATGGCCAAGCGTCACAGAAAAATTTTGTTTTTTTGGTATTATTTTGGGAAAGCCAGCCAACATAGTTTGAATTTACTCGAGAAAACATATGATGACCATCATAGTCCAAGTCCAGTTCCCCTTCTCTGATGCTTCGAACCCATGTAGGACCGCTGCAAGCTGAACCTAAGCCAGACAACAAAAATGTTATAATAGGTTGTAACCTGAGTAGTAGAGAAACTCAGCAACATAAGCTGAGGAAAACAATTACGGTTTTAGTAAACTTGTTACCTCTGCCCGTTTCCAAAGGTGTCGGATCTAAACACTGCCAATCACCACAGCATTGATTTATGTCTCTGCGAGCCATCCAAGATTCATTCCAGCAGTGATATCGCCTGTAGGGTGCAGGAATATAGGATTAAAGACACCTCTCAGATCATCAAGTTCAATGCCTTACGATGGAGGAAAACCATGCCAGAGAGAACCTTTTAATCAACTGAAGACTCTCTGTCTTAATACTGTTAATGATGTTTGGGGACAGGAGTTGTTTGTTTTGCTTTATATCACTCAGACTGGAAGTTTGTTCCAGGACCCTGAAGACCTGATTGCAAAACATTCTTCCTATAGCCCTTTTTTTTAGTTGATAACATATCAACACGGTTCTTTTGTTTAACTAGTTTATTTTCTTAACATTTTCCTCCTGGTTCTTTAGAGGAAAATCACACACTGTCTTAGTCTTCTTTTTAATGGTTTAACAAAGAATAAACCCTTAAGTCTTTTGTGCTAAAATCAAAGATCCTCATTCCCTTACTATTTCAGTTTGACCTCATCTTTTTGACATGTGAAAGGGCAGAAAATTCATTAAAAGCTCTCACAGGTAAGACTTGCACACAAACAAAATTCTGGTGCAGTGAAACTGTGAATGTACAGGCCAAGGGTGAAAACACAAAATTCTGCTATGATGAGTGATAATGTCACAGTTATATGAACATGAATTGAAAGGTTTACAAGAATGAAGCCATCCATGATAAGGAACCTCAGGAAGACAACATAATTATCAACCAAGTGATTATGACTGAAGATATACTCCTAATTTGTGATAAATTTTCCCTTCCATTTCATGAACTACTTAATATTTTTACAGCTACTAAGATTGATGGCCTTATTCTTTCAACTGAGAAGTATAAGCAGGTAGCATCGATTCTCACAAGTGTTGTTTTTTTTTTTTCTTTTTTTCTGAAAATGTAGATTGAGCAGACTGCCTCTTCAGTAACTTCATGTTTTTGAAATGCATTATTAGGAAACTGAACAGTCTTGCCACACCAAAGATAGATATTCACTGATCTGCTAGATTTATACTAGTCTTTCTATCATTTAATTTTTGACAAAACCAAAAGAGCTTGTTTATTTCTTATTTACCATAGCTTGTCTTTACCACACAGGTTTTTTCCAGTACAGTCAAAGATCTCATTGATACCAAGGGGATTCTCAATTGAGCATGGAAAACAGAAGTTCGTGACAACACGGCTTGGGATTCCCAAACATCTCATTACTATAAGGAAAAAAAATATTCATGAGTCATTATAAATTGTAATTAATCAAGCAAATCCTTCACTTATTATATAAATAAGTCTCCTATAGTCTACTTTGCAATTACATAAACACAATGGATAGGAGGCAATATTTGGGATGCAGTGATTCTGTCTTCAAAACTTTTTAGTGGTTGAAAAGTAGTCTGAAAAGAGCCTAGCAGAAAGGAATGGCTTGTTATTCTTCCAGTTTCAAAACAAAACAAAACAAACAAAAAAACCCCAATCTGTTGTAAGTTCAGAAACCAGGCACCTGATCCTGGATTAATAAAACACCTTAATTTTTTTTTGTAAACAGTGTAGATTTTCATAGATTCATCTAGGGAATATCAATTTATTTTTCTTCAATGTAGAAGCAGGTTCAGTAAATAAATGGTATGAAGTTGGAACTCAAATCTTTTGCCTGTAGAGTTTAGTTCACTATTATCTCATCCTCTGCAGTAAAAGAACATAATTGACTGCTGCTTTTATGTTTTGGAGGAGACATTGCTAGAGGTCTTCTTCCTGTTCATAACTTAGTGTTTTTTCTCATCCTTCAAACTTCACCCAAAGGACAAATTTTGGCTCCACGATGCTGCACTTGCTCTGTGTTTTAATAAAAGCTGAAGTATTGATAGCTGCGTGGTAAAAAGGTCACAGAAAAGACAGTATTGCTTTTCTTCTTGCTCTTCATGCTGTATAGGAAAGCAACAGGTTGATAATAAACACTATGTTAGGAGCCTTGCCATATCATAACAAAAGGAAAATATTCCATTTCTTTTCTAGTAAAATGCTTATGTAATATTCTTCCAGTGGGTTTTAGGGTCAGAGGTTTTTGATCCTGGTTTTCTCTCTTCCTTTTTGGATAACTAGGTAAGGGCAGACTGAAATATCATACCTGTGCACATTACTGAAGCAAGAGACCCACAGTACCCATATCTGACAGGCCTGCATCTGCCGTTGTACCACTGCTGAAGAATAGGGACACTTCCATTCCAGGAAAATGGTTTTGTTCCTTTCAGGTAATCATTGTTTTCTGGAATCTTCATGATACTGTTAGTGGTATGGCTGCTTATCTAGAAAGAGAAAAGAAAAATAACCTTTTCAAATAGCTGACCATGTCTTCACATCGTAAGCATATCACAAAATCATCAGAGATTAGTGTTACAAGTTAGTTTTTCCTGTGAATCTGAGCACAGAAAGGATTTCCCCTGCTACTCGTACTGTGTTAGATTACAGTGCAATTTGTCCTTCTGCTATATAATGAAGCGTGACCCAATCTATTCAGAGGTGACACACCACTAGAGGTCTTACCATGTGATTTACCACCATGCTGACATGTACAGGATCATTGCGCCAACAATGGTCGCGATCAGAGCCGTGATGGTAACTCGCACCCATGTCTAGTATCTTCAAGCAGATATCCAGAATCCCATCTTCAAACTGAGGAAAGAGAAGTTAACAGAGGCATCATGGTATTCTGACATTGATAAAGTTCCTTTCTTGTCAATAATCCAGTCTTTTTCATGTATACGAGCTACCCTCTCTCTTCCCCTGCCCTTTTTTTTTTTTCTTCCCTATCAAGCACAGCTTCTAGTGGTCTGCATGGTTTTGTCTATCTGCCTGAAGGAAAACCAAAGGGAAAAACATGTCATTTTTGCTTATGTTTGACCAACGGAATAATTTTCCTTCAGAAGCACAATATTCTGTTTCACCTTTTCTAAGAACATTCTGCAGTTTCCTTAATTTTATTACAGAAAACTTCCTTCCAATTGTTTGGGCTACAGTGAGATTCTCAAACATTTTATTTTGTGCATGCATAGTCTGGACTGGACCTAAAAACCTTTCGCACTCCCTAACATAGAACGCATTTCTGAAAAAATATGGATAATGCTTCATTTATCCGTATATGGATGACATCTACTTCTAAACAAGTCTTCAAAAAGTACCTGTCCAAAGTGCCATGGTCGAGAGGTAATATGCTTGTGAACTCCTTCATACAGTATCCCATGTTCATTCAGAACATATTCTTCTCTATGGGCCTGATTGTCCATATATACAGGGTCATCTGGAAAAGGTGCAGAGCTATCAGTCAGACAATATGTACATCTCTAACACTTCTGTATCTTCTGCTTCACTGGATCCCTCTTTCTTTTCCTACCTATTTTTGATTTATACTTTTAAACATGTTCAAGGGTGTGGGCTCTTTAAATATTCACAAACCATTAATTTCGACTTACAGCTAGATATTATCTTTATCAAGCCTCTCCCTGCTGTAGTACACCTGAATTACAGAGCTTGCAATTTATCTTCACACTAAGCTGTTCTAGGTGTCAAACACTGTGCACTTGTTGGGTATCTGACTTTGATCAAATCAAAAGCACAGACAATGTGAATATTTGCCATGTAATGATTTTGGCAAGGTCCTACAGGCTCCAGAATCGCTTGCTACCAGAACCAGATCTACAGAATTTCATTTGTATTTGTACTATATTATTCCATGGTGATACCACAGAATTCACAGAATCACAGAATTGTTGGGGTTGGAAGGGACTTCTGGAGGTCATCTGGTCTAAACCCCCCTGCTCAAGTAGGGACACCTGGAGCCAATTGCTCAAGACCATGTCCAGATGGCTTTTGAATGTCTTCAAAGATGGAGAATCCACAACCTCTCTGGGCAACCTGTGCCAGTGCTCAGTCACCCTCACAGTAAAAAAGTGTTTCCTGATGTTCAGAGGAAACCTCCTGTATTTCAGTTTGTGCCCATTGCTTCTTGTCTTGTCAAGCCATTGTAAAAGTGGGGGGAAAAAATTACACTCCATCCCTACTACCATTAAGAAATCAAATCAAAACACTGGCTTGAGACAGTCTTGAACTTGGAGGAAAAGATAAAAAATGACAAAGAAAAAATCCCTCCCTGTTTCTCATTATGTCTGTGACTCCATCTGTTACTTACCAGCTAAGTAATAAATATGTTCTACGTTTTTACTCATCACTAGCGTTTTTCTTAAAACTATCTAATCATCACTAGAATTCTTACCTGCACACCAAGGGTTAAAAAGGACATAAAAATCTCCAAGACATCGCTGATATGTGTGACCACAAGAAGTGATTTGCATATTGAGAATATAACGGCCAATGCAGGCGTTGGAGGGAGGAAACACGCTGATATTGATGCATTTTGGCTGATGAATTTTGTGGGAAGCACTCCAGCAGGTTTGATCTAGACATCTGCCCATTGGGAAGGTACATTTCGTCTCATTTGATTCGCAGGGTCTGAGGCCTTTTCAGGAAAATAAATACAACTTCAGTCAGATTAAACAAAGCACATGTAAAAGGCAAGTAATTTGCTTAGCCATTATTTGCAATGCAAAGCTCCCAAGGGTGGATTTCTTTTTTCACTTGTCACTTCTGTAGCAGAGTGAGAAAACTTTACATGTGTGAAGGTAGTCTCTTCACACAGAAGATGAATGAGTAGATACTAATTGTCACTGAAGACTATGGGAAATACTACTTACTAGCAAAGGACTGGGAAAGACTACACAGAGTTTGGGAGTGGCTACCTGTCTCCACGGTGAAAACGGCCTGGTCCACGGAGTCATCCCATTCCCGATTTTGGAAGCGAGCATAAAAGCTGAAGGCTTGCCCTCTCCTTATTATTTGTCTGTCAGTTCCGAAGAAATGGGTATTATGAATTTGGCAGTTGGAAGGACAATTTAGGTCAACTTCTCCCAGCTCAATGACTGCAGGAGGGAGAAAGGAACACAAAGGAAAAACAGATAATCGAGTTCCCATCATTGGCTGAGGTCAAGATTACATGAAAGAGGAGATAATGATGAAAGACAGAGATAACTGTTTTGAAAAATTCATTCAAGAGTTTGTTCAAAATTCAGCAACACTGAGATTGAGACATACATCCATAAAAGTATCCTTACAAGTTCACCACTTCCCTAGCTTGCAGGTGGAAACTTATATAATGCTTTGATTTATAAAGCTGTGCTACAAGTTTCACATCTTTCATATAGTGCCTTCTGGCTCTATAAATACCTGATGCTGAGGGACGATATTAGTATCTCTACTTGAAAAATTGATTTAGTGTTGTAATATTCTCTTCACATTAAACACGCTGTCTACAGACAGTTACTTTTCAACCACAGCTAGACAGCAAACGTTTTGCACATGCTATCAGTTGAGAGTTGTTTTTTATACAAATAATAAAATAATAAAGTAAATTGAATAAATAAAAGATTTGATAACAAATGTAGGTGTTTGAAAGCTTAAGTGACACTCAAATGAGTTATGAAAAAAATAGATACGAATAAATGTCCCCCTCAAATTGTAAATACTGTTAAATACTCATGCAAATGTCTCAGTCTGCATTTCCCAAAGTCAAAAGGTTTGCAGACATCTTTGAGAAACCTAATGGAGAAGGAAATATTCACAAATTGTGACATTTAAAAAATGCTGACAACCTATCCCAAGTGCTATGATTAGCTTGACAAAAATCTTAGCTGATCCCCCCTTAGACATCCTGCCTAGATATCAGTCATTGCATAGGGGTAATTATGATCCTGGTGCCAGAAGGATGGGTGGCAACACTCATTTTTACTTATTTGCATACAACTTTTTATTTTCAAAAGTGCTTCACTCTAATTGAAGACAATGGGAGCCACAGATTCTCAGCAGTTTTGGAAATGGGGCTTACTGAACTACAACATCTTGTATATTATTTTAATTCTAAAGGGTTAAGTTTGGTCCTGCTAAGCCTGCAGACAAACCAAACAATGCAACTTCTCTAACTATGTTCACACTAAGTTGAATACAGAGTTGGTATTTAGGGGAAACTAATTTTTCCCATCCAGAACCAAGGGTGTATCCACATAAAAGAAGACGCATAGCTAAGCCCATGGGACCGGGACACTTTCAACACAAACCAGTGGAGCTTCCCAGGACCACATCCTGAAGTAAATCATAATTGAAATGAATTGGGAGGGGACGGTGGGTAGGAAAGGAAAAAAAAAAAAAGCATGCAGCTTTTTCTGATTTGTTTCCTTGAACCAAAATAATTTCATTTTTCATCTAACCATTTAAATTTGGTAATGAATTGGTCATTCAGCTCTTCAGCAAAGATCAGCAGATAAATGCAGACCTGGGCATTACCCATGTTAAAAACATACACACTATCAACAACAACCAAAATATATGGCAATGCATTACATCATTATTGCTCATGAACACATCATACCTGCTGACAAGAAAGAGTAACAGAATTGAACTTAAAACCTCATATCTTAATGAGAGTTGTCAACCATAACACAAAGTGTTCTGGTTGAACAGGAAGGATTAGAAGTGCTTATAGCGCACATGATGAATTCCTGTGGTCAAGAACACTGAAAGAACCTGACAGATCCTTGCCCATCCTCTGGAGGCGTTTATAAACCAAGACAATGACACTTCATCCACTCATTAATCCAGCTGAACCGGATCATCAGCGAGTTGAGATATTACATGTTTCCCAAGGAAGTTCTCTAAAGTCAGCCCACAGTTTGCTTATCAGAGTTAATTATCACAACTGGATCACAAAGGAGCTAACAATTGCCTTCTTAAACAAAGGCAGCTCAGAGAAAATACTAAAGGCTAATCAATTTCACACCTCTTATGGGTTTTCTCTCCCTGGTAGAAACCCGACCTTCAATACCAGTCACTGGGTTTTCTCTATCAATTCACATTTTTCCTTCATTCCAGAGAGAATGCTTCAGGTATCCATTGTGAAATAATTGCTTCTAGCATGAGAATACTGAAAACTAGTACTTTGCAGTTTATACTGGAAATAAAATGCATTCTTTTCAGTGCTCTTTCTTATTCTCAGAATTGGCTGTTGTTTCACCAATTCTTCTACATAGCTCTCTTTTTCCTTTATAAAAGGAAAGTTTTTTTCAAAAGTTGTTTTTTTTTTCTTTCTCACTAAGTCCACAAATAAAATCTAAACCATAGAAATAATCCCTAGACTTGATTCCACACAGCAATATGTACAATTTTTTTTTGTCTTTACACCTGACCGTTTAATTATTTCTGCTTTCAGTACTGAGTCAAGTGATAGTAAACTTTCAAGACACTCACCTTCCATTTTTCTTCTACATGTACTAGTATCTGAAGCACAGTACTGGTGGAGGTACCTGCTCCTCAGCAAGATGCACTGCAAGGTCTGGCTGATCTCCTCTGTGAACCAACCTAATTTCCTCTCAGTAACATTTATATTCGGAACTAAAAGGCTGTCACACATATTGCATCAACAAAATACCAGTTTACAAAGAAGCCCCACCCATGTGTCTACTGATGCTCATAAATGATTCATTTTAACTTCCAGCATTATTAGGGAGAGTCCTGCAGCTGAAGGGAGGGAGAGATCTTAGTACCTCACTATAGCATAGTACTCTCAACGTCCCACATCTTGCCATGTCTCAAAATTTTTTTAAGACCAGGATGAATCTAAACACATTTCAGTGTAAGCCATTATTTTTAGCCATTTAAAGTTCCCATAAATCCCAGCACCTACTGTTCCCTTCTGGCTAGACATCTTCAATCACCTATAGGAAAACAATAAGAACACTAGACTTAACCTGAATTTAGACTCTCTGAATATGATCAGCAGTGGACATTTTTATTATAATATAATCAGAAATCCCAGCTTTCAGAAAGTCTGCATAGCACTCCCTCCAAGTGGAGGTCAGAGTAAAATGAACAGTTACAAACTTTCCCAGCAAAATCGTAAAATAAACGGAGGACATGCATTAAATGTTTTTGAAGTTCGCAGTAAAATTTAATCTAAAAATTAGAAAATTTATTTATACTTTGTGTGTATTTATGTTCTAGCACACAGTTTTGCGGCTTCTTAGCTTACTCCACCTCCCTTCCCCCCAAAATTATGAAAACCATTTGAGATTTTTCCAATAATTTCTGGGAACTGAAAACACGTAAATATTTTGATACAAAAATGTATTATTTTATTTAGGTTCCAGGCATATTTAAAAAAAAAAAAACAAACAACTACAACAGTGTTCTCTCTGCACTCTCAGTGATGAGGACATCGGCCTGCAAATGGGAGAGGTGGATTGAAATTTCCTCTGCCAAAACCAGAATGAACATTTGCTACAGTTGCCTCCTACCCCTCTTATGCCTCTATGCCAAGCTTTACTCCATAAGATATCCTTTGAATCCCTCCAAGTTATTCTACTTTGGATTAAAAAAACCCCAAACAACTAAAACTAAACAAACAAACAAAAAACTCCCAAACCAAAAAATCATTCATTGATATAGAAATAACACGACTGAAGTTCAGTGATTTGCATAACTGCCTGGATTCTAGACAGTGCTTTAAGAAATCATAAAAAGAAACAGCTTAACTAACAGTGAAATAACTTAGTAAGCATAACTTAACAGCTCAGGTATTACAAAATAACTTCACAGAAATTAAAGCAAAGAAAAAAATCAGCACATCAACAATGGGTTTGGAAGAGAGTGGTGAAAATAGTTGTATGACTGATGCATATGAAAGTATGCATAATATTCAATAATATACAAAAACATTCAATAACAATAATATTCAATAACATAATATTCAACGTGTTCATATTTGAAATTTGTAAATATTTAGCTAGTCAGTAGGCAGACATGAAAAAATATGTGAATCCTAAGTATTTCATTCATTTCTCATATCTTAAACTTTCTTTTTCTTAGTATTTGTCATTTGACTATTAAACTTCAACTCATTGAAAAATGAAAAATTAAAACCAATACTATTCCATAAGAAATAATTTAGCAGCCATAAAAACATAATCGACTTTAAATCAACCTGTAAAATGGGAATGGTAGTGGTCTAGTCATCCATCGGAGACCTGCCTACAAACGTATGCCCATACCAGCATCCAGAGAACAGAACAGAAAAGTACCAAAGTCAATCACAGTTTCCAAGAATAGATTAAAATCCCCTCAAATACCTCTAGTTCAATCATCCGCCTAAAATATTTTGGTAAATGAAAGCCTGTGACAAATAAAAGAAAACAAATAAGCATCAGTAAGTGGCTGCACCTGTGGGTTCAAAGAGACTTAATTAAGAGTTTATAGTAATAAAGGCCTGAATCAGGAGAGGAACACTTTCTGTATGGATATGAGTCACTGACTTTAGTAAGTATGGTGGCTTAGATCCCTGAAGCTGCTTTGGTGCCTATCTGTCTCTGCAGGATCACTATATAGATACCCAGCGCCAAAGCAAAGCCTCCCAAATACCCAAGTTCCTGCCTATCGGTGTTTGCAAAGCCATCCAATTGCTGTTGCCAGCTCACAGCTATCAGACTGGTTGGTCCTCTCACTCAAGCCCAAGTCCCAAGTGCCTAAAGTAAGAATCTTGAACAAGGTAGAAAATCATAGCATACTAGCTCTCTAGGTGCACTCAGTCTACTCTTACCCCTCTTGCCTTCCAAGCTCTGCATCATGGACTCAGGTAGTCCATGCAACAGGGCCACCACCCTAAAGAAAGAGGCGTGGGAGACTGAGCACAAACAGGAAATAGAGGTATGGTTCAAAGAAAGGTTTTGCCTCTCAGCTTATGGCCTGTCTAAACAACTGATGCGTCCTGATTGCTGACCTCCAAAGCAGGTTGTTGCCCTCTATCCAAGGAGTCTCCTCCTGTATAGAAACGGTTCCCCTCCCTGCCTGACAGCGAGGTACGCCAAGCTAAGGTTGATAGTCCCTTGGTCCCAGCTGGGGGTGCTTTTCCCCTCTGCCTCCATCTTTTTCCCTAACGCTTCACTCATCTTCACTCAAGCTGTCCTCTCCACATTACTACAGTATCTTACTTACACATCCAACATTCCCTGAAATGTACAAAGAAGCAGATATGCCAGGTGCAGGCCTGAAAATTCTGCAGGATAGCACATTTATGAGGATTTAGGCACTTCCAGAATTTAAGCCATTTAGGTTACTAAGTTTCTTTAAAGACCTTGACTTTGGCCCTTACTGCACAAGCATCTACACGATAATAGTTTAGCGTGGATTTTTTAATTTCTGGAGTAATTGGTACTTACGATGTTACAGACTACATTTACCTTTTACAACAGGGTTTTTTTTTTAAATATTACTTGCATTACAATAGACTGACATATGATGAACATTGACAAAGTCAAGTGGTGCGCCTGTTAAGGCTCTGAAATCTTCATAGCTTTCAATTGCCCATCATGCCACTAGGAAAGGGCAAGGATTGAAGAACAGGGCATCGCAATCACGGAAAGAACACTTGTGAACGGCACTGTCCCACAGCATCACTAATATATTCGGGAACAACAGAGAAGTCGCAATAATCCAGCATCCAAGGATTCCTTTCAAAGAAAAAGGAACACAAAATGACAGCTCAACAGGGGATAAAGGAAAGAATCAGAAAATATGTGAATTGAGATTAAAGTGTTTTGGTGAAAGTGTCATCTAGTGGGAAGATGGGGTAACTACAGTGCTTAAAACATTTTAGCTACTCAACTTAAGCATGTGTCAATAGGCAGCCCTAAAGTCCACTTTTTGCACTTGGTTGTATAATTGTATTCCTTTGATCACTGGACCTGGAGTTCACCTTATTAACGAACGTACAATTTTGTAGAAATAGCAATGAGTGATGGAGTAAAAAGTTACCTGTCAAGTTGGGATATTTGAAGTCATTAACTGGCATTGCTATCTGCTCCCAAGAGTTCAGGAATATTCATGTCTAACAAGGAAAGGGGATAGAGAAGAAAAAAATTGGATGCCATAGGTTAACTCTAAAATAAGCACGTCTGTTAGAAATCCACATCCGACATTTAGAAGCTTCATATTACAAGGGCAATAGGCTGCCAAACTAACACGAACTCTGTCACAGAACACACCCAGAAGTTTCTTAAAATTCATAAATCAGTTTGCAGCAAGGGTGCCTTTCATTAAAGAACCTGAAAGCACTGGCAGCTTACTGTTGACTGTAAGCAAGTATTACAACACCCTATTTACAGATGAATTAGGACAAAGAAATGCTTCAAATGAAATCTTAAACGAGAAGTCTGTGTGTTTTAAGAAGTACATGGCAGCTTTGTCTTTCTAGAACATGGAGGAAATTAGTAGCATTAAATAATTATAGGTGGTTTCTGACACAACAAAACCACCAGTCTTCACACAAAGAAACAAAAAACTCCTTCAAGGCAGCTCCCATCCAAGCCGGTCCATAGGACTCGCTTTGCGTTCTGATGGAGCTACTTGCTCTCTCGTCTCTTAGCCTTTTACTGGGTTTCCATTAACTGTGTAAGCCACTTTTTTGCTCCATTTAATAGGATGTTTTTTTCTCAATATCCACAGTGCTGATGAGAAAGACACACACCTAAAATGTTGCAGTATATGCAGAATGCAAAAAGGTCAAACAATTATAGGATGTGTACCTCATAAGAGCAAGCAACAACATCATTTGTGCTTAAGGCAAATTGTCATCGTATTTAGAACAGAACCCAGGTAAAATGCTAACCTGAATCATACTGTAGGCCTCGCTTCTGTACTTCACCTTTGCTCTATAGCACTTCCAAAGTTGTTTTTTTTTTTTTTTTTTAATTGGCTCTTTTTTCATGTACCTTAATAACAGTAGCAAAGGTGACTGGGTTAACTTAATAGAATAAAACTATAAACATTGCATAAATTGCAATTAATAAGTTTCAACAAAAAGAAAAAAAATATTTTTCTACTGAAAAAAACCGAAAACAACCCCTTTTCACAAACTGAAGCTAGACTTGATAGCTGAGTAATTTGCCAGGTAACCTATTCTGAGTACTGTAAGTTCACTTTTAAATGAGCTTGTTCGCAACTGTATTTAAAAATGGAAGTGAAATAAGCTAGCAGTACTGTAAATTCAAACCTCAGCTCACTGAGCAGTAACTTTCCCACACACAGAGAAATCTGTAAATCACCAGGCCTGTGATTATAACCCACCAGTCTAACTGCCCAAGCAATGGAGTAGATACCACGGATCTTTTACCTGGACAGGCAATGCTAATTGGAAAAGAATCAGTCTGAGCAGCGTGAGTTGAAAGAATAAAACAAAGAGGGACATTTACTGGGTTGGATCACAGGAGGTTTGAGGCTCTCTGGAAGAATGCAAGTTGGCTCCTATTCTGTTCCTTAATTTAAAGCTTCAACTTTTAATGAAGCCTGCTTGTTGTTCAAAAAAAATCCATTTTATCCTGTAGTGCTTTTTTTGTAGATGTTCATTTAAAAGTTCTTTATATAAGAGTAGAGCTCAACATCTTGAGGCACAGGTCTAAAAATATAGATCTCCATCCCAGCAAAAAAGTAAGAGTCTCGAGTACTGATATTTACAACATAAAGAGCTCTTGCTTTTACCTGGGAACTATCTAATATTAAAAATAGAGATGAGGAAATATTTTTGTTCTGACAAACTGAGTTCAATACCTGCCGGATGTAACTTTTTCAAGATTTCTAAAATTTCACATGCATTGCTTAATTAGAAGTTAAAAAATATGTAGTTATGTTCTGTTTTTATTTTAAGCAATTGGGAGTAGTAGACTCGTAAGTTAAAATTAACAGGGACAGACTTTTAAAATTCTTGACTGTTTCAGATCTCTGTAGTGGATATCTTACACATATACACAACATGGTATACAAAGAAGATACTGTTGTGGACGAAGAGTAAGGAAGATCCCATGTACCAGAAATGCAAACCCCAATTTTTATTCTTTTTTGAAATACATATACAGACACACGCTTTCTTCAATGAGAAATAGCATAGTAACTCACTTGTAGGCTCCAATGTGGCATATTTTTTTGGGGAAAGAAACAAATACATTTCAATTCATTTGCAAACCTTTTAATTTTTTTTTTTTTTTTTTTTTTTTTTTTTTTTTTTTTTTTTTAGATCATCAGGCCTGACAGCTGGTGATTTCTCTGCTCATTCAGGAATGATTAGACAGCAGGTTTGGGCAGACAAACTAACACATATGCTGCAACACCAGGCAATGACATTGCTCTAATGGTATTTGCCTCAGCTTTCAGAGCCTTCCCAATAGTAGGGGATTAGCAATTGATTTTAGTGAAACATGGAGCTCTGTTTTCAGCAGTATAAATACAACACAAGATCTAGAAAGAAAAGCATCAAAGAGGGATAGGGAGCTGGAAGCGCTGGTTTAGATGGAGGCAGGCAGCAGTGCAAGTCAAAACAATAGCTACTGTTCTCCCATGTTGGAAGTATGGATTGGTTTTAGATGTGTAATAGGCTCTATTCCACTTCTGATTGCTCATCCAACTCAAACTCTGCTCCTCCAACAGATTTTTAGCTCTAGTTCATCACTGTGTCATAAGGGACAGGCAGCTCAACTCAAACGCTAATGGCAATATATGAAAGGAGGTCAAAACATAAGCCAGGACTAGCATGAAGACAGCTGATGTCTCTCAATATGAAGCAGTAAATACTTCCAGCCCCTGTACAAGCATGGTGTACAATCATAATCTTAGAATGACGCAGCAAATACTTCCAACTCTTTTACAAACACAGCTGTACAAACACAGGTATAAATGCCAACACCTTTCTTTGAAGGCCCTTGTCTCCCTTTACTAGAAGTTCCTGAGTCAGTAGGCCTTCTCTACTTCAATAAACATTCTTGCTTTGAGATCTCTGCCTTTTGGCAAGATGATCCTTGATGTGTCATTTAGCACCTTAATATATAGTGACCACGATCAGATTTTTGACAAGACCATTTCATAGTATCTAATCTTTTCTACAATAGTTTCTGATACACACTTCAGTTTAGATCTATTAAGCTTTACTAAACAAAATACCCATTAACATGTTCTATAAAAGCTATGTAGGTGCTACCATCTTCAAAATGAAAAGATATCATAACAAAAGGAACTACCTTAGCTTAACTTAGATTAAATATACAGCTTTTATTCAGCAAGCATTAGACATAGAAAAGCTGTGCAAATGTTTTGGCAAAACGTTGTGGCAAAACATTGTGTAGTTATTATTGAGTCAGCATCAATTTATACTATCAAAAGATATTAGAGAGTTCAAAAGAAGATAGCTGGTTTGGTTGGTTGGTTGGTTGGTTGGGTTTTTTTAGCAGGATGCTATATAATGTCATTATGCTCACTAGACTGAATTTTAAGTTAGTTAATGATCTAAGTTAAGACAACTGTAAGATGCTAGTTTGATCTAGCCATCCTTTGTTTTGTCCTGAAAATTGGCATGGACAACTTGTTTTCACAATTCATAATGAAATTCCTTCACACATTATAGAAAAAAATAGCATAGGACTGAATATGCATCCTTTTATACCAAGTTGACCAGTAATTCAGGTATGATTTGCTAAGTGCTGTTCCCCATTATATGTAGGCCACTTCTTCACCTAACACATCTGAGCAAAAATTCATGATGCTGAATTTTTCGCTTATCGAATTATTTTCAGTAGAAAATCCAGAGTAAGATTCTGCTTTCAGTTACTTTTATAGTTGTTTTAATACATTCCTAAGTGCACAAACCTTCCAAATTTCAGCTGATACACAGAAAGAAAATCCAGCTCACACCTTTCTTCTTGGCACTTCACTATCAGAACAGTGAAAAATACTTCATTCCCAGTAAAAACCCAGGAAAAAAAAAAAAAAAAAAAGTGGAACAACAACTTAATTGCATCATGAAAATAAGCAGGGAGACATCTACACACCCAGGTATCACATATTTCAAGCAGCACCTTCCAGTTTTTCTTGTCAGCTTTTAAATAGGACTATATTTTAAGGACATGCTAAAACGCTTTGGGCTAGTTTACTACATACAAGCATGGATTCTCTGCATGCTAATTTTACTTTAGCCATAATTTTGGTTTGCTGCCATTTAAACTAATCCAGCTGTCTTCAGTAACGTCTTTGTCTAATCCTGCTTTCAATTATGTTTTAAAACTTTTTTTTAACATCAAGTTTCTCAGTTTCTGTGCAAAGAAACTGAATATTCACAAGATCTATTGCAAATAATTTTGCTACACTTACAAATCAGTAAGAATATCAAGTCTATTTGCTGGTTTCAAACATCACACATTAGAGAGTGCCATCCTAAAATCCTATACAATAATCTGAAATGAGTTCTTTTTTCAGAAGCACACATCCAGCTGAGCAATAATTACAGTGAAATGTGCTGTCATCTTTCCAAAGAATAGTAATTAGGGATATGAGTCTGGATGTCTTGTATGCTTATGGAATCATTTTTTCTTTCCAGCTAATGATCATCCAAATAGTAAAACATTAAAAGGAAAATGGCAAAGGGTGTGGACAGTGGCTGTCATCAGCCTTGTGCACCAGCTCCAAACTCTGTCACCTTCCCTTGGAAGAGAAAGCATGATGATGCAAAAGTTAAAATTCTTCATGCTTCTTTGGAGAAGAAAACAAGTACGGGTAATTCATCTTTTTATTTATTATTGATAATACTTAAAGACAAATCTCCCATGATTGTCTCCCTTTATTGATCTGGGAAAACATCTTTATATTAGACTATCCTTATTATGTGTGGCAAAGAGAGTCAAAGACTGTCTCATACAAAAAGTAGCTGTGTATCTATGATTATACGATTATAATAATTTAAATCAACACCTAAGAGCACAGGCATGTAAGTACCTCTCTGTCTGAAACCTTAGAAACATCACCAGCTTTCCTTTTTCTGATCAGACCAATTTTTAATTAATACTCATATACTAGTGTGAACTGATTGCCAAGAGGAATGAAAAAGACCTCCTGGGCTGTATCACCGCTCCATTGCGCTGGAAACAGGAATCATTCCTGTTACGTACATGGGTAACAAGTACCTAATGAACAAGAATCTGAAGCTCTTTTCTTTTTAATATCCCAATGTCAAATAAACATTTAAACAAAGTAATTACTACCAACTATTGGTATGATTTTTATTATTTTTCAATTAATGCTACAAGGGTAACGGGTACCTTCTTTGCAGTTTTTCAAGTGATACACGCCAATCTGTTATATGACCAATGCACCAATAACAATAATGTTTTCTTGGGACTTAGGAGAACCAGCTTCCAGAGTTCTAGGAGAAGCTACTTCAAACCAAACAGCATAGGTGTGACTTTAACTCTTATCTCCCAAATCGTATGTGATTGAATCCTAAAGCCCTTACAGCAAAGTTTTCTCCTCTCCACCATTTAGATGAAAAATCAGCGTTAATTAAATAAGCACCTCTTTTTTTCTCCCTCCCTCCCCCCCCTTTTTTTTTATCTGAAGTACAGCAAATATATGTGAATTTCCTCCTCAGTGAGTGAGCACATTCCAATGAAAACCACTTTTTTCATCTACTGCTAATTTTGAACTTGTTCAGAAAAATATTTTTTAGAACAAAGGACATGTCAGCACTGAAAGAAAGCTTGATAAAAACTGTGAAGAAGGAGACAGCAAAGGACTTCGACACTACTGTTTAATTAAAAAATGTTCCCCTCTTCCAAATACTTTGATCCATCTTTTTTTTTTTTTTTTTTTCTTTTTTTTTTTTTTTTGTTTTAGAACAAGTAAATGTCATCAATTCTATTCAAAATTATTCCCCTTCCAAGTATTTATTTTTCTTCCTCCAAGCAATAATACATTTCAGGTTTTGCATTTGTTAACCAGTATACTGCATACAAACCACAGGCATGTTAAGACACAAAGCAACACATTATATTTCATCAACCTCACCGTGACGAAGCAGGTTCATACATATTCCTGAAGCATGTTATTGCCCACTTTGAAGAAATTCCAAAAGTGTGATGGCTGCTACTCATGCTCGAGATATAAAAAGTTTTAAAACTGATAATGCTCCACAGCAATATAATTTAAACAAAAACCCAGTAAAATATTATAAAAGTTAGGACACAAGATTAGAGCAATAATGTGATAGGGCATTATGCAAGATTTACAAACACCATAGTTACAACCTGCATTAAGCACTACAAGCAAGCTAATAACACACAGCTCATGGTTTAACCCCAACACAATAACCAGAGATATATATTTTTTAAGTGTTTGATGTTTGACATACAAAACTGTAATTATAGGGATATTCCCATTTAGCTGTGTGTAAGTAACAGCGAACACTTTATAAAAGCCTCATGCACAGAAAGAACAGGCCTAGCAGCACCTCAAAGAGCATGTCTATCTAACTTTTGTCATTTACCATGGTCAACAAATCACTCTTGCAGAACAGGTTACACATTATACTGAAATTCCACTGCCTTCATTATGACATCAAAGAGCTTCCAATCTAGGAAAACATCAGGGCTGATCTGGATCTCAGAACTGGTTTGTCATTATGACAGTATTTTTCTTGAACCTTTTTTATTTTTATGGACAAATATGTATCATAAATTACATATTATATGTTATACTAGGATAGACATACACTTTACCAGTCATTTCTAATATTGAATGTAAGCCTAACTCCCCCATTGCCCTTTTTTTCCCTTTTGTGTAAAAAAGTTGCAATAGATTTTCCACATTGAAAAACAGACCTACTGTAAAAGTTTTTATTGTCTACCCAGCAGTTCCTACAGGAACTTTTTCCTACAGGAAAGTCATATACAGCTCATGGTCAGACTGCCAAAGTATCTAACATTTATGTATTATAAGCATGATACAGACATAAAACGTGTTGTATGAACAGCATTCAAGCACATAAGCAGCTGAGACTGTTGGCTTCCTTTACATTGGCATTCCCTTTTTTTGGTGAAGAAAGTTGGCTTAAAGATCTTACATACTGCTCTACTGAGTTCTCAGAAAAGGAATCTAAAAGTACTATTGGAAAAATGGGTAAAAAGTAGCTCACAACTCATTGTCTTGAAGTATGTAAAAAAAGAAGTTAGCAGGCAGCTCTAAAAGTTGCATTTTAGTAGAAAATATGATGTAAGAGTCCCAGAAATTCAGTTTGCGACAATTTCATAGAGCATCAGAAATGTTTCTAGAACAGGACAGACTATCTTCATACTAGAAATGCATACATTCACAAACTACGGTTGAGTAGAGTATGAGGAGAAAAATACTGACATTAATAGACATCTAAATACAATCCACTTTGTTTTGCTGCCTCTATCTTAAAGACATACAATTGAAGAGTATCCCAGCATGGAGAAAAATAGCATATTCATGGATGGGCCACAACAGTAAAAACAAATGCATTGAGTTACAGTAGTCGAATGCTCCAGTAAAAAAATTAGGGTTGGTTTGGGGTTTTTTTTGTTTGTTTGGAAATGGCATCATCCTCAACATTCTGTAAGGCCACTTGGAACAGCACAGCAGAGTAATTTTCAAGCAAATTCACCATTTTAGGTGCGTGCATGCATTCATTACCTGTCTACAGTAAGGTGTTATTTTGGATTTCTCAAAAGACAGCTCAAGATGGTAATCAAAGCATTTTAAAAAACTTGTTCGTAAAAATCAGACAAATGGTTTGCAGCAGATAACTTAGCTCTACAGCTAATATTACAACTTTAAGTTAAACCTCTAACAGTTAAACACAGAATGCACGGAACTATTTTAGAGCTGAATCAAACCCACGATTCATTGTAGCAATGTAGTCTCTTTTGATTAGTAGGGGTTTTAGTTGACAATCATCTTTCTCTCAAATGTATATGTTAGAATTTTAAACTGTGTTGGCCAATTATTTTCAAATAAAAAGCATTAAAATCCACTTCTGGGTTTTGTTAGTCGGTTGTAACTAATGAGTCACAAAGCGCTTTCTAAGTGGTGGGGATCATGAGAGGAACGTTAGAACATTTGCAAAGAGAAAACGTCAAAGGAAGAGACTTGAAAACATTATTTTTTAAAAGTTCTTTGGACAAACACTATGCTTTTTTCCATTGAATTATTTCTAAATATGTAATTATATTTCAGAGGCTTCCAGTGACCTTGCACTAGGAGGACTGGATTAGGCTGTTAATTATTAAGATCCCAGATTAATACACAGAGTTAGATTCAGAGACTTGGCATTTACTAATATTACCATATTAACAGAGAGGCATTGCTGGAAGATTAAGACTTGAAATCCCAATTAAATTCCATGGTCTGTTTTCACAAGCAACTGTCCAGAACTGTCTTAATTTTTGTTGAAAAATGCATAGCGTTAACTACATAGATGTTCTTTTAATTTTCTGTGGAACAGACCACCCATGGTATTCTAAATCTATTTTTCAGGGAAGACAATCTACATTTTCTTTATTAACCTCCCCAGTAATTGAGTCAAATACTGTTAAAAAATTGATGTATACAAATGATTGACAAATTATTTTTCTCTTTTTATTCACCAGTGTGATTTTTTCCTGAATCTTAGAAGACTTAAAGAATGGATAATTAAACAATCCTTAAATATTGCCCCTGTGTGAATATATGAAACTGAAAAGACATAGATATTAATTTAAATAAGTATATTATCATTGTCACCTGGGTGATCTAGTAACACCTATGTGATCTAGGTATGAAATTTGATTTTATTAATGATAAATTTATTTTGAAGTTTTATATTTTGTCTCTCATTGGCATTCTCAGTTTTAGAGACAGTTCAATTGTTTCTATACTTACACTGTCCACATTTAAAGAAGTTTCACAGTAACTGTGTAGATACATGTAGACCATAAAATTATAAATTTAGATTATTTACCATTACGCAGCAAGTTACTCTAGAACAGCATAAAGGTGGTGAACAACCTGATAGTCAATGGAATGCAAAAGCATTGAGACAGAAGTAAATTACTTTAGAATTCTACAGCTGTTTCTTACAGCTGTGTCTCAGAGTTGACAGGGAGAGGTTATTTTGCTTTGAACAATCTGTAGATCAACTTCTGTTAAAGTTAAGTATTACCTTAGTTCTTCATCTCCAGAGACCGTGGTTCAAACTGACCTCAACTATGGTGCTGAAGGACCAGACTAATACAATTTTTTTCTGGGGGACCTGAGCTGTGGCATAGCCTAAACAGCACCATATAAAAATCAAACATTTCAGCTCATTGCAGCAGACACAAATACTAGAAATTATGCTAACTAGCAGTCTTAATGCCTAAGCTTTAAGAATCACAAGCAAATTAACTTTTAATTTGTGATATTTGGGTGTTGCATTGTACAAGAGAGAGTTTGCCAAATCATCATTTTTCCTGTTCCAATTCTGTAATCTGCACAGAAATTTAGAACTTGCACAACCAGAACTTTGCTAAAATAATGTCATTGACAAACAAGCAATTCACAAAAAAAATTAACTTGCAAAAAGGTAATAAACTGCAATAGTAGAAAGCTTTGAAGAATCCATAGAGATCTTATAGTTCTGCTCAAGCATAAACTATTTGGACTAATTGGGAATTATTCTTGTGAATATTACAGAAGCACTGGTCATGTCTAAAACAAGCAAAATGAGATATGTTCATTATGAGAACTACCTACACAGCTTATCAGTTGCACAGGGCCCAGTAGTTTGTTTCTATGCTGATGTTTACATTAACGAAGAAGGGTAAGGTGAAAGATGTCTCTGAATATGCCTTGGCTAGATGAGAATCAGAGCACCGTTATGGCATTCTGGAAAAGCAAAGAGCATTAGTTATGCTCAGTTAAAATAGTTTTGCCAAGAGAACAAACGTATCAACTGCTTTTCGACAGCAACCATTGTGTTTTCCACAGATGTTGTGCCATTGCATTAAAATTACTCGCTTCTAGATCACGTTATTATCTGATTTCTCTAGATTTCACTCAAAACTATAAAAACAGGAGACAGGGATGAAAGAAAAGCCCTTTGAAAAAAATCTTTTTTTTTTTTTTTCAATCTGAAATATATACGTGCTCTGCATCCATATTCTAATTAACCAGACATCAATTGCTGATCCAAAGATTAACTATATGAACAACAGGA
>NW_008794458.1:2683202-2710649 GCF_000699145.1 Aptenodytes forsteri | reverse complement strand
TTTTATCTACAGTATTTTAAACACAGAAATTAATAATTGGCTAGAGGGAAAGAAGAAATTTGCAAGACTGTTTATCATCTGAGGTCAAGACAAAATTAATCAGCAAATGCTCATCTGTATGGTCTTCATTGAAAGGAAGCCTCAAATTTTTCATTAACTGTAGTAAAAATTCAAATGAGGCAAATCTAAAATTCTCCTGTTTTCTAAATATAGGAGTGAAATGTGACAACTCCCAAGAGGAAGGCTCAAAGACAAGACATTTTATGTACTGCATATAAATCTGTTAAATCTCAAATCTGTAAGCTACCTATAACAAGCTTTCCCCTTATTTTAATAAAATATCCTATTAATTTCAACTCAGTCAGTCAAAATTAACGAACAAACCTACGTAAGACACCAGAAAATTGAGCATGTTCGGCCACTAAGGAAACAACATGATTATGAAACAGCCCGAGAGGTCATGCAGTAGCCTGAATGAAGATTTTTAACTGCAGATTGTTTCATCATTATCTGATATTTTCTGTATATTTCTGACTGCTAATGTATAGGGAGGGAAAGAAAGGAGAATCAAAAAAATCTTGGAAAAGGGCAGGGAAAGTGAGATGGTAAAAGAGTTAGAGGATACAATACAAAAGGAAAAGAACAATGAAACTTAGAGGAAAGGGAAAAAGAAGGGAAACAAAATAGAATAAGTTAATGGATATAATAGGCAAGTGACCAACTGCTTGAAGAAAGCAGTCTTTTCAGCCAAGAGGAATGGTCAAGGCTGTCGCTAGTCATCAGCATACATCTCTGGCCACTGCTGGTTAAAGGTGCCTTTTGCTTTTCTGTCAAGTTACTAGGAACATAACAGATACAGCATTTGGTACTGTATCCTCTGTTTCTCCAAGGTTACAACAACAATATTCTCATCTAACTTGGGAAAAGTGCTTCCAAAATAAAGCATTGCAGACATTTTAGATTTTCATTTGACCTTCTCTTGCAACAGTTCTTAGATCTGTCCACCTCATAAAGCTCTTAGATTCTCATATGGAAAACTCTACCAAAAAAATTGCAATTGCTACATGCCAGACAGATTAGTCCAAAATTCATGTAGTTATCTTTCTCTGTACATGAAACAAATTTCTCTCCTAAAATGCAAGTCTGAAACCCCTGTCCTTTTCTATAACGTAGCTCCTGTTTCTCTTAGTTATTTGCATAGGTTGTCATGCACAAATGAAAAGGATTGCCGAGTCTGGACTCGGACTTCAAGCATTCTGTGGTTTTAAAAGTGCACGCAGAACTGTAAAGCAGAATTTATCTACAAATATATAACCTAGTGAGTCATCCTATCACTGACAGTGATAGCCCACAGTTACACTCTGAGAAGTGCATCCTTCCCACTCTTACCTAGTTATATCCTGTGCAAGACGCATTTTGCCTAACATGACAAGACTTAAGATTTTTTCCTCTTCCATTTTAACTGTCTCCTAGCAAGGAGAGGTTAAGATACATTACAAACAATATTACTGCACTACTGAAAGAGGGATCATGGGATAGCAACCCACAGTTTCTTCGCTGTAAGGACTTGGCCAAATCCCCTTTGTTTTCTGGAGGAAGCAAGCAAGGGATGAAATAAACACTTAAGTCAGTATAGCCAGCTTGTCAGGAAATACCCTTAAAGAGTTTCCCACTCTGCTGTTGCCTCCAAACCCGTTGCTCTCTCATACCCTGGCATGCTGCTCTGTCCAAAGAGTTGTATTCACCTGGATCAGTTAATTTATCCACTTACAGCACTGCTTTTCCAACAGCTTGTGGTGGCCATAATTTGAAGGGCAGCATACAAAGGCATGAGGATAGAAACTCCTTAAGCCAGCACTGTCATTAATGTTGCAGTATAATGAAACTATGGCCTAAGTAACTTGCCCAAAACTGAACTCCACGTCAAAGGAAGATGGCCAGAAATTGAACTTAATGCCCCATGGCATGTCTACACTCTAATTTAAACATGACAGGGCAAGTTCACTGCCCAAAGACCAACAGGCACAGACCAACCTACATCTATGATCATGAACTCGCTGTCCCCAAAACGGAGTGGCCTTGTCCTAGCTTCAAACGAGCGTGCATGGGCCTGAGCAGAGGAAATACCCCACAGGCTTTTGTGTCTGCTTACCTCTATACCTCATGTGTTCTTCCTCACCTTATGATACACCATCACAGCGATGCAATGATGATTTTTTAAAGTGTTTAGAAAGAGTCCCTTCCCCTGTGTCTTCAGATGGTCATTAAAACTATCCACAGCAGCACACATCCTGCATGTCAAAGCTGAGGCTCCTGAAGTCTCTGCTACGGCTCATGCTCATTGTGGCCAACTGCCAACTCTTTCTGAAAACCACTGGGGCTAGTGCTACAGAGGCTACAAGAGCCACTGCTCACCAGAGACACTGCTCTGTACAGTTGAGCTCCTGCTTCTGGGAAGTGATGCAGGAAATGAAACTGGTGTTGGAGCTCAGCCGTGCTGGTTCACACCAAGGGTCTGCACTGAGCCTTTTTTTCTTCTAAAGGGAAGAAGTAAAAAGAACTGCCAGTGCTACGGAAACTTTTCACTTTTTCTTACCGATACGGTGCATCGTATCCTGATATAACCTCAGGCTTATCAACACTCTTTTCAGAAGACTGGCATGATAGAGTAGCATATTATTTGAATGTGAATCTTACAAGCCTCATTATTTTATTATGCACTTCCTTTATAACTCTTTCTCAGCCTCCATTGCACCTTAACACGAGGAATAGTCTTACTTTAAGATCATCGTGCCTTTACCCCTCATTGCGAAGTCCATTCCCCTGTGAGCCTTGCTGCATGTTTCTAGCCAAGATCACACCTTTTGGATGCAACAGTTAAGGATGCCAGTATGAAAATTCCTCCCACCTCATAACCGTTATTTACAAAACTAAAAGAAGGCTTGTAACTTCTTGGGACTGTTTAAGCCATAGATAACCGTTCTCCGTTAGCTAACACACAACGCCTACGTTTGATTAATTCTCCATACATGGCTTGAGCCTTTGCAAAGTGAAGTGAGCAACTCGAGGTCTTATTTCTAGTATGTCTTAGCATTTAGACTTTTGACAACTGGAGCTGACGCAAAGTTACAGCCCACTGAAAGAACTCCATGCTTCTGCATTATGCTTGAATTCCAGGTGCTCTCTGGAAACTAAAACCCACCACAGATTCACATGAATGCACTGACAGCTTTCCTCTTGAAGACAGACCACTTAAATTATAACAACACATGATGCAAAGTGTAAAAATAGAAGTATACTATGCTCAGGTCAAGATTCATATCTGCATTTAAATCCTGTTCTAAAAATCAAGTATTACTTACTCTCACTCTGCTAGAAATCCTTCTATTTTAAATCATGACAATGTGATACAAGAAGCTCCCAGCTACTTAAAGATCCATTCCAAAGTGTATTTTTCGTATTCTGGTACACCTGTCTGTCAGAAGCACTCAACACAGAGCAACACTTCTGTTTACCTTTTAGAAAATATTTCCTCCTCTCCTTCAACCCACTCTGAAAGCCTTTTGATACTTCTTACTTAACAGTAGGATAAATCTTAAAAAGTTAACACCGCAATATATTGCATCATCTCTTGCAACCTGTGGCATTTGGGATGGGACTGAAGCATTTTGGGATTTCATAAATGAGCCGTGAAGAATAAAAATATACATTCCTTCTGCATTTGTTATTTAAAAAGGTATATATTTTTAAAAGATGGGGAAAAGAGGGGGAGCATATATACCATAGTATTGCCATCTCAAGGTTTAACTCAATTCTCAAGTGTTTTTTATTTGCATAAAACAGTTTTGCATGAAGGCACGGCATAATTTAGAATTATTTTCTCCACTGAGAGTCAGACACAGCTATTAGATGATAAATCTGCTGAAGGCAATTAATCTCTTTCTCCACCTCAGGAGCAACTAATGCATTTTCAAGGACTTGTCTGGGCCAACAACTATTTCTCCCATCTTCTGCAGGAAATACCCTCAAATTTTCGTAGTGACTGAAAAGAAGGAAGCCTTAGCTTTCTTCCACTTGATGTAAAAGGAGATCTCTTACTTCAAAGGGGAATTCTGTTCCAAGAAAGTTTATGTTTCTATACAGACCATCTACACGCCTTCCCCTACTTGAGATGCAGTCTACCATAGAACCACCTTTTTTCTATAATTCCTCCTGTTCTAACAAATGTTCTGTTTAAGGACAGGAAAGTTTTTCTCATAGTTGAAGATTTAAATGTTTGTTGACAAAAAGACTCTCCAAAAATGTCTTACAAAAACACTGATATTTTGATAGCTTCTAAGTGGTATTTTTTTTTTGTTCTTCTTCAGAGTCTGCTTTTAGAAAATGTTACCTAATAAATTTTAACATAGACCTGAGGACAACAGCATGTATTTAGTGAGTTGTGTGATCCTGCACGAAGTGCTAAGTAGAAGCAGCTCAACTGGCTCAATGTACAAAGGTAAGATCAAAAAAAAGACATATTTTACAAAAGCAAAGAGGAAATAAACAAAATTAGCTAGTGGCCATCCAAAACACCAGTCTGCATTTCAATTTTTAATGTACAATGTACTGTCAGGATATTCAGACAAAGTCTTTTAAAGAAACATACTAAGAAAAAAAAAATATTAACTAAAAAGTGACAGTCAGTTCTAAGTCAAAATGACTCAATGATAAAAGGAAAAAAAATACTTTGGAAGGGGATTAAAAACTTAGGTACCTAAGTCCCAAAGTCTTTTTGTTGTCTTTTTAAGTCACTTAAAATTTTTTACAGTCTATGAACAGTACGTTGTCTGCTTTGGATTAAGTCAACATTTACTATTCAGGTAAAAAGAATGAAATTGCAGCGACTGCTGCAGTATGTTTTTTTATTATTTAAAAAAACAAACCCAAAAAACACTACTTTAAGATGAAAATACAAATCCTACATTATTGATTAGATCTCTAATTCCTGAAAGCATTAAGACTACAAGTTGCCAAGTTCTCTCTTTTGCTGAGAAACTGCAAAAACATCCATAAGTAATCTTGATTGGGTAGTAACGCTACTCGCTCTGTCAGGCAAACTTATCCAGCCAAAGGCTCTCTGTAAACTAAAGGGAGATACAAGATTTCTTTTGGAAGGACTTAAACTCCCACTAGCTATGCATGTATGTTAAATGTAGCTCATCCATATCAAAACATAAGACAGATATGAGAATACATGGCCCTTCTCCATTCCTTTCTCCCATTCCCATTTCTCCTGTCTATGCATTTTCATCCCCTTCATGTGTCAGCCTTAGTGCTTACCAAAATTTCAATCTCTTAATTCAAGACAGCCTAAAACCACCCACCATTCTGGTCAGGACAGTCATTAACCCAGCTGAAGACTACGCCAATGTTGCAACAGGGGCTGCTGAGTAGTAGAAGCGATGCAATTGAAGTGACAGAAGCACACACCAGAAAAGCAAAACCATTTTCAGTGCAAATAACTTGTCAAGTTATACACTCATTTAGTGATGTTTTCTCTCTTCTCCAATCTAAGCTCATGGAGAAACTGAGCTACAAAGCAATACTATTCCTGTCATTAGTAATCATCTTAAAGGTTTCCTTGCTCCTTTTCAAAGGACCTTCTAATCTTTCAGGTTTTATTGTTAAAAGCCACAGTACTCCATTCAAAAATGCTTTATGTAAAATACTTGTAGTCTATTTATCCTTGCTGAACAACCACAAACATTTCTATGCTCCTTGGTGTATAAGCAGAAGGAAGTTTGCTAGCAACAGGAGAGTTCACATCAGCTGCTAAATGGTGCTTTATGTCAGTAAATTGATATATAGGATAGTAGCAGTAATCCTTTAAAATGGTTAAAATTTCAGAAATCAGAGAAAGAATTGTTCCGGGAATGCGTTCACTGCCTAGGCAGACTACGAAAACCTTGCAAGTTAAAGAGTTCAACAAAGCATTCAACACAATATTTTCAAAATTGTCTTCGACGGTTACAGCAATATAACATGCAACAGCTTCATATGATTCAATCTGTTAGCAATGTACTCAGTGATGAGAACAAAACAGCAGAAAGCTGCTTTGCTCCCTGAGAAGATTTGAGAGCCAGTACCATTCTGTCACAGTATAATACCTGAAACATCTGTCGTCTCATGAGATTTTAACAGCTTAAGGGAAGTACATTCTGGTTTTGCACCCTTCGCACAGACGTGAGGTTTTGGCTGTCATCAGAACAACTCTCCACCCTCCCACTCCTCCAAGTACAACCACTTCTTCAAACATGCTGACAAAAAAGGAACAGGCTAAATTAGTTCTGGGCCAAAACAGAGCAAGCTAAACCTTTTACTTAAATATTTCATGAAAATTAAGCACTTCTGTGCCTTCTTCAACACATCAGATCTACCAGAATGTAATCATTTCCATCCTTTAAGCAGCGCGCACCACAGTGTGGACAGTATCTATTAAAACAGCCTAGGTAAATAATGAAGCAGTAAGAGGTTGTGCACGTCCAAGTGTCAAGGCTACTCAAGTTCTTCCAGAAGGAGATGTATACTAGAACAGTCTGCCTCAGGTTCCCTTTGCTACTGAAACTCTTGTAAGAATTTGAGAGCATGCTAATGGAATGAACTGGTATTTTAAAACTTCTTTTTCAGAAATGCATTCGTTTTATACCGCTGGGATGCTCACTAAACAAAAGACAAGTAAAGACTAACTCCTACATCTAAAGAGTATTTTCAAAATATTGACGAGAAGGTATCAGACAGGACGAACTCATTTTTCTTTTTAAAAGCTACCAGCTGCACTTCTGTGCTGCGTCACTCGGGGCCTAAAGTACGCTTACAAGAAGTGTCCCAGGAAACATGGCTTCCTACACAACGTGTAATATCTAAGCTTAACACAGAGTAAATTAAGCAAAGGAAACAAGCTCTTTTAAATGTTTTTATTACAGAAAAACAGAAGGCTTACACTTGACTTAAAAAAGCAGCATTATTTTGTGAATTCAAAGTTATTACAGTGAAGTTGCTTTAAGAAAACTTTAGACTGAAGAAAAAAATAAAATGCCAGATCCCCCCCCCTCAGACAGCATTCTAGATTACTTGCACGACCACAGCAAAACCCTTAATTTCAACATCACTTCTGACACCCAGTATATGACTTGTATGCTTTTCTTCTCCCCGTGTCTTGTTGAATATAGCTGGGAGAAGGATTTGTTGAAAATGGCAGTACATTTCAAGTTTAATTTTCAACAGTTTAGTACACATCTGAGTGGTATTACAGTTCAGAAGTGACCGAGACATGCGCTTTCCTCCTAACTCTAGCAGTTAAGTGTTACAGTTTTAAGAAACAGATCCCAGTGCGATCTGTTTCTTACACAGTATTTATCACATTCAGGTCCATATCTCAGAAGATTTCTCAGCAAGATATTTGGCTACTACTGATTATACACACAAACAAAAATAACCACAAAAATGAAGGCTCATACTTGAAACAGTTCTTAGCAGTGCAGCAGAATTCAGAATTATGTTTTTATTATACACCATAGAAGGAACAGCAGTGTTCCAGTGACCACTTTATTTTTTTATTAACTAAAAAGCTGCAGGTTTCCAGCCTGAACCAAAATTAAATACGTAACTGATCTGTATTTGAAGTCTTAAGAGACAAATCAAGAAAACATATTACTGCCTTAATAGTCCTACATCTTTTACTATCAGCACTGAGTTGTGTTAAAATCCAAAGAAAGGAGGAAATGCAATGCCTAAAAATTCATTAGAAGTGATTTTTTTTTTTTTTTTTAAAAACAACTCAAGAGCTCTACACCATGTTAAAAAATTCACTTTCTAAACACATTTTTAAGCATCTCACTCAAATATATGGTAAAACTACACCTCAAAGATTCTGTCAAAAAAATAAAATCAAAAAGCAAGAAAACTCAAGTCACTATGTACAACTAGCTATAATGACAAAAAATGAAAAAGAGGGGAAAACAAAAAGGGAAAAAAAACCCAGACACCTGCTCCTCTGTATTCTATGAACTCTTTTTTTTTTCCTCTCCTCCCAAAAGGAAAAAGGTTGGACTCAAAATCAGACATGGAATTTTTCTGAAAAAAAATTCCTAATCTACTTAAATATTGTTTATACTGTTTGATAACAAAAATCTTTGAAGTCAGGCATCTACTTACTGTACTCTGCACTGCAACACGAAGCCAGCTGTTACCAAGCTACTTAAACAGAACAAACAAGTTTCTTTCCTACAAGGAAAAAGGATGCAATACATTTTCCCTGGTTATGATTTATATCATCATCAGGTTTACTCAAACACAGAACTTGTCTATTTAAGCTTACCCATGTTTTTTATTTAAAATTCCTTAATTTAGTGCTATAGCATAGTAATTTCTTATGTGATCAAGCTGCCTTATAAGGAGGACATTATAATCTGTATCATACAGTAATATAGCCTGAAAAAACCCAAGAAACAAGCAAACAAAAAAAAACCAACAAGAAGAAAAAAAGCCAGCATGAATACTAAGAAGAAGAACAATGTAAGTTTTTTTTATGTGGTACTTTCCATGACATCAACGCCAAAGGCTGCTTTATAGCTTATCCTTGGAAATTTTAACCCTGGACACAAATTAGTCCTTTTCACAGTCACGGGGTTGTATTAAAAGTGACTTTTATGATTAAACAGGTAACAAAAATGCATTATATTGACCAATCTCTACGAATGTTATTATTATGCTCTATTAATTCCCTCCTTCAGAGTAGGTAACAGTCTCAAACAAAAGTATCAACACCAACTACCTCAAAGATACATAACAATCTGAATTAAACACTAAAACACATTCACACCATTCAAAAAGCTTGTCATTAGAGAGGTATCCAAAGCAGTCAGAGGGTGTTTATATTTATGTCTTTCTTTATCAAGTTGTACTGTGGATTCAGAAAACTTAAAGATCATTTGAACTATAAGTTTGTGTAAGCACTCATACAAAACAATTTAACAGGCAATCATGTTCTAAAAGGTTTATAATGTAGTTTTCCAATATTTTTAGCTGCTAAAACACTAACAAAGACTTAATTTAGCATATAACTCCCACATCCTATAGCAAGTAAACATTCTTGACTGCCAATAATTATATTATTACATGGTAAAACACTCCTCCAATTCCTAACAATTTACATTTAACTTGAGAAAATAGAAAAGTTTGGGGTTTTTTTTCCAAAATAATGTGCAACAGGTAGAACACGTGACTTCTTGGAAAACTCTAAGTTGTCTTTAGCTATCAGGCTCTGAAAGACTTTACAGATCTCTTAATCTTTCTCAGTTTTCAGCCTTAATTTTATATGAAAGAGTGTTTAGCTGGGCTATATTAGTAGTAGTTCATCACATACACTAAGGTCAAATAATGTTATCTTTATCTCACTGTTCTGGAAATGAACAATTCAAAACTCTTAAAAAAGGTGTAGAATTGTACCTGCAAATTTCTTCTGTTTAAATTGCTCTTTGCGAATCTAGTAAAGAAAATTAAGAGAACATCCTTTTTTTTTTTCCTGTCAATTTCTGAGAAAATTTGAATACATGCAAGTCAAAACTACCGTAATGCAGACAAAAAGGTCCTCTTTCATGAAGATCATCAGTAAATGACTACCTTCAATAAATAAGTCTATTTGGAAATTCTAGAGAATTCTTTTGCTAAACAAGTTAGTCTTTTTTCTTTTCCATTGCATCTTTCTGTTTAAGCTCTCCATCTGAAAGTTCTGTATATTTTCCGTTCTTTTCCTCCTCTTGTTCTTCCTCACTGCCTTCGTCCGTGAGCTCCCGATCACTGTTTTCCTTTTTAGCTGCCTCATGTTCATCTACCCCTCCATCTGTATCAGCTGTGCAGATTCCGTAACACATAATGCTGATGACCCCAAGGGGCAACCCAAAGAGAAAGCATCCCAGAAGTGGTGAACTCTTGAACACAGACTGTTGAAACACAAATTTGAAGTAAAAAACACCTTCAGTGAATATACAAAATTACTGCGTTACTTCTCTGTATTTACAGAGTCAGTTGGGTTTTTTTTGTTTTTGTTTGGTTTTTTTTTTTCTTTTGCTCCATAAAGGAGGAGTCCTCATTTTTTTTTTAATGAGCTTATAGTAGGAATTGTTAAGACTTCAAAGTTCAAATATTACAATGTTGCATTGGGACAGTTAATATTAACATGCCAACCGTATATCCTATTCACTGTTTGAAGCTTGAGAAACTATTGTTCTAACAGCATTAAAATAACACTTTGAAGCAACCAGTTTCATCTCTTATTTATGCCTCATTCTCGAAAATTAGTTTGAGTAATAAGGGATCTGCAGAAACATTCTGTTATTAGACAGCTTCCTATTGAAGAGTAGTTTAATGGCAGGACTTTTGGTTTCAGAAACTGATGGCTAAATGTTGCACATTCACAGAAGTTTGGAAGCCACTCATTCAGAAACGTGTGAGTTTCAATTTAAATTCACAGCACAGGTTTTTTTGCTTGTGTAGGAGAAGTGAAGAAATGGATTTGTGTACATCTTCCCAACAAAATTCTGTTAAGCATAATTCACTTATAAGAAAGATGATAAAAATATTTGCTCTAAAACTACACCAAGTGTAGTATTTAATCCCCTTATGCTCTAACCAATTAGACTGAAACCATAACATTTCTCAGAACATGAAAGTGTTATCAATTTCAGTCAAAGGATGTCAAAAGGGTCAAGGAAAAGATTTTGAATTCTCCCTGTTCTATCCCTTAAAATACGTCAGACTAATACAGAAAAGGAGTGAAAAATGAAGAAACTAATCTATGTTGAATATTTAGCACATGGGAAAATATTATTAAAAACTTTAATCAAGAAGTTCATTTGGCTTAAACCTAATGTATATATACCTATAATATATACACAAGATATATAATATAAACAAACATATATAAAAATATTTCTAAACCCTCTGAAAACATTTGCATCTTGATTGACGAGGGCACCATCTAATTTAACGAAAAATAAAAGACTTACCACTACAGTAGACTTGGCATCATAGATTATTCTCTTGATTCGTTGCAGAAGTCCATCACCACCCTGTGCCTGAAATTTCAAATGGAACCATGTCAAAACTGCTGACACTTTTCAGTTATGATTCCAAAAGTTCATTCTTCAGACCTTGCAATCTTAAGTCCCTTTAGAAGGAAATGAAAAGTAATTATTCGTGCATCTCATGATGCCCAGACACTCCAACTTCTCAAGAATGGATAAACATTTCAAGTCTCATGAAAAATTCTCTCACAATTGTTTTAAACAATCAGTGCAAGCTTTAATAGTGGATTGGCACTCCACTCTCTTACCATAGAGGAACACTAACAGAAGCTACCAACTGTCCCGATGTAACAATTATAAAAGTGCAGAGATCTTCTGAACTTTCCTGCAGCTGATGGATATCTATTTATTGATTATGACAGAAGCAGTTAGAAAAATCTAAGAACTAAATAACAAGAAAATATGAAAGTATAATAAAGAAAACTTGTGTCAAGCAATGACAGACTATACCTACATTGCCACCTAATTTAGCAGTCTTCAAAATAACCACATGAATCCAAAGGCAATTTGTCTGTTGAACAGGACCAGTTTTCACCTGTCTTGAGTTGGCAGAGAAACAAATGGGAAGACAACCTACATTTTGGAAGTCAACTGATCAGCACTTGGCCCTGACCAAAACCTCTCAAATTACAAAAAAGTCCACAAAGGTGAAACAGACTCACAGAAGGCTACCTATAGGGCCTTACAGAAAATAACAAGAAACTCAAGGTGAATAATCCAACATTTCCCAAGGAAGGAAGGGGGGGAATGTTATACTTCTCAGATATTTCACTGTGGTTCAGAAAGTCTGCATCCTGTTACTTGTTTACCAGCATACTTTGAAGACTGTCATTCCTCAACAGCTGCACAATTTCTTGGGCCTGAATGTAGCCAAAGTAGTGCCATTTTATGTCCATAGACACCATTTAGCTTAAATGAAGTCACATTCTGTATTGTGTCTTTTATTAGCGCTCTCACATACATAAAAAGATGTGAATTTAGATAGATCTTTAATCATTCTAGCTGAAATACTGCAAACAAAAGGTAGAAAGACTTAAGTGACACTATGGCAAAAAACACAAGGCATCACAAACGAATTTCCTCAAAGTTAAAAAACAGAGAGAAACCAGTTTCATTTGTTGTTTCAACCAGAAGGATATATTTAAATAGAGCCAAACAGATGTAGATTAACGTAATTCAATGCAATTAACAAAGCATTAAAAAAAATGAGAATTGAAGAACAAAGAACCGCCAGATAAATTGCAGGAATACCCCTCACCTTGCAACTGGAAGCATGGCCAGTAAAGTCATGAACAGCAAGCAAATCCACCTATATTATGCTGCTACACCAATTTGTCAGATTAAATAAACCAAAGTACCCCATATGACTGAAAGGATCTACAGCATTACTTGTCATTACCACCCGATGACCTAAAACTGCTGCCATAACGTAAAGTGGGATTGAGCTAACACAGTAAGCATTCAATATACAGTGAAATGGGGCTTAAACCAACATCGGCTTCTCCCAGGAGGCAGCCAAACGATTTGTTAGCACTGCCCCCCTTTGTGGCAAAGCCCTCCTGCCCCATAAGCACAAATGAAAGCTCTGATCCATGATCTCTTTCCTCATCCACGCAACATAGCCTTCTGTTCAACTTACACTGAGGGAATAAGCAAACCTGAGTTTGTTTTGCCAACATTAAAAAAATGTCCAAGCAATCAATTCCAGATTTATTAATTTTGTTGTTTTAACAACAGACAGCTCATTTTTAGTCTTAGAGAAGAGAGAGAACAGTAAGCTTGTGTCCGTTTGTAATACGCAAAGCAAGTATAAAACTGGTTTTTGAATCTGAACCTATCATTCATCAAGCTATTGGATTTATTTAATTTACCACCCAAAAGAAAGGGCAGAGTTGAATTACGCACTATAATTTTAAACAAATGCATTTAAAGCAAACCAGGAGATTAATAAAAAGCTCTCCATTTACCAGTGACACCAGTAAAAGGAATATCAAGAGAAGTCAGCTAACATTATGCTATAAGCAAAAAAAAGCTTGCTTTCCACAAGAGGTTCTGCAGTCAGAACAGCAAGCAATGGCACACCTCAAGAATACACAATCACATATTCACTGACAGCACCCAAGACAGGAAGACAGACAGGACAGGAAGATAAAACACGTGGCATAGCAATCAGATTAAACAAATTTTTTCCCTGCTTTAGCATTTAAGGAAATAAACACCAAACAACATATTCCAAGTCACAATGAAGACTTACTTCAGCTGTACCATCCAAGATATTGTTAATAAACTGAACCATGTCTTCTGTGTTCTCAATGTGCCTATCTGGTAGAAAATACTGCTGATTGGAGGTATTCAATACAACAATAGTAGGGATTGTCAAGTCACTGGAAATATAAAACAGATAGTTTATACATTTAAAGAACTACTGTGTAAAACACTGCAATTCAAATAATTCCTACATAATTTAAAAGGGTATCCATTAATCTTCACTTTGCGTGTGTTCCTTATAGCAGTTCCTTAAAGGCAAGAGGGAAGGGGGAAGAGAATCACCTGAATGGTACGAGCATGTTTCTCATTAACATTTTTTCCTTCACATCTGTGTCAGCAACACTATTGAAGCTGATTGCATTTTACATACCCATAGTGACTGCAAATCAGGTACCTTATGACTTGCCAGTTAGTAAGAGATCACAGATAGTAGCCTTGTATATGAAATGTGCTATTAGCACAAGTCATTAAGTGTTTTAGTGCACAAAGGCAAAAGTATAATCCAAAAGTTCAATCCCATACAGCCATGGTCCAACTGATCAGCTCTATCCGTCAACCTCTACCTGTCAAGTCAAAAGAATAAACCATACCAACCAAAGTTTTTCTACCAACCAGAGTTTTTCTACATCTCTTTTAGATATGGCAGATGAGTTACTAAGTTTTTAAACAGTCATTGCTCAGCAGTTGACCTTCACGTGCATAAGCATTGTTTAGTATAACAGAATCAGAAAGAAAGGAAAAAAAAAAAGAAAAAAGGTTAGAAATTAACTCTGGAAATAAACCAGTATAATCTACTGTTCAAAGTAGCCCTAAATCCAAAATTAGATCAGGTTTACGAAAATTTAATACTGCACACGTACACAGAATCATAGACTCATTAAGGTTGGAAAATTCCTCTAAGATCATCGAGTCCAACTGTTGACCCAACACCACCATGCCCACTAAACCATGTCCCTAAGTGCCTCATCTACACGTCTTTTAAATACTTCCAGGGATGGGGACTTCACCACTTCCCTGGGCAGCCTGTTCCAATGTTTAACCACTCTGTCAGTAAAGACATTTTTCCTCATGTCCAATCTAAACCTCCCCTGGTGCAACTTGAGGCCATTTCCTCTCGTCCTATTGCTTGTTACTTGGGAGAAGAGACCAACACCCACCTCGCTACAACCTCCTTTCAGGTAGTTGTAGAGTGCGGTAAGGTCTCCCCTCAGCCTCCTTTTCTCCAGGCTAAACAACCCCAGATTGTTCAACAAGAAAGATTTAAAATACATTAAATAAGTAAGGTGAAAAATCTCCTGTACTGCCAGTTTTCTACAGTTCTGTCAATAATGAATTTAAATACTAGGTGGCTTTCCTTCACAGCAGAAGCAATGCAAACCTTGTTTTTCTACATTTTCACTCTTGTCTAATACTGCCCCACCCATGTACATTTGCAATCCACGTAATATTGATGATGATTTCAGCCTTAACTGTGGCTATCAATTATTTCATGAAACTATTGTTTAGCATTTACTCAAGATTCCCATTTTTCTTTGAAGTCATAGAAATTATTCTAAATTTTCCTCACACATTTTAGGTGTTTTGTTTCTTTGAATTTAAATTCAATTCCAAACCTAGAAGTGAACAAGTTTAATATTTATACATGAAAATTTTCTAAACTCCTAGAAAGCCAAATACTTCAAGATTTAAGGTGCAGACCACATTCCCAGTACTCAAGTTGAAAGCATGGTGGCACCTCAGAAAATGTAAGGCCAACTACAGAGATAACAAAATAATTTCATCCTTTCAAAGGAACTTTAAAAAAAAACCAAACAAACAAACAACAAAGCTTTGCCAACAGTGACAACCTGCAACATAAGATTCTCTAAATACAATTTTTCCCTTGACATTTTTATTCTCTATTTATTAGGAACAAACAAGAAATATAAGTAGGAGGCAATCAAACCAAGTCAGGTGTTTTTGCAAGTGCCTGGTAACAAGTTATCAAACTCTGCCAAAACACCTCACCCCAGCCAAAACAGAACATGTTTTATTACTTGGATGCAGAAAAGATCCGCCCCCCCCCCCCCCCATTTTTCGAAAAAAAAAAAGGTGCTTCTATTGCATTTAACAGTCTGGCAACTGAGTTTCTTGGAGTTGGTTGTAGAGCAGCTGAAAGAAAAACTTCATATACAAATTTTATATGCTATAAACAGATTTATAAAAACACGTTTAATATGTTTCTTCCAAGAGCTGAGGAATTAATACTCTACATACACCTACAGTTGACATTCCAATAATGCTATATACCTTAGCTTACACAAAGACGTATCTTTGCTTTCAGTTTTCTTCTTTTGTGCATAGTTTTAACTACACCGTTTTTAATCCAACAAAAGCATATTCATCCACTGCAGAAGAGACAGATAAATTATAATGTCTACTAATGGAGTTAAGCCAAGTTCATAAGTGTACTTCTATCAGGGACTACTACTTCTATCCCCACGAATCATACAATATTTTGTCCTTTGTGAAGAAACAGAATTTGTTCCTATGTGCATCTAGCACACTAAAAAAAAGTATTCTGCAATAGATTTCTCACAATTAGGGAGAATTTCTCTATTTCCACTTACTGCCATCTAGTGGAAAACTGAAGCACTTGCAATACAGTTTTACTCGAATTACTCAAGTAGCCACATGAAGAGCAGGTACTTATAACACTGAATATATTTTGCTGCATTCTTTTGCTGCTTTCCATTTATGCTGGAAATGTATACACTCTGTTTAGAAAATAACTAAAAGCCTGTGAGTACTTTAACAGCAATGTCCCATACACTACAAATTATAAAATCAGGCATTTTGCAGATTAAGTTAAACAATCCAGCTGAACAGATCTTGCCACTACACCACTACTGCTGTAAGTGGCAGTTCTGTCGGCATTCTTTTGCTGCTTTCCATTTATGCTGGAAATGTATACACTCTGTTTAGAAAATAACTAAAAGCCTGTGAGTACTTTAACAGCAATGTCCCATACACTACAAATTATAAAATCAGGCATTTTGCAGATTAAGTTAAACAATCCAGCTGAACAGATCTTGCCACTACACCACTACTGCTGTAAGTGACAGTTCTGTCTTCTTCCCCTTCATTTTCTTCCTCCCACAGACCTCATCTCCCTCCCCTGCTTCTTTGCACATCAGTTCTGGTACTGAGCAGAATACACGGGAAGACGTTTAAGGGTTTTGTTCGATCAGCAAAGTAACTCCCCTATTCGCCTAGCCAAAAAAGCAAATACTTCTCTGCCAGATAAACAGGACAAAACAGCTCAGCAGACAGTCAGACATAAAAGCCTGCACAGGAGAAGCAATTAATGAAGTGAGGAAGGTCTCACTTTTGGCAACTATAAAGCACTAGATCAATCACATTACTTAACTTCAATTGAGACACAGCTGTTTTTAAATTAATTGTATTCAGGTGTTAATCTACAGACATTCCACAGAAATACAGGCTTTGTGCCTCATGAATCCCCATGAAGCTCCTAGAACCTTTAGGGGCAGAAACACATGCTTTGATCCCCAAGAAAAGGGTTTGGAAAACTTACAGAGCTGTTGTATTGACCCCTGTTTTTCCCTTCTTTCACTCAAAATGCCAGAGGAGAACAAGTAGTCAACTGTAAATGCCAAGCAACTTAACTCTCTAATTACTGCATTTTTAGACAAGGATCATAATAAGGCAAATGTCATGCATCTTGTTAAGCTACTTATATATTTCAAAATGTACCATGTACATATCAAGTGCAGACAGCATCTTCCATGCATTTTATGCTTCTTCTCTGCAGAAGCGTATTTCTATGCATGTCTTAAAAATGCTTCAAGAATGAAATGTGCCTCTCCAGAAATAAAAAAAATAGATAATGCATAAACATTATTTACATTTCCTGTTACAAATTGACATAACTTTTAATTTGTCTAGTGCCCTGTAAATTTAACAAAGGAAAAAAAAAAACACCACAGTTCTAATAGAGTAATTAATTTAACAAAGTACACATAAAAGATAAGCTTTGTCAATCAGCATTATCAGTAAACCAAACTTCTAACATTAAATTATGCAGTTTCATTTAATGAACAACTGATACTATGCTACATGCTGAATTCTGAGGACAGCAATTTTTTTTTTTAACCCATGAAAGGCAGGAGCTCTTCATAAGATTGTTTTCAATTAAATACACTTAGCAACAAATACAAGAGAAGAAAGAATATTCAAATAAAAATTTACTTACTCCATTAGTAAACTGTTAATGTAATCATTTCCATCCATATGGCCAAACTGGAAATCCCTGTAAAAGAAGCAGTGAACAACAGAATGATGAAAAAGAAAACAGAATAGTGGGTTTCAGCAAAAAGTTCCTCCTTAAATATTTTTCCTATAACTGAAGATGAGATCACACACTCAGCAATATAATTTGAAAATTGACTTCCTACAAGACGGTCAGCATCCCAAAACACACTTAGTTAATGGAATGGTCTTATTAAAAATCAGTATATGAATATAAAAGCAGGCACTATAACATTTTTCATGTAGAAATGACTGCTGTCTTAGAAAGGTTAATGCAGAAGCTCATTTAAGATATCATTGTACCGTGTCCCTACCTGTGAAAGTGATCCCGATAATCTCTAGCAACTTCCTGAATAATAGATTTTAGTCTGGAGGGAAAAAAAGTGACATTGATAATTCAGGATATACTCTGTCAAAATACAAACAATAACCATTGAGATTTCCCCAGTAAGCAGCAAATAGTACCTCATCAGCAATAAGGATTCCCTATTCCATTAACAAAAAACACCTCGTTCATCTTGCTTGGTTTCTAAGGTTTGAAAGGTTATCTACCACATAGTCTCAACACGAGAAAAACACAGTCAGGCTGCTTCACTCCATCTACTGCCTTCTGAAGATGCAGCAATGTGACTCTAAAGAAAATCCAAAGAAAATAGCATACACAGTACTTGAACAATATTTTCTTAGTCTAATTATGTATGCAATCAGAAAAGGACAGCAGAAGGTCTTGTTCCTCTCTTCAGCAAACTCCAACCCAACTGAAAACACCCCTTCTTAATATAAGTTCCACAGACAACTAATATATAAGCATCACTAAATTCATTTTTAATGCAACTGAGCTGAAGAACAGTCATTTGAGATGAACTTAGTAAGTTTAAACAAAGTCATCTGAACTCAAGTACTCTCGTCTATGTTTAAAAGGTGACACAATAGCTTTAAAAAGCTATGCGATCACTGTTTGCTCCTGTGATCTCATTAACAAATGGCAGAAGAGTGATGCAGGAACTCCCATAATCTCATTGAACTCACATGTGCTTCAACAGAGCCATAAATTAAGTAAATTCAGTAGGCTGAAGTCATAAATTAGAGAACATCCACAAGTTAGCATTTCTTAATATTTAAGAAACTTTTCAAAAGTTCTCTATGTCATACCAGCACATTTCTCCCATAGTGTCACCAATACTCAATTCTGTACCTGGTATGTTCCACTGAAGAGTTTTTATCATCAATGACTGCAATAGCCACAAGTTTTCCTAAAATAAGGAATAAAATACTTGAAACCATTTAAAAAGAAACACACGTTCTCAGATGGAAAATACTCCAACCTAGAAGATCAGATACTTTCCAGGGACAGGAATTAGTTTTAAGTATAAACTAATGTCGATGCCAAATAGCCTCTTCTAGCTGATCAAATTGTGGTTTTCTTAAAGCTACTGAAAATAAATTAAGATGTGGCTTAATGCCACACCACTAGATTTCTATGAAATGCCTACACCTATAGAAAGAAGTTAAAAGAGGAAAAACGCAGATAAAAATTAATTCCCTACTCAAGCTGCATAGTTGCATATACCTAAATATGAGGCTATGGAAACCTTTATTATATAATGGCAATTACAAGCTGATTCTAACTGATTGAATCACAATTGTATGGATTCAGTAACGACTATTTTTCACACTATTGAAAATTTGGAGTATTATCCTTACAGAAAAACACATGGAAAAATTTACTGGCAGAGCCCAGAATTCATTACATCAGAAAAACACAGACCTCTGTCAGAGGAGTTTGAAGACCAAACACCAGAATATACTGATCTTTTCAGGATTCACTTTGTGAAGTTTTTCTGATTAAAAGAAAAAAAAAAGCGCCTCCTAAGGTGAACCAGATCAAAATATGTTTAGAAAGTTGGCCAAAGGTACTCCAGATCAAGGACTTCCTGTTCGGAAAGCGGATCTGTTAACAGTGTAGTCATCAGCTGGATTAACCAAAGCCTCAGAGTGCAGAAGAACAGTTTGTTAAGTCTCTCTAGAGGCCATGACTCATTCAAACCCCTCCCTCCCAAACCAATCTATTGCTCAACGCTCACCTATCTCTATGCCACAGGAAGCATTCCCCGCAAAAAAAGAAACTCACTCTTGTTCATGTAATACTGAAGAGTTTTGAGGACAAGAACAATGATTCATTCCCAGGCTTTCTTGTGAAACAGCAATAGCTTTCCCCCACCCCACTTCTTCCATACCTCAGTTCTCACTTTTTCCCATTTCTTTCCACACCTTAAGACACTACCTAGTGAATACACTAAAAGACAACTACTTTTTAGACTGGAAAAGAAGACGTAGATAAATTCCAGGTACTGTGTATTTATACATAAAGCTCTTTATTAATACAATGGAGAAGCCATCATTTATTTTTAAGTCGTAATTTTTTTTTTTTGATAATTTGAGGAATTGTTAGACCAAAATGTAACAAGGAAGAAATATGCTACATTTAAACAATTTGTAACAGCATTTCTGTAAATAACCTTTTAAAATGTAGATGTAACAATATTAGTTTCACAAACATGTAAGAACCTAGACATTTCATAATCTTTAAAGCCTGAAAGAACTCAATGTTGCATTGAATATAAACTCCTTTCTTTTGAAATGGAATGTAGATTATAAGGCATCCTGGCATGGAAAAATCAACACTTTCAGCATTTCTTCTGCTACTTCAGAGTATTTATACCTTAAGAGCAGTACAAGTCATTTGCCTATTCCAGAAGTCACTTGGTTGCAAAGTTGTTATTTGGCTTGCAAAAAATTTTAGTAGAGAAAAGCTAAAGTATTCCAGGACAGGTCCACTTTGGTACATGCTCTCCTCCCTTCCTTACCATACCTACTTTAAAGATATCTGAATCCATTAGATTTAGGACATATCTAAATCCATCCATATTTGATACATCTAAATCCAGTCATAAAATTCCCTGTAGGTATCCCAAGAGTTAATATGTAATTCATGCAAAACCTAAGCCACTCTTAAATTAAAAGTACTACTAATTTTTTGTGAATACTACAGGATTAGACATACTAATTTTTATGTTGAGGAAAGGAGTAGTGTAGGCTTTGGATGAAGCCTCTAGTCAATAGAACAGGTCTCACCAACACCAAAAAAAGATTGGCGCTATCAACTCTAACTTTGAGATTAATTAATTTTCGAAGTTCAAAAAACACATTCTTAGTGCTCTTTAATTTTTCTTAGTGTTAAGTACAAGAGATGCCAAAGAGTTTAGTGGTAGCAGCATCTCACCTGTATCTCCAAGTTCATACAGCGTAAAGCCATCTACGTTAAGATAACCTTGAAATCTTTCTCTATTTATCCAGGATGACAAATCACCATCTTCATACTCTAAGAGGAAAAAAAGAAAAAAAAAAAAGGAATGCATTAAAAAGATTTTTTTTTTTTTTTTTTTTTTTTTTTAAGGGGGGCAATCAGTTTTTTTTTTCAGTACTATAGAGGCAAACACTATTTTTTCCTCTTTTTTCCTTTTATTGTTGTTAGACAAGATCTCTCACATTTCTGGACATTTCAGTTTTAAAACTTGTAAAGCTATTTTCAATTGTTGAACATAGCAAAGCATGAAAAGCTGATTTGATTATTTTTTCCCAAATCAAGGATAAACAATACTATTCTAGAAGATAACTGTGACCCAATGCAGAAAGGAACAGTTTCAACCCCTGTTTTTAAAGGGGGTGTGTGTGTGTGAAGTTTCAAACAAAGTAAAGAGATACAAAAATACAGAAAGCAGTATTTGTGAGAGTCTTTAAATGAAATAGAAAGAAATCAAGAAAAAGTAGATGCATTAACAGCATTGTGAATGTAAATGAACAAATATTTACATATGATTCAGAATCAGTTATACTGAAGGCTACGGTTTCAGATGCTAGACATTTTAAACCCGTAAAAAATCAAATTCTAACACATACCACCAACACCATTATAATTAGAGCTTAATCACAAGTAAGAAAGAAAAATGTATATAAACATATATATGATGCAAATATATATACTCACACATATAAATGCACATTAAATAAATTAATTTGTGTTAAATCCTATTGTATAGAGTGAATTATCAATAACTTCAGGTTACCAATTAATTGCCCTAAGTTTGTAGCAAGCAATTCCAAGCATGAAGCTTCCCATAGATCTGCATCCCATTCCCCTACTACGAGGAAGAAAAACAAAACACCAGACAGGGATTTTGCTAAACCTTTTTCTTATAGCGAGCTCTTCAAATTTCTGCCCAATCATAACAGTTGCACATATAACCTTATCCAGTCTCTTATACCATGTCTTCATAACTTGTTTGATTTACAATAATGTTTCTAGTACATTATAAAAGAGTAAAATTTTTACAAAGTAAATTTTAAACCTGGATTATTACAAGTTTTGTGTTTGTTTTGAAAGGTGTGGAAAAAGCAAGCGGGCCACACAGCAAAAAGCAATTCAGAAGTGTTGCTCTTTGACAAGCTTTCCTTCTCCAGACCCGTTAAAAAAAAAAATAATCAACTGCAAAACAAGGAGGCTATAGAGTCAATTTTTATCTGGAGGACGATTGGTAAGGCAACAGACTGAAGAGGAAGACAAGTACAGCCATTCTATGAAATCACAAAGAATATCCTTGACAGCCCATCTGGAGTATTTTGCTGTGGTACTACTGATCCTCAGAAATTAAAACAGCAGAATAATCTTCTGAGTCATATGTTTTCAATTTAAAATAAAAACTTGCATTTAAAACAATCTAAATCAAGAGTAGATGTTTTTGTAAATAAGTGGTGTACTATAAGCCAACCCATGATATACAATATAAGTACGCATGTGTACGTGCACCTAACAGACTATAAAGCACAGGCTTTACAGTATAGTCTGAGTATAATCTAGCACTTATAAATGGATATCCATACATATGGATATACACTTTTTATATAAATGGCAGGTGTACTGCTGTCAGTGGTGTTATGAAACACTACTAGTCTCAGGTGGCCATTCTACAATCTACACGCTGAACAACCCAGTTAAAGCAGTTTATCCAGCTGAAAACTGCGTATCAACTGCTCCAGTGACAACAGTCCACATCTCCGTAACCTCTTTTTGTGAGGGACACTTTCAGGAAGGGAAAAACAGACTGAATGGTCAACCATTCTATGTATGCATAGTACACTCCGTCAGTTATACAGGGAGAGGTTATGCTGTCTGATCCTTTCCTACTACCAATATCCAAGTAACACAAATGTGAAAGTTACATATGCTCAAAGCTATCAGTTAAGGCCCTCCAAATTTTAATATTGGGAATAAAGGCAGAATCAGTTTCCTCTTCCTTCACAGTTGTTGAAGGAAGACTTGCTGTACTAAGAAAGTATTGTATTGCCAAGACACAAAAAGCTCAAACTGGACTCTTTTGTGCGATCTCTCAGCAGAGTACACATTTGAAAAAAATCAAGTTAACTTCGAGAGAGAGATCTGACTGTCAGGAAGAGCACTCAGAGAAAATCTGATTAACTGTTTGGAACTGTAAATTCATCTTACGCGTGACTCCTCTTCAGCAAGAGTTTTCTTCTATTTTGTATATGAAGAATTTGGACAGTGAGTGAAGGGATAACTTTCATAAGTGCATTAATGCCAGCAAAGCAATAACATTAGAAGCTGCATCTTACTGCTAACGCAAAGCAAATGACGTCTACTTCAGTATTGCTAAAACCAATTCCTTCTCAAATGCATTTTGTTCCATAAGAACTAATTAGTCTTTTCTCTTTTCCTTCATGAAGGAGCTGTTATTTATCATAAAATTGGGGAATTTCCCAACACCAACACAACCTTCAAAAAAATCCCAACTGTTCCAGTTTCTCCATATATACTTTAAATATCTTGTCTTAAGGTAATGTCCACTTTTACTTACCATCATAAACAAAGTAAGTTCCATCTTTGAAGACCACAACAGCAGGCAATTCAGGCAATGTCACATACTGAAAGAGGTTGTTTTCAATTAATCCATGGAAGATTAAAAGATTTTTAAACAAACAAACAATCTTAAAATGAGGAAATGTAGTCCATGGGGAAAATATCAAGTACATTTAAATGTTTTCTGTCTACATTTACTAAAATAAATTTATCAGCTTCTGCATATTAAAAAGTAACACAACATAAACACATTTTTGAGAGGTAGGTCTCACAAAGTGTAAATGAAGCAGGATTTTTACTAGTATCTGCAGTAGCATGAAGAATATTGGTTGGACCTGAACTTTAGATAGGCGATCATAACTTGAAGGTTTTATCAGTCATGCTCTCTGTTCCCAGTTCGTGCTGTTGTCAGCATACCTGTCATACCATTACTTCTACTAAATGGACAGTCAATATCATAGAGCAAAATAATAACATTGATAACACGTCTCACTAAATCTGGGCTACTTCCTGTGGTTCAGGCTGATAGGAATACAAAGACATAGCTCCAGCAGCCAAAGCTACAAATAGCCCTATTTAGGCAAACAGAACAATGAATGCCTGCATTATCATTCTAAACATGATATTTAGGATGGTCAGCAACATACTCAAAAAAAATACACGGTGTAGAAACCTTTTCCGTGGAACTTAAAAGAATCTTATTCAGCTCATGTTTTCAGTAAACTGCCACAGAAGAAATACTGCATCTACTCCGTACTGCTTGCTACCACTCTAAGTTAGAATTCTAATAGCATTTGTGGTTAAGAAAGGACTGTATCATGAGCTTAGTTTTGATGATGATGTTGGCTGAATTGTCTAATTTACCGGTATGTTTGGGAAACGTAAGAACAGTATCATGAGTGCTTTTCCAGATGACATGCCTTCTACAATCATTCTGCATTATCTTTCTTGGAAATAAATGTTAAAGCAGTAGGTTTATAATGTAACAGCTCACATGAATGAGCAAGAAGGTGGTAATTCTAGACGATGCTTTATTCTCTTATTTGCCCAAAACATAGTTTAGCATCTTTAAAGGGCAAATCAGTCTATGTACAGCTTATGGCTTGCAAAAGATGCCTGAAGCTTGGAACAAGATTACATAAGGTGACAAAACAAAGCCTAACAGTGAATATTGTCATGCAAAGCCTTGTTACAACTAGCGACCACTGATTTCATAACATTTTTGCTTCTCTCCATACAATATTGCATACCATCACTACTTCAGTTTAAATGACATTTGTGGGAAATTACATTCGGTGGGAAAAACAGCTCGCTGCTTATATCACTGTGATCACAGAATCTCAAAGAGTTCCAGCCTTTTACACTCTTTCCACTGCATGAGCGAACAGTACTTTTCTTGCTCAGCTGGGACTGAAGTGCAAATAGCAATATTCAAATTGAGGTAGATTTTGATACAAGGCTTCTGGAAATCTAACAATGCACTGTTTATAATGAGGCCTGTTCTATTTATGATGTTGGAAAATGCAGGTGCCTAAAAAAAAAAATATAACTTATACTAGTTCTCACCCTGCTAATCCCAAACTAATTTCAAAGTCATGCGTTATCAGGCATGGAGTAGACTTAGTTCCCACTTGGAGATAACAATAAATGAAAAAGTCTCTTGATTTTGCTTCAACACATAAGCAACAATGGTTAGACTAACAACAGTAGTAACAATTTTTTCCACCCTTGTGACTAACTGTAAATAATTTCCTTGTTACGGAATCCTCCAGAGCCACATGAGAATTCTGCAGCCAATAGACTGGATCCCTGGGCAGACTAATGTTTTGATCAGCCGTACTGCACAAGGTGAAAAATAACTCACCTTTTCACTTACTTTTCTGATTATTAGGGTACCAATCGTACTCCATGCCGTAGACCCCCAAACTAGTTATAAAAGTGGTTGGTGAAAGGGCTGTCAGGAGCAACAAGAGCTTTGCATTGGCTAAAAATCAAAGTATCTACCTTCTTGAGGAGGTTGTATAGTCCACATTGAGTTCTGCATATCTACTGTTTAATTTTGTTAATATGAGTGAACAAGTAATTTGGCCAATACAAAGCAATGACAGACTGAAACTTGGTTTGTATTCTTTCCCCATATAGACTCAAAATTTAAATGTTTCAGTGTAATTAGTTTTCAGTGTAATTAGTTTGAAATCCACCAAAGCCAAATACATTATAAGAAGTCATCTCTGTGTCATCAAAACAGCAAAATTACATATATGAGATGAACTATACCATTTCTGTGGAAGTAGTAGGAACCAAAACAGTTTACCTCAGGCAGCACATCTTCTGAGGCAGAAAAAAAGTATGTATAAACTATTAGTTCTGAAGCAACTTCAATGTATTTTTCCTGCAAAAATACAAACAATGTTTTTTATTTCTGAACTATTAGTATGCTTCAAACGAAAGGTTTGTGACATAACTTATCTTCAAAGAGTAATTAGAAAATATGGTTATGACAAGATTGTAAAAACACTTCAATAAAAGTAAAAAAGGATGAGAATATTACAATCATGCACTTCAGTCTTTTAGAAGATATTTTAAAATACATCTGTGAATAGCCAAAAGAAGTAACTTTATTTAATCAAGCTTCAAACCTTTAAAGGAGATTCCCCACCAACATACACAAAAAGTACACGATGTCTTTTTTGCACGTGCTCGAACATATGGTGGCTAGGAAGTGGCCTGATAAGAGGTCTGGGAGGAGGGAAAAAAGAGAAAGAAAAAAATCTCAGTTTCTGCAAGCTGCAAAACCCAAATAAATAAAAAACCCCAAGAAAATGCCATAAAGTTTTTTGTGTTGTTTTTTTAAAAAACTGAATTCCCCAATGCAAATTCATTTAATTTTTCAATTTACTATTTCAGTTTCAACTAAAAGCAAAAAACCTAAAAATCCCCCCAAAATAAACTCATGTTCCTCAAATAGCACACTTAAATTTGAAATTAATATCTTAGTACAAAATGCTGCTATGATGTAAACAAGCATGCCATTTACTGGCCACAGAATCATAGACTGGATTGGGTTGGAAGGGGCCTTAAAGATCATCTAGTCCAACCCACCTGCCATGAGCAGGGACATCTTTCACTAGACCAGGTTGCTCAAAGCCCCATCCAACCTGACCTTGAACACTTCCAGGGATGGGGTGCCCACAGATTCTCTGGGCAACCTGTTTCAGTGTCTTACCACCCTTATAGCAAAAAATGTCCTCCTTACGTCCAATCTGAATCTACCCTCTTTCAGTTTAAAACCATTGCCCCTTACCCTGTCAGTGCAGGCCCTGATAAAAAGTCTCTCTCCAATCTTTCTTCTAAGCCCTCTTTACACAGTGAAATACCACAATAAGGTCTTCCCAGCCACAATAACGTGGCTTAGACAGGTGTACTCTGTGCTGCGTAAAAAAAACTGGCTGGACAGCCGGGCCCAGAGAGTTGTAGTGAATGGAGTTACATCCAGTTGGCGGCCGGTCACGAGCGGTGTTCCCCAGGGCTCAGTTTTGGGGCCGGTCTTGTTCAATATCTTTATCAATGATCTGGATGAGGGGATCGAGTGCACCCTCAGTAAGTTTGCAGACGACACCAAGTTGGGCAGGAGTGTTGATCTGCTCGAGGGTAGGAAGGCTCTGCAGAGGGACCTGGACAGGCTGGATCAATGGGCCAAGGCCAATTGTATGAGGTTCAACAAGGCCAAGTGCCGGGTCCTGCACTTCGGCCACAACAACCCCATGCAGCGCTACAGGCTTGGGGAAGAGTGGCTAGAAAGCTGCC
>NW_008794458.1:2674443-2682823 GCF_000699145.1 Aptenodytes forsteri | reverse complement strand
GCCAGGGGAGGTTTAGATTGGACGTAAGGAAAAATTTCTTCACTGAAAGAGTAGTTAAACATTGGAACAGGCTGCCCAGGGAAGTGGCTGAGTCACCATCCCTGCAGGTATTTAAAAGACGAGTAGATGAGGCACTTAGGGACATGGTTTAGTGGGTGGTGGTGTTGGGTCGATGATTGGACTCGATGATCTTAGAGGTCTTTTCCAACCTCAATGATTCTATGATTCTAATAAGTTCTCAGTCATTTGAGAGATAAAATTCTGAATGTAAGCACAGCAGTTAGAAAACGTGGTCTTAGAAATAAATAATCTTACAAAATTTTGGTAAATTATTAGAGATCACTGATATTCCTAAACTACAGAATTCTGAACAATAATTATGTACCTATATGAATGCTTCTTAATTATATCTAAGAATGAAGTAAAGAAATGTGATTCTTTTTGCTCCCCAAAGATTACTGTCTATAACATTTTGAGGCCACAGGCCACTGCAAGGAAGGAGGAAAAAGCCAACAGAAATTGTTATGAACAATTCTGTAAAAGCAATTTCCTTATGTTGCCAATTGCCGCAACATTTCAGATGCATAAGCATATATTAAACTGGTATTTCTAAGATAACTTTTGAGTATTAAACAGATTCTGCCTTAGTAATGATGTCTATCTATCAGACAACATTTAAGTCAGTATTCTTGTTTCTGGCTTCCATGAGTTTCATTTGTTCATAGTTTCCACTACTTTGAAAAGCCCTTAGTTCTTGCACTGTAAAGAAGGGATTGTGACTAGCCAGTCTCTACCTACTTCCTCCATGCCACTCGCCACCAGTCTCACATGTAACCACATGTATAGTACATATAGTTTTTAACTTCATGTCAGTGTCTTGTTCTTTTTTAAAGAGAGATAATTTTTGGCCCACCTCAAAATCCTACAGAAGTTTTAAGTCACCAGAACCAGTCTCACAGAAGAGTATACTTACCCTGCCACTCTATTAGCAAATTCAATTATATCATCTTTGGTTCTAGGTCCTCTATAGTTGTATGCCAAGTCACCTTTTAAGCTAGATAAATAGGAAAGACAAAAGAAGAACAGAATTGAAATCAATAAACTCTATCTGCACGTGTAAAATTACTCAATCTTCACGTTTATTACAGTCACCTTTTAGCAAGCAATAAGCAAGGTAATTTTTCAAATAGTCAGATAAAAGAAGTGGTGAACAAAATCTAAAACTCAATAATGCAATACAACACAATTATGGAGTAAAAACTTATTTACACAATATCTGATTTACTGACTTTTAAAAATAATTAACATTCTTTTACAATTATTTTTTTCTAGTGCACAGCAGTCATTTACCTTGTAAACACACAGATCATTTGGAACATTTGCTTATGACCACACAAAAAACCCCACCCACCCAAACCAAATCCCAAACATTCAGCATTTTTACAAGGACTAATCCCGAAGCAGTATAAGACAAACATATAAACTTCTCTAATGCTTTTTTGTAATTGAAAAGTATCAAATGACCTGCAAAACCTTCTGAATTTATGTATTAAATTAAGATTCCATGAAGTGTTGGTCAGTTTACTGTACTCTGCTGACAGGGGATGTAGCACGCTTGCATTGTAAGAATATTCAAGTGAGTTTTACTAATTCTAACAGGCTTTCTTTGAATCCATATAGGTTTAGGAAACTCACAGGAAAAAAGTAATCATAAACCAAATTTTCTATGCCTCTATATGCCAATAAAGTTTTTCATCCTTAAAGATTAATAAGCTAAACATCTCTGCCGCCTTTTTGAGAAACTAACTTGACAAGATTTATAATATGTAATGAATACTATTTGCTTAAACAATAACCTGCTAATAAACCCAGTACGTTCATAGTAAAAACTACTGTAAATTGTTAAGTCTTTATTTAACATGACCTTGTAGTGGACTATACACTATATGTGTTACAAGCAAGTACATATAATATCCTTATGGACTGGTATTTTCCTATAAAATTTGTCCTCTGTTGTTTTTTTTTTTTTTTAAATTACGTGAAGAAAAAAATCTACATATACTTCTCTTGTCAAACAACTGCTCTCACACTTCACCCTATATAGTAACCACTACTGTCATTTACGTAAGATTTTCGGGTACACTGAAGAGAAGAGAGAGGTAATTAAAAATAAGAAAATGCAATCAGCAACTCACAAAAAATTAACAGTAAGACTCAGGTATGCACTTACTGCCTGAATCACTCTAAAGGTGTCAAATCAATTGGTGCATGAAATTCCTTTTAATAATAACAATTTAATATATATGTATTTGAAATATTTATACGCACACACTTTTATGAAGTTGCATACAAAACAGCAGTTAAATGAATTCCAAATTTACTAACCTGCTTTTAAGAATTCTGTTTCTAAATAAGATGCTTGATATTACTGAATTTCAAAGCAAAACAGTCCAACAGAAATCAAAGATAATGTCAAAATGAGATGGTGGAGTATTTTTGTTTGTTTGTTTTTCGTTTGGGTTTTGGGACTTTTTTGTGGTTTGTTCGTTTGGTATTTTTAAGCAGAGAGGACTATTTTTTTTGTTGTCATGAAATCAGTGGCAGGATAGGTAACTGTTAGAAATTCAATGAGAAGCATCAACTTACAGCTTAATTGTTGGATAGCCTCGCACTCCAAATTCAGATGCAATACCTGAAAGAAATGTGTTAATGCCAAAGTGAACCAAGGCTTTCTTGCTCTCCTACCTTAATCTTTAAACATAGTTTACTATTCAAGCCACATAAATAAATGAAAAACCTACCACCTAGTTCAGTATGAATTATTTTACTTGCTTTCAAGAAGCTGCTGTTATGAAGCTGCATCATTAAATTTTGGACCTCTTTCAGAGGTACTGCAGGGTCCCAGCATAGGCTCTCAATTCATATGCCACAAGTCAAATGGCATGAGAATCCTCTAAATAGACATGCTTGGTCAGTTTTCACCAAAAGGTAGTATGCATTTAATATGCACATACAATTGGCTGAAAATACCAGAGACAAGAATTAAGCATCATGGATGTAGAGTTGTAAATACTAATGCTTAAGAGAGATATTAAATACAATTAACTACTCATGTGCTACAGTACTGGGTAACAACAAAAGTGCAGTATCATACTGTAGCAGTTACAAAAAAGTCAGTTTTTAAAGCATATTCTGCAGAGGTAAATGTCTACAGTCATCAACTTCACCAGAAATAGACACTTCCTATGCAGTTACTTAGCTGCTGCTTACCAAAGTGGTAAAAAGTAAGACAATTGCAGAACTTTTTCCCACACCTCATATTTGCTTAAAACCTTGTATCTTGCTCCCATCAGTCAGAGGAGTAAAATTTGCAACCCCCCTTCCAGTTGCGAACATAGTAACTGCCACCTTAAACTACACTTTCCAGTCAATTCAGTGTTTTCCAAAAGTTAAACTAAGTAGTCTTCAAAAAAGGCTAAAATTCTGACAATGCTTGTGCAATTCCCTACTGAAAAACAACCCCTGCGCTCACAATGCACCAAGATTCAATACTTTTAACATAAACATTCTAAAGCTACCAACCACATGCCAGAGCAGCAGATGTGGGAGGATTTGTGTGCAGGGCTCTGAATAACAGTTTAGAAATTGTGACCCTAAGGTTGTTTGCCTGCATAAAATCCTAATCGCACAGAACTACAACTAAAACTAGCAGCTCACCTACCGGCATCTTAGTCAAAGGAGACTGATCTAAAAAACTATGCGTACTAAGATCAATTTGATTCTGATCCTTTTCTCTCATAGCTGTACTACACAGAACTAGAATGAATTAAAAACGTGTATTACAACACTCAATCACAACAGCTGTCAACAGGCAGTTAGTTTCTCCTTGTACAGCTCTTGAACACAGTCAGGAGAACTACAAAATAGACTTTTTTTTACTATATTTTTTAAAACATCCCAGCCGTGGAGATCACTAAAATCCTCTCAACATCATGGAAGTGACTGACTTATTTACACCATCATCTCCACTTGTCATATGAAGAATGCAGTATAGGCAAACAGCAGCAATTGTGCCAGCCCAGGTGTGACGTATTTCTACTTTGATCACATTCAGTGGACTTCTGAGGCTAATCCCCATGAAAATTCAACTGTTACCACACCAGGTCACTCTTCTGTTGATAACTGCTGTATCCTCATTCCACACAGCTACCAGAGGCAACACATTGGATGCTTTATATGTTCATCCGTGATCTCAACTCTCTGATGACAAGCTACCCAAAGTTCAGGTTTTTCACACTACTTCACATTCTTATTAGGAACACAAACTATGCAGAGCCAACCATTCATGTTCCTTCCTAGTTACACGTGTGTGCCCAGCTGCACTTCCTTCTGATATTCTCAAGATTGAATTACTTTGATTTCGGAGAATCTTTAGATCGGGAATACATTAAGCAGAGTTGACTGAGCTTTTCATATCCAGATGTTGTAAAATTTCCACTTTCAAAATAAAAGCATGAAACTATTTCAAAAGATTTATCGGACTCTGTTATTCATAAAACTGGTAACAAATCTGAGAAAAAAAAAACACTTCCAGGGCACAAAGGAACCCTTGCAGTTTTTAGTACTTTTGAAATATGCAAAACTGAATTTAGAACAAAAACAAAGTGCCAATTCTGTTCCAGGTATCAAATACAAAAATTTAGTATCCGGATGACAGATGCAAATATTTCAGGGTAAGAGTTTATACAATTTATATGATTCAGAATTTTATATACGAGTGGAATGTTAGAGATCCATCAAATTTATTCCCAATTTTGAAGCTATCTGGTTGCATGATCTTGACATTTTTAATTCTCCAGACTTATTTTTCTTTAGCAAATAAGTATCTTTAAGATGAAACATGAGGTCAAATTTATGTGGTTTTACAGAAAGAGCTACATACAATAAATTGGTGTTTGAGACAAGATCATTTTTATCTCAAAAGACCAAACTCGGCTATATGTAAGCACAGAAAAACTGGAATATCACTGCAAAAAGTATTCTGCACAATATTTCATGTAAATATAACAATCCTGAATAATCAGGTTTAAAGGGTATTAACTAAAAACATTACATGTATTAGAGTTTTATTACATTCAGATCTCACTTGGGCTCCACTGCTACCTATGCCTTCCCTCTTAAATATCCTCATGGTTCAACATAGATTTAAGTGAAATGACAATAAACAAGCACACTAAAATTAAGAAAATACTGTTAAGCATGCAACAATCCTCTCATTTCGACCCAAACTACTTCTCTGAATACCTAAAGTTTTGGGTTTTCTCTGAAAAGGCCAGTACATATGAAAGGCATCATCAAAAAAGAAAGCGTTAAAATAGCTGAAATTGGTTCTTCAAGAAGGCATTTACAGAGAAACATGGGGAGAAATTGGCTCAACACTGATGTAATGACTTCAGTGATTTCTACAGGCTTTTGGTGTAACACCTTAAGGACTGATTACTCGAAAAGAATAACAGCAAGAACACAAGCACTTGTCCAACAGTAATACAAGGAACCTAAAATTGGTGCTGTCAAGAGACGCACCACATAAAGATGCTTGTATAATGGTACTCTAAGAAGCGTATCAAAAGCGGATCTTTGAAAAGCTTTTACCTTCCATTTGTCAGGAAGAATTCCCTACACAAGCAGAAACAAGTGTGATAAAAAACACATACTACAGCATGTTGTCACTTTCAGAAAGAAAAAAGATCAGGAAATTGTTCTCCAATGACTGTTTGCGTACATTTGCTATGACACAGAACAGAAGAATGCCTTAATGAAAAAAAATTAAGAACCGTTTCAAAACAGAGGCTGTCATGAAATTACCCCTAACCAAACCATACTTACTAGAAAAGGAAGTTGCATCCATCTTCCCAACTTTTACGGGAGAGCCCATGTTTTTCATTTCTATACCCACTTCATTCCACACAGGTTCCAGTTTCTTGCAGTGGCCACACCAAGGCGCATAAAACTGAGAAGCAAATACATTTGATTTAAAAAAAAAAGTTAATGAAGAGGAATAATTAAGAGAAGTTGATTCTATGATTAACCCTAAAATACATTAGCAAGGCTTATTTTCCAGTTGTGGTGTTCTTCAAGTCTTAATAATACTGCAAGTTAATTACAAAGCTGGAATGACAGACAGAGTTTTTATGATTTGGTGCTACTTTTAATATGAAAGCACAAGTTTGAAAAGAATACATTCAACTGCTGTACTATTGATTTCTTATTTAAAAATAGACTGTGTGGTAATATTTATTTTTTTTTAAATCTCTTTTGGAATATTTTCCTCTTTTTTGGAAAGTTAAAAGATCATGTAATCAATCTGTCCGGGAATATGAATTTATTCACCAATAGGGGAACACTACTCTTTGAAAGGAAGGGATATATATAGAAAGAGATATATATGTATACTTCCCCAAGCTGCCCTCTGGATTTCAGTTCTTCAGCAACTACTTTTACACAAGCACACTGTAAAACTGATCCTGTTTTCTCAGGGCCAAGCAGAGCTGAGAGACTTCATTTCATCTTTCTGCCTATGTCTTGCTGCAACACCTCAGTGAAATTAATAGGGAAGAAATCAATGTTTTGGTATAACAACATCAGGTCACAAATTGACAAAGTTGGATTTTGTTTTCCTATACATTACTGATCAATTCTGAATCAGCATATATAGTTTTCCCCACTCAAAAATCACAAATCTGAATTTTACAATTTGGGAATTACGGTTCATATTTGGGTGAGCTAAGAAAAATTTTATCTCACTCCCAAAGAAGCTCAATCTTTTTAATAATTCCTTGCCTCTGAAATAAGGAGCACTGAATCTTTCCAAATATGTTAGAAAAGTAAAAGAAGCCTCTCATATATTTGATGTTGTAGCGCTAAATGTCTAGAACACAAATTAGCTGGTATAACTAGAGGATGGAACTGTAAAAATTCTGAACAGAGGTTATTACTTCCTGACTGTAAGCGTTAGGTAATCTGCTTTCCTTCTTTAAGGACTGTAAAATATAGGATGAAGCCTGTCTGCATCCAGTACTCAGTCTAATTCCTGGTTCATCCTGAACAATACAGATTGCCTATCCATCCTGTCAGAAGAATTACTGTCACGTAATTTTTCTGCACCATGTACAAACGATTTTCCAAACGATGAAGCCGCCTTACTACAGTGTGTAGCATTGTACATTTTGTGTTTTGATTTCCACTAGCAGGTCTTCCCATTTTTCTCGTATACTCACATCTACAAGCCAAATATCATCTTTACGGTTTTCTTTAAACCTAGGAGGGGAAAAAAATGAAATCAATATATGATATATCTGAAAATAAATAAGTGAAGTGCATGTGTGAAACAGGCAAAGTCTACAAGTAAGTTGGCATAAAACTATAGATACAAGAATTCTGTTTTGTTTCTTTCTTTGGGGGTGGGGGGAAGGAGGAAATAGTTATTTCTCAAAATTAAACACAAAAAAACCCAGAGAAAAACAGTAAGAAATCAGAAAACACACCAAAACACACAAAAGATATTTGATTAGGATATTATCTAAGGTAAGACAAAAAAACCCACAGAAAAACAGTAAGAAATCAGAAAACACACCAAAACACACAAAAGATATTTGATTAGGATATATTATCTAAGGGGAAGAAGTATTTTGCAGCTGTTCTAGTTATATTAAATACTATTGTTGACTGCTTAGAAACTGTTGCATTTTTATAGATCTTAGAACATTGGTTTACACTGTTAATCTTAGCTTTACTGAATGTAGACTAAATTATCTTAAATGTTAACATGCAAAGCAATTTTAGTTCAACCTCCTTCAACACTCTACTACAGGTGTGTCAGTTTATGTTTTTATCAAAGGGGCATACAAGAAACCAACTTTACCAACTTATTGGAATAAAAATGTTCAAGTTATTCATAAAAACCAGAGATACACAGGTACTACTGAATACTCTTAATGCTAGACAAATGACATCTTAATGAACTGACTAGCTTTATTAACTGTGAATCTGTCACTAAATGCTAAAACCTCTAAACCAAAAATAGAACATGATAAATCAAAGTTCCTTGGTACCTCTTGAAGTGTTGCTTACACACTTCACTGAACTGTTGTCACTACAAGATCATAGAAATTATTGCATTACTTAACTATTTCTATGTTGAGAGTTAAATAAGACAGAATTTTAACATAAGGTTTATTTTTGTCAAAGGTGAGCTTCGTCAAAGTGACTAGAACTGGGAGTAATGTCACATGCTATAAAATACATTATACAACAGTCTTACTGTAACACTTTTGTGGTTTAACCCAGCAGGCAGCTAAACACCACACAGCCATTCGCTCAC
>NW_008794458.1:2670302-2674326 GCF_000699145.1 Aptenodytes forsteri | reverse complement strand
AATGATAAAAGAATATACAAAATAAGTGATGCACAATGCAATTGCTCACCATCTGCCAACCGATGCCCCGACAGGTCCTAAGCAGCAGTCACCCCTCCCCCGGCTAACTCCCCCCAGTTTATATACTGAGCATGACATCACATGGTATGGAATATCCCTTTGGCCAGTTTGGGTCAGCTGTCCTGGCTGTGCCCCCTCCCAGCTTCTCGCTGGCAGGGCATGACAAGCTGCAAAGTCCTTGACTAGTGTAAGCACTACTTAGCGACAACTAAAACATCGGTCTGTTATCAACATTGTTCTTGTCCTAAATCCAAAACACAGCACTGTCCCAGCTACTAGGAAAAAAATTAACTTTATCCCAGCCGAAACCAGGACAAACACTCTTATCATGAAAGGAGATGAATATATATATATAAAATTACACAGTAAGTGTGTGATCTACACTCTAAATTAACATCCAATTAATAGAAGTTATAGCCCAACTCATCCATTCCCAATATGCAGCATGCCTATAAATGGCTCATAGGCAGTAAGCAGAATCAGAGAACACTTATTATATTTTATTTAAAATTGAATACATTTGTAATGGTCCATAATGGTCTTGAAGAACTACTAATGCTGATGCCGGCCTACTGTTTGAAAAAAATAATTCAGAAATCATGAATATAATCTAATTACAGCACTGAGTATTTGAAACTTAGAATTGCAGCATTTCACTGGTAAATTCAAGCCTTTTTTGTTTTAGTGATGGCATACCAACGTTGCAATGCTTGTACAGCAGAAAAGGTATTTGCAGGGGACTAACATAAAACTGCTACAGGAAAGCAACATTTTTAAGTCACAAAATTGCTTAGTCGACCACCTCACTAAAAATTTACTTCACCACCCTAAGTGCTACAGAGCTAATGAAAGAAGTAGAATCTAGCATCTCTTGAGAACTCTAATGAAGCTCCAGCTAACTTCCAATTACAATGTCAAATGATGCAAGAGGCTGAAAGCAGCTACTGAATCATCAGATCCTGGGCCGTGCTTCAATTTAGAGTATCACCTTTGGTTTATAAAAGAAGAAATTACAATGAAATGTTCTCCTCCCCCTGCCACAGTATGACTGTTACGGGAGATTGCAAAGAGCATTAAAGCACTGAGAAAAGTAGACTGAAATCTTACAAAACCAGTAGACAGCAAGGAAAAGAGGGAAAGAAAGGAAACATCTGGAGGCAGAACATTCCAATGGAATTTAATAACTTTGGCCTAAGATATTACAAAAAATACTGTAGTTTTTACAATAATAAATTTCTAGTTGTACCACTCATTTACAAGCACCTATTTAATCAACTTCCACAGAAACTAAAATCTGTAGTGTGACAAAAACCAACTATCTAAACTCATTCTAGTTTTGGTAATGTCAATGATTAAATTATTAGACAATAATAAGAAAGTTCAACATACTGTTGAAGAAAAACTGAAATCTCTATATAAATGTGTATTTAAGCATTTTCTGAAGGTGCTGTTTCTAGGCCCTGTAAATACATTTACGAGCATAAAATTTCAGTGTCTCTATTTAACTGTCCTATGCAACCCTCTCTCTGTCAGCTGACATAGGCACAATCATACTGGTGGAAAGATGACATAGGTGTTGCATATCCTGGAATCAAAATTATTTGCCTCAAATACATACAACTTCCCAACACTTGGCACTACATTATCAAATGTTGCCTCAACCTCCACTTAATCCATGCACTCCACTTAATCATTAATGGTTAAAAGAAACCAGCATAAAGCAAAACTGAAGACCAAGGTCACAATTCCAAGGGCCTTAAACCAAACCAGCTGCTCTTTCTATTCCTCCCTGTCTCCCTTCTCACCCCCCTTGCACCGTTTCTGATGCTTCTGATCCTGGGTTGAGCCACCAATGCATCCTCACAGACAGAAAAATATTTCCTTTTTTAGTCAGGTTACTTATTTGCTTCATTATCACACCAGAACAAGTCAGCAAATATCGCAAGATGAGTACTGATCTGAGGCAGCTAGCAGTTCGATCAGCATAAGCTGATAGGAACCATAGCTCTTATTTTCCATCCCTTCCACAGCCCAGTTGAGTGATGCTGGGTAACTTGCACCTCTGTTAGTTCTCCTCTGCTACTTGTTTTCCTATACCCTGTAAGCTTGGGAAAGGGAACTGCACCTTGTGCTAGTAGGCATTGTTTGCAACTACCAAAATTCAAATAAACCCCAAAGTTTTCAGCAACAGCAAAAACTCCATAATGTTTAGGTATCTATAAAATGGAAAACTTGAAACTTTCACCAGTCACTGCTCGCAATTTTTTTTTTTTTAAATTGTTTTCCTGACCTTTTTCACTGTTTGCCAATTAGCTAAAAAGAAAAAAAAAAAAACAAAAACAACTTATCCTGAACAACTCACCATTTAATTCTTATTCCCAATTGCAAATACAGGCATCTGTATAATTTTGTAGTTGAAAAATCCAAGTGTTCTAAAATAGGATTTTCTTTTATCAGTTATTTCAAAAAAGATATGTGACTACAGAATTATGCTTCTTCACTCCAAAACAGCAATTACTTTTAAATTTACACCTGTGGAAACATGATATGGGAACACGATGTGGGAGCAAAGATACACGATATTTTATTCACTTAGATTCTTTATCTTCAGTCCTTGAAAATATGAGGCATGTTTCAAAAACAAGCTTTGAAAATCAAGTCCAAGCAGTTCCTGTGCTTCAGTTGCTTTTTCACAACACTTTAAACACATCAGAGATGCTGATGTATCTCTCTTCAGTACCCCTTCCATACATACCCATTCCCTGCCCCATAATTCTACTGCATCTCATTTGATCCTATGATTATCTGCTCTTGCTGAATAAGGAATACAGTAAAAAAGTGAATGGTTTTCTGACTGTTTAGCTATATGATGCAATTTATCACGGATTGAACCCTCATGAAAACATCACCTTTGACTGGCTTAAATTTATGATAAAGCGGCCATCTAATGCCACCTTCTCCTCCCCTACCAGCTAGTATTTTCTATACCTTCTATTTCAATTCTAATAATCGTACTGCTTTGTAGCACTTTAGATGAACCTGCTGATCTGACAAAAAAAAAATTCATTTTTGGGAAGTTAGTTTTTATTGGGAACATCAAGTACGTAGCCATGAAACTGCTAAAGCAAGGCAGTACACGAACAATGACACCACACAACCAAGGACAGGACTATCCATTTCAACACCTCCACAGTCTCACGGTTAAATCTTTTGTACAAGCACATTTTTACACTGGAATATAACTGGCACTTCAAGCAGCCATGAACTAATCCTAAAGGCCTCCTTCTCTCTTCCGTTTCTGGCCATGCATGAATGCATTTATACTCATTCTCCCAACTCCTTGTGGCAGCTACGCAGCAAATTCTAATGAAGAATTTGGTTAATCACATTCAGCTTTTATTTGGGGCAGGCATCAATCCACCAATATATTTACTCTACCAAAAAGAAAGAAAGAGCAAGGAAGCCTGAGAATGTTTTTGGCAACAGCACTCGTAATAACTTTAAACAAATTGCAAAATTAAAGTGTTCCTCAGCTTCATTAATTGCACCTACTTAACACAGGCCATAATCTTTCTGCCATTCCTTCTAAGAAAAAGACAAACTTTTCCAGTGTCGCTTTCTTGACAACGACACTCTGCACAAAGCTGTCGGTCTGGGGTCACCCCCCCCACAAAAAGACAAACAATAATTAAGTAATAAGGCAAGACACCCCAGTACTTACGACTCATCTAGATCCTCCACAAAACCCGCACCTGATGCCACCACATGTGCAACCACTGCGAGGTAAGGAAAAGCGTACCGTGAGTGACCTCCCAACCAAACCGGGGGTGCTCACCCACGCCAGCTGACAGGCTCACCGCCAGCGCGCCCTTCCCCTTCTCCCCTCACGCCTCCAACGCTTTCCCACAGCCCCAGCCTTCCCCGCACCTCCCTCCCGGCCGCCGCAGGGCTGCCCGCTGCTCCC
>NW_008794458.1:2655655-2670032 GCF_000699145.1 Aptenodytes forsteri | reverse complement strand
GTGAGGCGGAGTGCGCGTGGGCAGGCGGAGGGCGGTTCTGCTTGAGGAGAGTAAGGCCGGCTGCGGCCCGGCCCGGGGGCGGCGTGCCCCCCGCCGACTCCCGGGTCTCCGCGCCGCCGAAAGGCGCTCTTGGAGGCGGGGGGGCTGGAGGGGCAATTGTGAAACCCTGACGCGGTGACGGGACGCGGCGTGGGTGGACGTTGTCATCTCCCCAGTGGTTTCCAGGGTTGGGGCCCGCCAGACTCTCTCATTCGGTAAAATCAGTGCTCTGGTTCTTTGGAAAGTGAGTTCAGCAGAAAAACGTGTACCACCTGTCACGTTGCCAGCTGTCCTCCATGGGTAGAGCTCATCCCGTACCACTTACTGATACTGCTATGTCAGCAGCCCTCCTTCAGCAGGTTTATGAAAAACACTGCTTGGTCACTGCTGCTTAATGTCCGTATCATGCACTTCAGCTTTCCTCATTCTTTCAAACCTGTTACAGTCTTTCCTATCTTCAACTAGCTTGTCTGTCTTTCAGTACAGATCTGCAGGTCCTGGAAGGGCAAGTAATCCAACTGAGAAACCTTTTTTAAAAAAGTTCAGTTAAAGCAGTTCTGGGACTATTCAGCCTGGAGAAGAGAAGGCTCGGGGGGATCTTACTAATGTGTGTAAGTATCTGAAGAGAGGGTACAAAAAGGATGGAGCCAGGCTCTTTCCAGTGGTGCCGAGTGGCAGGACAAGAGGCAACGGGCCCATAGTGAAACACAGGAGGTTCCCTCTGAACATCAGGAAACACTTTTTCACTGTGAGGGTGACCGAGCACTGTCCACCAGTCTCCCACCTTGGAGATACTCAAAAGCTGCTTGGACATGGTCCTGAACAACCAGGTGACCCTGCTTGAGCAGGGGGATTGGACCAGATGACCTCCAGAGGTCCCTTCCAACCTCAGCCATTCTGTGGTTCCATGATCTGTTCCTTTTCAGTTTTGACTCCTTCAGCATAAGTTCTTACCTACGCCTTTCTCCCCTGTACTGGAGTTACTTGCCTCAGCTGTACATGCAAATGTTTGAGGTCTGTTGGAGAAGGATAGATTCTTTCCAGTGACAATTCGGTTCCTCTGACTTCAGTGTTCAAGTCTTTTCTTCTAATGATAGGGTCTACAAGCAGCAAACATTGCAGTTGCCTCACTTTTGGGCTGCTCTGTGTGTGTGTGCATGCATGCGTGTATCTACACATGTAGATACATGCTCTCCTTCTCTAGCAATAAAAATGAACTGGCTGTTCATTACCTTCCTCACTAGGCCATACCTGGCCTGTTGAGGACCTCCCCTTCACTTAATGCTTTGTGGGCATAGCATGTTGGATTCATCAAATGATCCCTAGAGTTGTCCAGCCCTTTGGAAAAGTCAACTACCATATCATAGGTTTATTGGCTGAGAAATAGGTCAAGATCTGCGAGTGTATGTCATAGCTCACGTTAGAATTCAGAAGTATCTGACTCTGGCCTATGGTTGACATATCTTTTCCTTACCTGCATTTGATTGAAAGATTATGCAGCATTATTATCAAGACTCACTTTTTTTCCCCCCTCTCCTTTTCCCCCCCCGCCCCCCCATCAATAGGAGAACTAGTAAGTTGCTAACAGCTGTATTGGATAAATTACGAGAATTATTCACTGAATACATAGAATTTCTGTTCCACGGCATTTCACTTTCTGTATACCACATTTAGCTAAGCTAAGCTAAGGTGTCTGTATGCCTGACCAAATGAGAGCTGGCATCTGTTTTGATCCTAATCTAGCTGCTGTCTAGACTGAGACAATGAAAACAATTTACCCCATCAATCCTTTAGTGGAAAATCCATACGGAAGAAAATGGGAATAGCCAAGTAACTGTTAAATTAGTATAATCCTGTTGTCTTACTCAGACAGTTCACTGTTGGCTTTAAATAACTTTTAAAGTGAAAGGAACAGTTTATATAGTTTTCTGTAGATTTGAATAAAGCTATTTGCACATCCTTTAAGTCCTTTCTGTCAGCTTTGAAGTTTATTCTCTTTGCAAATAATGGAATATGATTTTTCTAACTTTTGCATTTTGCGAGCCAAAGTCGTCTTCTACAAGCCTGTACACTGTTCTTGAACTAGTATTATTTTGAAATTGAAGGCGTCACTGTATATTTACTTCTTTGTAACGAAATTTATGTACACCCACATACACAACACTATGCTATATTTATTTATACAATTCATAGTGTGGCTTTACTGCCTAAAATGTGATATGCATATAAAAGAGAGTTCTTGCACTGAAGCCAAGTAACAAAGTATCGTGGGAAAAGCACGTGACATGCAAAAGAAATAAATAGGATAATGATGGATGAGGTCTAGAGAAATCTCAAGGGTTTTTTGTGTTTGTATTTTTTCTACTATGAACATTGCATTTGAAAAAAAATACGGCATTAATAGATTACTATTAATAGATTACTAAACTCACTGGAGTTTAGTGTAAGAAAGATAATTAGAGAAGAAAAGGGATGACTTTGGTAAGTGAACTGAGCAAGAGGTATGAAAAAAAAGACGAGAAGGATAAGAAGCAAAAAGCACAGAGAATACTGTTGGAATCCTGGGAGGTACTGCAGGAAAAAGTGGGAATTATAGGGACATCAGCGATCAGTGAAACACTGGAAATTGAACAGACGAGTTCACACACAAGGTTTCAAAGGCCCCTTCCAATCCATACTGTGTAGGAAGATTTAATGGTCCTCCTGTCCCAGATGGTTCTTCTTTTGAATCTGATAGAAGGCGAGGTTCAACAAAGGCAAGATACAAGCTTTTCCTCGTGGCCTGCTGAAGGCTGCTTTTCAGAGCTTTTTTGCTGTTGCAAGATTCTCATTTTGTTTGTGCAGGTTGTCCACTCTTATTGCCCTGTATGAAGGGTAGGGAAAAGGACTTATCTGTAACTCTCTCTAAATTATACAATGTGGACTTATTTTCACTGGAATGTGTGGAATTTTTGCCTTAACAGAAATAATCTCTTTCAAATAATTTCCTGTCTAAGATTCATTAACATTGTAAACAGAATACCAAGGTCGGTTTCAATACACATAGGCATAAATAAAATAGTTAGAATATTAAAGCTCTTTGTGCACATCTTTATTGTTATTATTATACAGTGAACAGTGTATCTGTGACACCATGCTGAAGGAGACTTGCCAGCACTGCCCAGCCAGGTGTGAAAGGTCCTAGGGAAGGATCAGACTGAAAGTGTAGAGAGGGGATGGAAGAGTGGAAAGAAAGAAAAGAAGAAAGATGGGGGGGGGAAAGAGGAAAGAAGACAAAATGAGAGCTTGAACAAGAAGAAGAGTCACAGAAGAAGGTGGAAGAGCATTCTGAGATGGACAAGGTTTTGGAGCTAGATTTAGTGGTGAGATGATAATGCAACCTATATCAAGAGCTTGTGATAGGGAGGGAAGAAGTTACAAGTTACGAAAAGCCAAGAAGCCGAGATGCTGAAGAGAGAACAGGTTCTATCTAATGAAAAAGGCAAACCAAGAAATTCACATGCCTTCTAGTTTTGCCACCAGTAGTATCTCTCGATGATGATACTATTTTGGGGTATATTTTACTATTTGTTTTATATAAATTCTGTATATTTTCACTTCATTGTATATTGTTTACTAAATATATTTGCTATTATAGAACATGAAATGTGTAAACATCAAAATGAAGTTTACAAAATGCTATTTCTGAACATTTACACAAAGATTTTATACAAAACGTGTTCCAGCTATTCATGTTTTCCTTGCTGTTACATGAAATCTGAGAATGTGTGGAAAAATATATATTTTCATTTTATTAGAAGTAGTCCCAGAATTAACTTAGTAATTTAAAAATTAAAAAGATTTCTTTTTGAAAGTGTAGAAAAATATGTTTCTTATTACTTAATAAGGTACAGGTGTTCCATACTTTGAGAATATTCACCTCCTTGGTATTTACCTTTTGTTAAACAGTTAAGATTACAGTGCTCACAATTAAGAATTGCTGTCAAAGACACGTTAAGCAAAACAAAAATCTGAAAAAATACTATTCAAGTAGCTTTTCACGTAAACCAGACAGACTGTAGCAATGAAGGGGAAGGGAGGACAAGTACTTTGGGTGTGATAAGTGCACATTTGTGAACAAACACTTCTTGTGTTGTTACATTTTTACGAAACACATCCGTGCACTCTTATAACTACATGCCAGCTACAGAAGTGTTTGTCTTCATGTGTAATACAAAGTACTACTACATCAAGAATATCAGTAACCGTATCATTCAGTATTGAATTTTGTAATAGACAATATGCAAAGTTATGCTGCTATAAATAGTTTATATTAGTGCTGTTTATTTCTCTTCCATTACAGGAATAAGCTGTACTGATGTGTAGTACCTTCCCATAGTGACTGCATCTACGATAGGGGGTTTGTACCACTTTAACTCTGTCAGTACCTTCCTATAGATACAGCCTAAGTCTGTTTCATAAAATTAACTAAACCAGTAATACGGTTCTCATTAATCATAGTTAAATTCAAAGTAGTGATAAACTTGTAGTGAAATAATTTCGTGTCTGATTAGAAGAACAGGTAATTGCACATGTTCTGGTACACTTTGGGGACTTTTACATGCTTTGCATGAGAATACTTGCGGTTTTTGCAAGGCGCAACTTGAAGTAGAATTGAATTAAAAACATAATTGTGATGGCATTAATACTGTTGACACTGGCGGCAGAATTTGGCAGACCTTGTATTAACATTTCACCTTTACATATAACTTTAGTTTTTAGAACAGCTTGAACTGACCGTTAGGGTTGTTTGGGGTTTTTTTGTGGGTTGGAGGTTGAATTTTTTTTTTTTAAAAACATTACGTTTTTACATTCCTTTTATTACAGAGACACCTGGTGGTCTTTGGGTGTATTTACAAAAATATCTTTTTTTTTTTCTGGGTTTATTTTAAAGTTTGCTTTATCATTTATAATTTATCATTTATATTTAGAACCTCCTACATTATGATACTACATCATTTGAAAATTAAATTGAGAACATTTACATATTATCCAGTATGTACTGGATATTGATTCTCATGGTTATCATGGGTATTTTTCTTGCATCTTCCCTATCAGTCAGAGAGCTATATGGAGGAGACACTTGGGCATATTTTAGGCTAAGTGAAGTAAGAATATATTTCTTGCAAAATTTAATGTTAGAATAATCCATATTTGGTTTTCATGTTTTCAGCTTTCAGTTTAAGTGTTTTGTTTCTGAGTTGTCTGTTTTAAGAGATTGAAATGATGACCAAAAAGATATGTCAGAACCAGTTTACTGTCCAGATTGACGTGTTAGTACATAAAGGAAGTGCTTTCTACGCTAGAAACACTGACAAGAACAGGACTATGCTACCATAGAAAAGTTTTAATAATACTCAATGCAGATGACATTTTATAAATAATAGGCAATTACAGGTAATCACACAGCATAATAGGTAATTACACAGGATACTAACATTAGATCTCTTCTCACACCACGCCCAGACTGTCAGGCAGAGTCAATCGGATCCTGGAGCAACGCCTCTGGTGTTACAGCAGCTTCCTCCAGTTTCCATCCCTGTAGTCATCCTGCCGCAGCAGCTCTTGACACCCACCCACAGCAGAGACCTGTTTGCACAGCTCCAGCGGATTCATGACCTCCTCGTAAGGCAGCTGGGCCATAAGCACGGTCGTTAGCAGCTGCAAGCAGATGGACAGGCGCTGTCATCCAGCCACGGCCTTCTTAACCAGCAGCTAGGTTTGGCTTTTAGGTAAAAAAGTCCCTACCCACTCTTTCTACATGGGCATGTACTGCAAAGTAAGTTTTAAATGCCAGGTATCTATATTTTACTCAGGGTGGGGGTGGGTGGGAGTCAAACTGAGTTTTTGCAGCTGAAATGAACATTATTCACTTCAAGGAATACAAGTAAAATAGGAACATTCTTATACAAATTTAGAATGTGGTTTTACAGCTTTTACCTTAGTGAAACAAAATTGGCATTGCAGTTATTTTTATTGGAAATTATCTTTGTGGGTTGTTTTTGTTTGTTTTTTTTTCATTTGGCAGTTATCAGACCTGTGCCCATGATGTCATTTGACAGTCTTTAAGGGCTAATTAATGCAGTCTCTTTTTTTTTTCTTTTTTTTTTAAAGTTTACAGACACTTTGAAGTGAATTTTGCAATGCTTATAACTGCACTTCCATTGAGGAGTGGTTTTCACATCTGAATTTCTGTTACGCTTAGTGCAGTGATTTTCTGTATGTTGCAACACTGATTTGATATAGTTTGGAACTCCAAGAGAATAATTCATGCAAAAGAAATGTATGAAACTCTAGGGAGCTGTCCTATGCAAGATTTGTATTTAGCTTTATTATACTTTAATTTTCACTCTTCTGCTGGCTGCCAGAAAACTTGCCCGTCACTCTGACTATAGGAACCAGAAAAGATTCATGGTATTTTTGGGAGATCCAGAGGAAATGTAAAGACTTATTCAACAGTATTTTCTCCCCAACTTAGCCACATCACTTTCTAGCAAAAATATTCAGCATAGGAGGAAAGAACAAGAAAACAAAAGAAAAGGCGCTTTTAATTAATGTTAGTTAACATAGCTGGTGGTGTAATTTAAGTCAAAGCATATTAGGAATGGTGTGGTCAGATAAATTTAGAAGTATTCTTGGTGTGCAGCAGATGCTGCCTAGTAAATAGGAACAGTGTAGTTTGGGTCAGGAGACAGGCAAAAAGTTGAAATGACACACAAAGTTATTAGTGAATTCTTAAGGACCTGATTCAGAGAAATTAAAACAAAGATTGCTTGTATGTCTTGATTTTTGGACCTGGTCTAGAAAACTGAATGCCTGTATCTGCAAGTTTTGTTTTTCTTTAACAGAGAAAGGTGGTTGCAGCCAACGAAATAATGCTTTTGGAATTTACATCAACTCGTTTGGCAGGAAGTTATTCTTTAACTTGACGGAACTGTGCAGAATCCAGGATCTGAGAGCAAGCTTCCATTATTGTTACTCACTTCATAAGGGAGTGGCTCCTAATGATACGGAGTAAACGACTTACATGTCCCATACGCTCTGAACCCACACCAGATGTAAAGTTAAACTAGAATACACTTTCCTATTAGGTTTTATCAGTTTTAAAAAAAAAAACAAACCTAGCACTAGTAAGTAGAGTTATCTTTTCCATTTCAGACTTTTCAGTTATGTCAGTATTTGACATAATAGAGTTACTAAAGCAATGGTTCCTTGCCGATAAACATTTACATAGCTTTTCTCTATCATCCTGATGACTGCCTGATTGGGTAGTGTCATGTAAGTGATGACACTTGCATGTCAAAAAGTTGCAAATCTGCAGGTGGAGCAGGAGCCATCCTCTGAGTGCCAGAAGTCACCACCTTCCAGCCTTCATGGGAGACTCCATTTTCCAACCTGATAAGCACAGACTCTACCTGCACGTCCTTCATTATTGTTGAAGGTTCAGACTCTTGAAGCTGCAGGGTCTTGGAGAAGATCCAGTTGTTAAGAGATGTGATAAGTGACCATCACCTCCATCAGCTCCGGGCACAGGGGTTCTTCCTGCCTGGCCAGTGGAACCCTGCCCAGTGTGCCCAGACAGATGGGGAACTCCGTCCCAGGCCAATGGATGTGGCTTCTGCTTTCCTGCTTGCATGTTCAACCAGCAGCAAAGCTGAATGTGTATCCCAGAGACACACACGCACAAACAAGCTGAATGTGTATCCCAGAGACACACACACATGCACAAATGACACTGACATGGCTGGCTACACAGACTGCCACAAGCAAGGTGCTACCTTCAACAGCACCTACGTACAGGACTCACATAAATCATAAGTATAGACGGGCAAGTCTCCCTCCTCTTTGGCTGGTAGAGATAGAAGTTCATTAATGAAAGCACATACCACTCTAGATTCAGAAGCACGTGTACAGTCATAGATCCCTTAAGTATCAGCACAACCCCTCTGTCTGTCCAATAGCACTGTCCGGATCCCAGGTCCTCTTACCTGCTCTACAGCTCTCCTACTCGCTGGGTGGTCCAGCTCTGTGCTCACTAGCCAACATGTATACACTCACAGACCCATCTCACAGGCACCTCACACTTGTGGGTCGCCCCCACATAGCAGCACAGACCCTCTGCCCAAACCCAGGGCCTCCTACTCACCACCTGGTCCAGCTTGAAGTTTGCTAGTGAATTACACTCCCATGCACTCCCATGCTCACCAGGTTTGGGGAAGCTGCAAACACTCCAGCGACCCCCAGCAGCCAGCACCAGGCACATGGGCTGTGACCCACAGTCCTGCTGCAGCTACTGTCGCTGAGCCTCTCATTCACTTTGCTCACCCCAGTCCCCCCAGTAGCTGTCCCTAGGACACCCACCAGTCCCGTCCCAGTGGCTGGAGCGAAGACCCCCATTCACTCCAGCTGCTGACACCACAGGCCAGGGCTGTCTGCGCCCTCAGTCTGTCTCCAGTTGCTGGCCCTGTCTGCACTCACTGGTCCTTCCCATAGCTGGCACACCAGACACAAAGTCTGTGGGACCCATAGAGATGCTCCCAAGAGCTATGGCCCCCCTCCAGCTACTGATGCTAAGACCTTTGCCTGCTCCGGTAGCTGGCAACAAACCCACTGACACCTATCTCACCTGTAGCTGTCACCTAGCCCTTACAGCACTCACACACATGAGATAGAGAGTGAGATTCCACAGAAAGATAGTTAAAAAAGGATTTAATGAAAGGAGAGGACAGACTGCGGCGATCAGGCATAGGGCTTGGTCAGACAAATGGGCTGGCCAGCCATGTTTTACATGTGACTGGTCCCTTTTATAGCCCTTTCTGTCTATTTCCCACTTTGTTCCTCCCCAATCCCTTTCCCCTAAACATTCCTTCAAAAGTTTTGCATGGTCCCACAGGCTGCCCTCAAAGGATTTAATGAAAGGAGAGGACAGACTGCGGCGATCAGGCATAGGGCTTGGTCAGACAAATGGGCTGGCCAGCCATGTTTTACATGTGACTGGTCCCTTTTATAGCCCTTTCTGTCTATTTCCCACTTTGTTCCTCCCCAATCCCTTTCCCCTAAACATTCCTTCAAAAGTTTTGCATGGTCCCACAGGCTGGCCTCGAATATCCCAAATCCTCACGTTCCTCTTGTTTCCTACTTCTTACCAGTTTCAAGGTCCGGTTGGCCCTTTCCAAAGCTGTGCCTGCAGTTTCTTGATGGCCCATCAGTTAGCAACTGGAGGCTTCTGGAGGCTTCTGGTCCTTGGCATTGTCTCTGTTATTCCTTGTTTGTGACCATGTTTGTGTCGCTGTGGGCTCCTCTTTATGGTTTCTCGCTTTACTCGTTATTGAGTAAATAATGATCAATGCATTGAAAAGGTCCTTGATCAGATGATGACCTTGATGAAGCACGTGCTTCAAGGCACCTTCCACGTGCCCTTACACCAATCTATTTCTCATCATCTCTGATGCTGCACAGACTGGTGACCTCCTCCTGCAGCTCCTTTCCTTGGTCACAAGATGAGCAGGCAGGCAAGGAGCCCATCTGCCTCAGCCTCAGCAAGAGGCCCCAGGCATCCCTGCAGCCACAGCTCTGCAGAGCTTCGGCTGCTTTGGGACCTCACTCTGGGTCAAGGCCTCTGCTGTGCGGGGGTAGTTCCTCCAGTGGAGGTTGGGGACTGTGCCCTGTGGGACGTCACCACCACTGCTGAGCACAGGCACGCTCTTCTCAGCAGAGCATCTGGCCCTTTCTGTGTGCCCTTCTGTGCCAACTGCTGTGTCTGTTGGCTGCCTCCATGTGCAGTGCCCTGTGTCTGCGAGCGTCCTTCACCAGTCACACCAGAGTGGATCTGTAACTGCTGATCATGAGGTCAAGAAGCAAATACACTAAATTTGGTGCACTGCAGATTACATAAAGATTGCAGTCGTGGCCTAGGGACAAATCAGGTAGGTGGAGAGGGTTACCTTGACTAGTGCCATCAAGGGACTAAGAAGTCCCTCTGGGCTAGATCATGTTCTGGCCAGCTGGCACATGATAATACATTAACAAGCAGGTGGGGTTGAGATACAGCCTTTACAGAAGAGGAGTGCTCTGTCTGGACATGCTGTAGACCATCCTTGTTTGTTTGTTTTTAGGACCTCCATGTAACAGTTTCATTAATAAAACATAGCTGCCCTCTGATGATAAAGTTTACGTGTTTACCTGATTCTTTAGATGCAGAGAATATGTCAGATTTTCAAGTTTCTTGCTTCCCCCGACTCCTTGTTCCCATATAAGTAACAATATGTAGATTCTATAAAGCAAAATTCTCAGAAAATCTTAAAGCATTTTCCTGTTTTGGAGATGGGGAAACCGAGACACACAAAAAAAAAGAAAGTGAGGTGTCTATGCACTTCAGTTTTAAGAGATAACCTAGAGTCCTGTAATAAAACCACGTCAAAAAGCAAAACTAGCACCTGGAGTGCAAAATCACTAATTCTAACAAGTAGCCATTCAGCTACATGTTTGGAAAATATACTACATTGGTAAAGGAAAGATAAATGCAAATGAGCCAGGGGTGTCTTACATAAAAGGGAGAAATCTACAAAAATTATGCCAAAGGTCTTTTCTCCTGTGATAACTACACTGCCTTGAAAATAGTCACAGCATACGTTTAGAACTTACCTATGTTATATCTGACAATTAGTGACAAATACATTTGAAATATAAAGACTACATTTTCTGGTTTGACTTCATTCCTATTTCACCTACTCTGTAACATGGACATTTTGCTTGTGAAGAGTCCAGCTAATAATAATGTTATTTTATATAATTTTCATCTGAAGAAATTACTTATGCCTGTGCAGGCAAGGAGACAGCTTTAGTAGCTAAGTAGCTAGTAGAATTTTCTAATTATTCAATTGTTAAATATTGTATTCACTATAGGGTGAATAATGAGATACTAATAGTTTTCATTTTTAATCAATTTGCTTAAAATATACTTCAATCAATTTGCTTAAAATATGCTTCTAGCAATTTTGAATTATTTTATATGCCCAATTTAATTCTCATAATTAGTCATCAGTAAGTAAATCTACATAAATATCACAGCTATTGACATAAAATGTAATAAACAAGCACTTGTATTAAAACTTGGATTTTAATTTTGTTTGATCCTACCAGCCAAAGCAGTCAGTTACTACTCACAATTAACTGTGTGCTCAGAATGCATAGGCTAGAAATTGCATAGATACAATTTGCCAGTTACATAAAGGGTAAATGGACAGAAATATTTTGAAGGAAACAATTGTAAACAAAAGCAAAGAAAGAAAAAAATTAAATTTATTTTATTTTAATGGTTTAGTATAAATTATTATCCTGGTACTGTGAAAAATCTGATTTCGCCTCTCACTAGGCCCTATTTCATGTATGTGGAAAACATATTGCCAACGAGACACTGTGCAACATCTGCATGAGGAATTGGGACAAAACGTAATTATAATTGCTCTATAGCATCCTTATTCTTTCTTTGGCAACTCCATGGTTAAAATTTTGTACAGTTAAAATAGAAAATTATTTTGCAATATCAGGTTAAGGTGCCATATCAGATTAAATGTGAGTAAAATAACTTCTTAATACTGACCACTGTAATTTTAGTACCTATAGATGTCATTAACCACACAAGAATAATCCCATTTAGTGTATGCAAGTTATGTGTGACTATGTGTTTGATGACCACTACCCTTCTTGAATTTGAATAGGTTAATTTGTTACTCTTGGTCTGCACATGTCCATGTATCACCAGATACCTAAGTATTTTCTTTCTCCTCCTTCTAATGGAGGGGTTTTATAGACATACTGTAGCATAGGCTGTAATATGCTTGCATGGTGAAAAAAAAAATAAAGAAAAATAAATTAATTTTTGTTTAATAAGAACAATGTTATATTGTTTTAGATGGACATGCAAGCAGATTTTTATTTGTTTGCAATGATACTGGCATTTTTGCTCCTTCAAGGGCCCTTTGACAAAGAGGGTGATTAATTCCCAGGGTTTTTTTTCTTTGGTGAAATAGTTTCTAAATTGTGGATAATAGCAAACATCTGCAGAGCTCTATTTGTAGAGCCCACAGGATGCAGGCAGATTGTGGGGTGCTAATGTAATAGCTGTGATAAAAAACAGACACTGTAGTAAAGAAAACCAACCCCTTTGGCTGGTAACTATTACGATTTCTGTATTGTATACCTCTCTGTATACTTTCTGCACAAGAAAAGTTGTCTTCTTTTGAAAGAGAGTCACTGCAGCATGTTACGAAGGACTTAAACCATGTTACATTCATCATCTTTCATGCAGGATGTCTTTCCACGGTTGCATATGGGCAGAAGAGCTGAAGAGCGCTCCACGGGAGCATCCATCAACAGCCCGAGCCTCTGAGACTGCGCAACACAAAGGGAGAAACCGTCAGGCCTCTGCAAGGGCTGGTGGCCCCGGGGGGCCGGGAGGGCAGGGGGGGCTCCCCGTGGACTGTCAGGGCAGGGCCTGGCAGCCAGGGCCCATCCCACCTCCCATCCAGGAGCAGGGCAGCAGGGGGGCACCGGGGCAGCCCCAGCCCCGGGCATCGGGCACCTCCCTGGGCCCATGGGTGGGCAGGGCAGGGCTGTGGGGAGCTGGAGACCAGCCCTGCTGGGGTGTCGCTGGGGCAGGGGCTGGTGGCTGCAGAGAGCGAGTGGGATTGTTCCGTTTAAGTAGAAGGATACAGCAGAACCCACAAAGATTATTCTTGGTATTTTAAACATCCAAGTGAACATAACAGTACTGAGAATTTTCTTTTCGAGCCAGACATTTTCTGTCAGTAGGCATCCAGTCTGTGATGACCTTTGCTCTGTCCTAGTTTTGTTTGTAATCTCCCATTGTCCTGAGGTTAGAGGCTTAGAATTAAGGTTAATGGTTTCCCATGGTTCAAAAGTAAGATTGATTTTTCTTTAAAGTAATCTGAAAATATTAACATATTATCCATCCTTTTTGGGTTTTGAGATGCAATTACACATGCAAAAATTCAGCATTTGCCAGACAAGGGTTTCAATAGCAACTAGAGAGGTTTTTAGGATCCCAACCTCATGTAATTGACAGAAGTATAATTACAGAAGAATTTTCTAAATACTGTCCCGAAATACCAAAATTTCTAAGGGACGCATTTATCTTGTCAGGGAAATACCTGCACAAGGTACAGAATTAGATAGACAATACAATACACATGAATAAAACATTACTGTTTTACATAACTGGCAGTGCACAAAAACGACACACAGCTGGACACCAGGCTGAGGCCCCTAGGAAAAACTTTCTCAGCCTATTTTATACAGCCTCTGTAGAAAACAAGTCTGTTGCCAAATGTTTTGTTGAAGTTAGATCTGTGATATCCCCTCTGGAATGATGGCCAGCGTCTTTGTAAGGAAGAGCTTAGCTTATGCCTTAGCTTTCCAGCATCCCACTGATTTTCACAGAACTCTATGTCCTCCTTTCGGGCTTTGAAGCTGCAAAAGAAAGTAATGTTATGTTGGCTTGTGAACCAGTCTGTCAACATCTCAGGACTGTAAATTACAACATGCTTACTACAGTTAGCTTGGATTGGCAGAAACTAGTTGTACACATGTCAGCATCCTGTGATTATTAGCAGCAGCAGAAACTGGAAGAGATAACATACTAAGGGACTAAATGAGATATGTGGTAAAAATATTTTTGAGAGTTGCTGTTACTCTGTTCTGATTCTCCCATCCGTGTGAGAAATTATTCTGCTTTTATTTCTCTAAAAACATTATGTTCTGGTAGGCAATCATACAGTCTTGTTTGAATTTTAACAAAATAACTGCCAGCATTTTTATTTGTACTCTTTCAAATTTATTTGCTTGTTTTGGCACTCTTTTTCTCCTATATCTAAGAACTGGGTTTGTGCACATTTTTTTAAAGATTCTAATCTGACAGAGTCTAGAAGTCTGAATTCCATGTCATCTATGTCATTTGCTTCCTGTGACATACTTTGTATGCATTTATTTCATCTGCAAAGACACATAAAAATATTATTATCATAAGGGTGTTGTCAGATCTAATGTTTGTAAAGCACACTCTAATCCCTTCCATTCAGAAGTCTCATGAGAGAAAATTTATATTGTTCAGAATATTAACTCTGAAGAATATGAATGTATAAACTACACATATAATTAAAAATCTCACCCTGGGATGATTTACTTTGGCTTTGAGTTAAATAAGTCAATATTACATATGATTCATAGATATCCCCTCCATTATACCCATACCAATATGAAAAAAAAAAAAAAAAGGATT
>NW_008794458.1:2639317-2653854 GCF_000699145.1 Aptenodytes forsteri | reverse complement strand
TTACAAATACAAAAAAAAGGATTAAGGAGTTTAAGTTCTAGTGAAGTGAAAAGGGAATGTGGGAGAATTTGACACATTACACGAAGTTTTTGTATTTGTAATACCATCTGTCTTTATAAGAATAGTTTTACCATTAAACCTCATAATAATATGGATGAAATTGGATGGATGAAGGAAAATGTGAGAGGCAGAGTCCCAGATAAAGTCTGGAGTAAGCTTTAAAGGACAGAATTTAATAAACTGCTATACCAGAGACTTTCTTTCTGAGAAGTCACAGTCACTGTGTCTTAGTGACACAGGTCTTAGTCTCAAGGAAGGGAAATAGCGTGCTAACATAAATTTGCAAGAATTTAGATATTCTGAGAATGTTATGTTTCCAGATACCCGCAGGAATTTCTTAACAGGATTTCATCAGAATGGTTTGTGTCACTCCATGCTGATTTAGATGTACTTTTATTAGCTGCTTACATTGAGAACATGGGTGCCAGTAACTGAAAATTAGTTTCTATATGGATTCTTCCATAGTGTTGTTAGATGAATACACGGTTTCTAAAAACTTCAGTTTTGTAGAGCTATCGTGCCTTAATCTGCTTTATTTTAATGGAAGGCTCACACCAAATCCAAATACAAAGAACTAGGTAGGAATTTTCAGCAAAATGTTTTTCACTGACAATGCATATCAGCAACAAAACTCTTAATGTAAAAGTGCTGTCTTCAATGAACATTTCATAGGTGCAAAGAAAAGGGTGGCTTAAATTCTAAAAATGGGACTACTTTGAAAATGAATAAAATATCTTTACTTTTTCAGTCACTAATTTTGAATTTTGAGAAGTCTACATAAAGATACTAAGTGCTCTCATTTTACCCTTTCTAAATTTTTCCTCTATATTTTTATCTCTGTAGCAAGATACAACTGAGGAGTATGAAGGGATTGTTTGTTGGATAATACATGTGATGACGGGCTAGGACTAGCAAGCTCCTAGGTTAGATATTAATGTGCTCACCACCCCTTTGAGAGCAGCTGAGTCCTCACGGGCCAGACAATCTGCCAGTCGGCTGGGGAAGGGCCAGGCGCCTCCAAACGGGCTGACCCGCCCTGCTGCTGCTGCTGCTGAATTACTGCCTTCCAGTTCCCTGGAGCTGGCAGGAGGGAAAGGTCTTACAGTTTTACGTCAGTACTTTTCCCTTTGAGTCCTGGAGCTGTTAATTGTTGCTGCTTCAACGGTTGCACTTCCTTCTGTTTTAACTTTCCTTATCTTGCCTAATTTTAGCTCGCCTGCTTTCACACACCTAAACAAGAGTTTCCTCAGTGAACTGGAGCCAAGGTCAGGTGAGGGGGCCATACAAACTAGGGCTGTGGATCTCGGATGGCTGAATCCCACAGCAGAGGGTCACGCAGCAATTAATGAGAGAAGTTACTGAGAGAAAAGTACTGGTAGAGAAGCCGAGAAGGCAGTGAAACAAAAAATGGAAGTCGGATATGGGAAAAATGGGCAAAAGAGCACAGCATAAATGATTTAAGACACTGGATTAATCTTATGAGTATGATCTATTCAAAGTCTAGCTTTGAATTTCATGTCCCTGCATGCAGGTATAAAGTCATGGCCAAGTATCAAGGTATCATGATGAAAGATAACTGTTAAAGGTATCAAAGATAATTATATCTTTTTAAATTAGTGTATGTAATTAGGTTGACTTCTGTAATGCATTTCTGGTTTATATTGATTTGTTTTAACATAGCCGATATTGACTGAATTGGGAAAAAAGACATCATTAGATGCCTCGTGTCATGGCCCTGAGGCGCCGCCAGCCCTGCCTGTCCCTGCCCACCCCTGGGGCTCCCCCCACCCTGCCCACGGCCCAGCACCCCATTGTGGCCCCTGCCCCAGCAACGCCCCAGCCAGGCCGGTCCCCAGCTCCCCACAGCCCTGCCCTGCCCGGCCACAGGCCCCCAGAGGCGGGCCCACATCCTGGTCTCAGCCCGTCCCCATCCCCATCCCCAGGGAGGTGCCTCATGCCCGGGACTGGGGCTGCCCCAGCGCCCCCGGCTGCCCTGCTCCTGGCTGGGGCAGGGCCCTAGCTGCCAAGCTCTGCCCTGACAGACCCGCGGGGAGCCCCTGCTGCCCTCCAGGCCCCCGTGGTGCCCTGACACCTTGCACGGAACTATATTCAGAGTATATTAGCAGTAAAAAGTCCTACCTACAGGACTATTCATCAAGACACAGGATGTCCAAAAGAAATGTTACAGTCTCATAATGAATGTACTAGTATCGATTCAAAGAGCAGGTGAAATTTAACCATGAGGGAGGTAGGATAGACTGGTTAGTACTACTGCATTGATGCTGAGGACATTATTTTCTTTTTTTCATGGTTCTGCTATTGAGATGCTCATAAGTATGATAAAGTCAAATAACTTTCCACCTAATTTCCCTATGGAAAGATGAGAATAATACTTTTGCTTTTGTTGAAATCTGCTTTGTAGAGATTTGTTTGGGTTTTTTGTGCTGAGATCCGTGGACTGATAACTACTATTTCATACGTGTGCACGATGTGCCTTAGCCAAAATCTGCTGAAACAGTTTCACTAGCTATCGTGCTTTACAACACACAGGTTGAATTACTATTCAAATACCTCTGTATTGTCCCAGTCTCACAGCACGATCAGGTTGGGTGGAATTTGGTGAATAAGGCTGTTCATCTTCGCTCTCAGTGTCTTCTCACAGCGCTCATTTCTGGAAATGAACCAGTCAAGTCTTCTGGCTTATTCATTATATGTGATTTGATTTTTAAGCTTATTTTGATGGTACAAAAGCTTTATATGGTCATACAGTAGTGCTGAGTTTGGACACTATAGTCTGACTCACAGTGCGCAAGGTGCATAGTGTTCCACAGAACAGCAAAACATTGTTCGCTACTAATTTTTAAGTCTTGTAAACATCATTATGGATAAATAATTTACAAAGTTACTTAACTGTTTATCAATATTTCCTTGGTAACCTTCATTTGAAACAGGTTGTTCTTAAGCCCAAGTGCCTGTACCATTGTCTCAGCTTCACTAGTCAGCTCCAATCAGAATAACCTACCAGTAAGGACTTTCTTAACTAAACCATAAAAAGTTTTAATAAAACTGATATAGGAACTGATTTAATCTTTTCCCATGCAGGAGCCACATGGAGTAAAGTTGAAACAGAGTATGTTTCTAACTACCTGGAAACGTGTAACCCTCCCAGAATGTAGCCATATAATTGAGCAAAAAACATCTGAAAACACTAATACGTGTATGTCCAGTCTTCAAAAGGTGTCACACATGATGTTTTTCACCTGTTTGGACATGATAGCACATGTGCTGAGTATTGTCCAGAACAGTTTTACTGCTGAGTCAGTTTTATTGGGAAGTTAAAAATTTTTCTATTTATAACATTTTTTCTCTTTGTATTTTGCCATGGTGACAAGAGCCATCATTTTAGTCTAACTATAGCCGAGGTTTCTTTGTCAGAATCTGAATCTGTAGTTTCATACCTTATTGGATTTATAAACAATGACTTCTGCAGCACAATTATTGCTCCAGAAGCAAGTATTTCCTAGAGAAAGTTTGGTCACTATCAGAAGAAACAAATAAATAGATAGGAAAATAGTTATCTTAAATATTATATAAATAATAATATAAATACAAAAATATTCTGAACAATTCTAGGTGTTTCCATAACTCAACACAGTTCAGCTTTGCAAGCTTGCAAATTATTTGTATCATAGTATATGCAGAAGATTTTATTTAAGCAAAGATTTTCTTGATTCAGCACAATTTAATATTAATATTATTAACAGAAAAAAATCTGAGCTAACAGTGGTTATGTGCTCACAGGGAAAAAAAGAGATACCAGAATAACTTCTAACTTTAGTTGTAGTCTGCTTCAGGAAACACATACAGAAAGCCTGATTATAACCTTATGCTGTTTAATATTAGATAACCTATTCTATTTCTTCGATGTATACTGTTGACTTTTACCAATCTCAATTTGTTTGTGTATTTAGTTATGTTAGTATGGCAACGGACACATCATAGATACATTAGGAGAATTATAAAATACATAAATACATAAATGTTGAGTAAGAAAGACAATATTGCACAGGTAGTTAACATTTTGTATTAGACATTTTTACATTTTTGCAAAAAAAAAGTCATATTTTTGGGCAAGCTCTTCTAAGGTATGTTACCTCTCCCAAAGATCTTCTTTTGTATATTTAGATGATCATGTATCTAACAAGGCTTTGAGGAGGGCTTGAATAGGAGATCTAATCAGCATAATGCAAAATTGTTCAGTGTCTTCAAACATTAAAAATATTATACTTAGGCAAAGCAGGAGCAAGCTATCACCGCTTCTTTGGTTCTGTACATTATCCACTTTCCTCAAGTGAAGAGGAGTACGTTAAGATGACAAACGACATCAGTTCTACCTTTCAGGTTGCAGCTGTTGGCACTGGTTGACAGTGATTCCTTTGTAGCATAAAGTATCTGCATAATCATAGTCTTTTCTGCTTTTTAGCCTTAGTTAGAAGTTAAAAAGTTCCTATCGAAGTTCTTTCTGACTTCAGTTAAATCTAGTTTTCAACTGGCAAAGAAAATATTTTTAGTTTAATCAAACATACCTCCAGTGAAATATTATACACTAGTAAACCATGCTAGTACAAATTAGCTGTGTGCTCAGCCTTATGTAGAATACATGGAATGAACTTTATGAGAGCAAATTTTGTCATTTATCTCCTTGGTTTCATCTAGAGATATTGCATGAGTCAGGGAGAACTAAGGGGAAGTATTAAGTGATTGGGAGAGGATTGGAAGGAAGTAATTTTCTATCCTCATGGAGAAATCTAGGGCTCTCGTGCAAGGCACGCAGGCCGGGCACCTTTGGCAGTTCTACTTTCCCTGCCAGAGGGGATCTACAATTGGCTGAGTCTCCCCACAGCTGCCCAGGGGCAGCCACAGCAGGAAATGCAGTAAAAGCTGGTACCAATGCAGGTGTTCTCACTCACCGTGAAAATCAGACATTTACAGATTTATAATCTGCTGAAAGCAGTTTTTCTGGCTTCTCTACTCTTCTGCTTGCTAATTAAATCTTGTAGAGCCATTTCCACATATTGCTCGGAATTTCAAGCTTTGGAAGATAATAACCTTTTAGATGAGATAAAGTAAGGTAAACATGCTCTGAAAGTAGTATCCTATCTTTAATGTGGAAATGGTATAACTTGGCCTTGGAGGGCACAAGACACCTGTGCACATATAAGGTATGTTCTAACTATATGTGATGTTGAAACTGGAAAAATTAATAACTAAGGACTAACAGGTCAAATTACAATTTCATTTAGATTTATAAAACAGAATTCATGGATTATTAGCCAGATGTCAGATCTTGGTACACATAAAGAACAGTTTAAAGCCAAAAGCATGTGGTTGATTTTAAATAACCTGATGTCATGTGTCTCCTCTTAGGATTTAACATTTGCTACAGCCGACAAGGAAGAAAAAGCTCATGCCAAAGATAAGGTGTTTTTATGACTTCATGAGTGCTTTTTTGAGTATGAAAGCATATTAGTATCAGGATTATGAATCTTTTTGATTCATTTGAATTGTCTCTGCCTTACATACTTGTATGTTCTCCTTTTATTTATACACGGCACCTTCAGGAATGGTAATCAGCTCTTAGTAGGCTTTATCTCCTATTTCAGTGAATATCAGCTTGCCATCTAATTTCTCTTTTCATATAAACTAAAATACTTTGTAGCCAGGCTATAAAATTAATTTTAACTAAAATATACCCACGGTCATATGCATGAGTGTGGGGTTTTTTTCTGCATTGGAGAGAGAATTTTGTCACAAGATACATAACAGAACACTGCACTTACCTGTGAAAAAAGGCAAGGCTAAAACCACACATAATTTAAAGTAACAAGTTAACTTCTTCAGATTGACCTCAATGGATTCAAATCAGCCACAGATATAGAAAAAATGTAATCCCACTGCCTAGAAAATATGTGCATATGAAAAAGATCAATGGAAAAATCAATGGTCTATCTGTCTTTTAAATCTGTTCTTTTCATCATGGGACTGTTGACAACTAGATCACTCAAGTTTAGGGTTGCAAACAGATATATTTAGCCAAAGGGAAATAGTGAAACTTCTACCACTTAACTTCATCAGCAGTAATTCTTACTGCCAGATGAATACAAGCAAGTACTGACAATTTAACAGAAAGTGGCATTGTTTCTTTTTCTTAAGAAAAAGGTTATAATATCCAGCGTTTGGAGAGCAGAATTGTAGTTGCTTTTCTAAATGCCATGTACATTGGACAAAATTAAGACTTACTTAGAATGTTTCTTGTTTTGCTTGTTTGAGAAGTCAAATGACGATTTCCTCTTCACTTGATGCCATCATCCCTTCACAATACTGTCTACATTTCAATTTGTCTACTTTAGCTTAAAAAGATAAATACTTGCATGGTTTTGATTTATAATCAATAAGACATTCCTGTTGTCACTAAATCTTTTCATTGGTAAATTGTTAAATACCTCACATAATACATCAAAATATCAGACAGGTATAATGGTAATTTTTTGTTTTTAAATCTTCTTTTATTTTCCTTTCTTACCACCTTTCTGTCTTTAATTGCTCTCTTGGAGGGTGGGTGGAGAGAAGAAAAAGAAACAGTGGAGCAGGAAGGTGCAATAGAAGTTGTATATTGAGTTTTTCTGTGTCTTCAGAGACATATCATCAGCAAAATTTTATAATATTTTTTATACAGATCCTTTGATCTTTGTAGAGAAAAACTCTAGATGTACAGATATGATTACGAATCTCTTATAACATTTCCATAAGACTTTTTGTAATTAATTTATTTCAACATTTTTCAAGACATTACCTAGATGATTTCTACTATACCTTAAACTTCTAGCACTAGGTGAAGTCAGACTTGGCTAAGGCCAAGTCAAAATGGTGCTGATCCTAGCCAAACTCTGACAAGTGAAAAGCAGATCACCTGTTCAGGTTCAGGCAGGCCTTAATTCTCAGTCCCTGTTTGTAGAACAGTAGAACTCATCAGGCGCTAAAAGATTTAAGGCTTATCACTGTGACAGACTGATGGTAGCCACCACCCATCTAAAAAAATAAATTTATCAGGAATAGAAGTATGCTTGAGTTACTGAATTAGTTTATTGATGGTTTCTGTTTCTAATTCTGATATCTGAATTTACCCGCATATTTCTTCTCATTGCAAATCCATAATGCTGAAGCATATTTTTGATTTACAACAACAAAGTTTTCAGTGATTATTAAAGCTGAATCTTCATAGCTAATTTATGAGGGGTGGAAAACAGAACTCTTTTTGTGTTAGAAAGTGATTTCTCCCAATTCTAGCACAGATTTTCTTTAGGCAAGGAATGGAGTGGAGATTTAGCTGAGAAAGGAATGGAAAAGTCTCCCCAAAGAATACTTTCTGAGTGGATGTTTGTACTGTAAGACAAAACTATTTTTTGTACAATACAAATAAAGATGCTGCTGTAAGGGTGAAGGGATCCTTACTTACAGATATTTTCATACATATATTTGGTTGGTTTGCTTTAGTTCCCCCCCGCACACCCACACTTTCCATATGTTATTCCCACCTTCATTTAACTATCCCAAATGTTAGAATGAGGGATTAAGTTACTAATATTTTAGATTTTTGAAAATGATCCTTGTAGCTGCTCACATTATCTGTCTGAATTTCATTAATGAGCAAAGTTTCTACGGAATAGTTTTTATTCTGTTTCTTGCTTTCCTGTCCTTTTCTTCTTGTTCAGGAGAAATGCTAGCCATCAACTTAGGTCAAGTTAAACAATACAGAATGTATTTCTTTGGCTTATCTGTGATAGGATCTTGAATATTGGGAAAGTTCATCTGTTCATTTCTGCTGGGCATTCATGTGCTTAATTATGATGGAAAGCCACTAAGAATAGAAAGAAAGAATTAGATTAAGCAGAATACATTAGTGAGAGGATACTCTGAAGCAGTGCAAGATTGTGCTGAGCAGTTTGCTATTGAAAAAGGTGACGTTAAAATGTAAAAGAAAGTGTTACATGAGAGAGTAAACATTTTTAATGTATACACATCAGACTGTAGTACTCCTTTAGAAATGATGAAGACACATAAGTCCCTGACAAGCCCAGAGTGCAGATAATAAGCAGTGTCCTTTTCCATTTCAGTAAAAAAGTCATAAAACAACATAACCAAAGTTCTAGTCTCATTAATATGGAAAATAAAGTTTAAACTGGACTCAGGTTTCCCATTGATATGTTCTCATTGAACATAACCATTCAAAATAAAATTCAACCAACTCAGTAGTAATCTTAATAATTTCCTGGGAAATGGATGTACTTCTCAAGCTAATCCATAGCAGCCACTTTCATATCTGTTAACTTTAGGGTTCTTAAGGGTACAGTTAGAATGGCTTAGTTTACCGAGGGGCTCCTTGTTACTGAGGGATTATGTGGAAGAGTTTTTTTTAAAAAAGACGTTCTGCAAGAAGTGTGGGTTATCTTAGATGCAGGACATTTGCGACAATCTTGACCCTCAGCTGCGTCATGCTGTCTTCATGGGTATTCACCTGCTCAGACCATTGCTGAGAGGTAAACTTTGAAATGTTAATAGAGATGGCTGTGAGACTACATGGAAAGAGCCAGATAAATTGTGTTTACTACTTTTAATAAGAGGGTATTTTTAAACTATAATAAAGATTCATGTCTTTAGACTAATGTCAACTCTCTTTTACAACCACTTCTAAGCACATGGTATGGTGTAGTACTGGCAGCTTATTTGTAACGTACAAGTACACCCACAAATACTGTTCCTGCTGTCAGTGAGACTACATGGAAAGAGCCAGATAAATTGTGTTTACTACTTTTAATAAGAGGGTATTTTTAAACTATAATAAAGATTCATGTCTTTAGACTAATGTCAACTCTCTTTTACAACCACTTCTAAGCACATGGTATGGTGTAGTACTGGCAGCTTATTTGTAACGTACAAGTACATCCACAAATACTGTTCCTGCTGTCATAACTGAATAGTGACTTGCACCATAACTTTAATTCAAGACATTTGCCATAAATTGTGTTTACTACTTTTAATAAGAGGGTATTTTTAAACTATAATAAAGATTCATGTCTTTAGACTAATGTCAACTCTCTTTTACAACCACTTCTAAGCACATGGTATGGTGTAGTACTGGCAGCTTATTTGTAACGTACAAGTACACCCACAAATACTGTTCCTGCTGTCATGACTTGCACCATAACTTTAATTCAAGACATTTGCCTGACACTCTGCCCAGAGCAATGCATTCTTTTTTTTTTATGCTCTTTGGTAATACTGTTGGAAGTAGTTAGCGTATCTCTTCGTGGTACTGTCTTATGCTGTATATAATAGTCTTAGATTATTAGTAATGTTTGTTTTGAAGCTGTGATTGATTTTTACAACAATAACCAGTAGGTTAACAAACAAAAGAGTAAAAGCTTGCAAGAAGAGATTACTGCGTTTCTCATTAGGCTGCTGAGAAATTACTTATTAACTAAAATTGGTTATTGAATTATCCAAAAGATGTACATTTTTGATCATGCTTTAGTGGTGCAGAATAGCCTTGAGTAAAGAAAACTGCAGAAAGATAAAAGTATTCTATTTCTGTATTTATTATTTGTGTATGAAAAATGAAAAAAAAAATTACATTGATCCTATCCAAAACCAAAAAACAGACTCATGCTTGACTTTCTACATATAAATGTGACCTGGGCTCTAATTTTGATTTAATCCTGGGTAAGGACAACTGAACTAATCAGTCATCACAGGAGTGTGGAGCAAGGTCTTAAATACATTCATGCTTTTTATGGACTCTTTAACTGCTGTTGACCTATAAGTAGTGCTAAGACACTAACTTTCAACATCTGTATGCAGCTAATGTTCATCTTCATTTTGGACTACAGGAAAAAATCAAGAACACATCTTCCTTCGGTTGTTATTTATAATCTGCTCATTTAAAGACCTAATTATGATAGCTTCTTTTCTGAAATAGATACAGATGAAGTCGAGATATTCAGAAACCTAAATGAAAACATTCTTTCTATTATTAACATAGAACCTTCAATCTTGCCAAATTTTGTCACTTAAAATGCTGAAGATACAAGAAGTTTTCATTATTGAGAATAGCAACCCTACAGCCTGAGAGATACTGTTGCTTGTAAAAGAATAAAGCATAACTTTTTAACTCAGTAACTGTATTTACAGTTATTAAAGTCTTTGTGGCAGTCACTTGCTGTTTGAATATTGAATACCTGCAGTAATGCTATCCTAGTAAAAGAAATAACTATTTTTAGATCAAAAAGGAAAATTATGAGTTTTCATTTACTGTGAAAAATTGGAAATAAACATTTTTTCAGAATGGGATAAGCTGTGTTTATAATACAAACTTAGACATCTTCCCTGCTTTAGGTATGGTCTGCTAAAACACTAGTCACAACACATTGCTATTACAATCCCTTGTATAGAGCAGAGGTATTCTTGTGGAAGATACTATTATTCTTAGGTTATAGGAGTGGGAAAAAGAAAAGGGTGTTTCTAAAGCTGTGCTCACTAATAGGAGTCACATTCTAAGGATGCGTCTCAACCTGCAGCCTTCCCAACGTGATGTTGGAAGATACACATACTTCTTGTGCACTTCATTGCAGTATTTGTCAACCTTTTTTGAAAAAAAACCCACATTTATGTTATAATTGATATCTGAGGAAAACAAACTGAGATATCTGAGCATATAAATGATTCATCAGGAAATGTATTTTCCCTAAAAACGGGAGGCTTCATAATTTTTATTATAGTGTGGGACCTTTCCCATTTTTCGTCAGAAATATACGTAGAGATTACTTGATTTCTTTTATAGGAATGTGTTGTTTAGTACTGATTCATTCAGAGTTTTGTGTTTGATTGAAGGTGATGAAATGAAAAATTGTGCTACGTCTCTGTCTTCTTTGCAGCAACGTGCACGTGTCTTTCTAATCAGTGCATTAGTGAACAAATCTGTGAACAGCAGCATCACACCTGTGTGCAGTGAATGAAAGGTTTGACAAGGCGACCTCTCCATACATTCTGGTTACACTGAAGAGCAAGAATAACCATATCTCTTTGACTCAACCGGTTTTAGGTTTTTGTATTGAAATATCAGACTAGACACAATATATTTTCCTTCATAAAAAAGAAACTGCTTAATTTATTCTTAATTTGATTCCCTTTAAAATTCTTCTAAAGTATGTTGCTGCTATTTCAACATTACACTATTTCAACAGTAAACTGTAGCCATAAATATAAATTATGACGTTATATTAATGTTTTCTCCATCAGATGTACCAGAATTTTTTAATGATATTCTTATTGAGACTTTATTTGGAAACTGTTTTGCTGAGTTGCTTATAACGTATGGAAAAGAGAAACATTTCTGTAGGCATTCAGTAGAAAATAATATGAATATCACAAAAGGAGAACAATTCTTGCATTTTTACATCTATTTCTCATCTTAAAATTGTTGGAATGTTGTCCTCTTGCAAATTCCATAACTTCTTTAAAAAATAACCATCAACTGGTCAGGAGATGCCTGGAATAAAATCAGGAACAGTTGAAATAACTGAGCTGGTTTCTCTTGATTTCTTTCTTTTTTTTTTTTTTTTAAAAAGATAAAACACAAATTCTGCAACCATGTGGAAATAAATTCCAGTGCACAGGAATCTTCAACTTCAGAATCTGTTTTATAACCTGCTCTGTTCATATTTCATGGATGTTAGGAATCAGTGGTAGTTCTGCCAAGCTGAGGCCTGTTGAAGTATACTTATCTATAGTGAGCAATCCAGCTTCAGGTGTTATGTGTTAATTTTCACTAAAGAATGTAATGAACTACAGAGAGTGGAGCTTATATTTACAGTGAATCTTTAAGAAAAAAAGTAATTTTATCACAACTTTGCTATACGTGCTGTGAAGTATTGAATAACTTAACACCACTCAAATGTAATATGTAGTTTTTTCCTGTTTTGCTCCTAATAAGCAAAGAACTTCAATCAGCAGCACAGACCTGTACAAGTTAAACTGTCTACATTTATCTGCTGTAACTGTGAATCAATTTAACTTGCGCAGGTGAAGTCAGAATTGGACTAACAAGCTGAGCGAAGTATTACCTCTAGATAAACTTCTTCCTGTTATGCTTTATGACTGTGACAGAATAAAGCTAAGAAGTTTTCTCAAGGCATTGCTGTTTGATATTGCTTGTAAGTTTTGTGTTCTTTTTTAAAGTTACTTAGGTAGGAGGGAGGTGTTAAATGCATAAGTGGTTTTATTCATGTAATCCTGTTATGCCTGTGTGTAACCTATTGTTGCTTGCTTTGAAGGTTTTATGACAAATACCCTTGTTATGTGATGATTATTTTGTTCAAAGATCACTACCTAAGTTGTTAGGTTAGTATTGTTAATGGGTAATGTCAAATTAATACTACTGAATTGAAAATCTATAAAAGCAAATTTTTCTTATGATTGCTTGTCTAGTACATGCTAGAACTTAGAAGAAAATGAGGGGAAAAATATTATTCCTCTTTTGAATTTCTAATTTTAGAGAGAGATTCTAGAAAATAATTATACTGACTGTGTCTTCTTCCTAGTCTGCGTATCAAAGAAACAGACCTGCACCATGTTTTTTCCACACTGACTGGTCTATGCATAAGGTTTGGTGGTGTCTCATTTTTGGTGGTTTTGGTTACTGACTTATTCTAATCATAACTAATCATATCTTCACAGGTTTGCTTTTTTTGTTATGTAAGTCTGGGCTTTTCTGCTGCTGCAGAGATGAGATGAAAAATTATATGACTTTTTTTGCCCCTATATTCTCCATCATGCCTTGAAGGTACCTTCTACTATCAAATTGTTTTCTATTTATTTTCATTGTCTAAGGGAGCATGTCTGGGATTGAGATACAGTAAAGGATGACCTCCTATCCTTATATATTCAAATGCATTGTGATGTTTATTGCTTCACTTGTATGGAATTGTGTGGATCCATATTATTATGAAATAATAGTAAGATTAAAAGTGAGTTTCATCAACGAAGAACTGGTGTATTTATGTGTTTTTTGAGAATACTTGAGGAAGCCTAATTTCAAAAGGTTACAATTTTAGTGCTTCATGCCCCTCTCTATTTGCCCTTTTAGTTAATAGGAATGTTCCGATTTATTGCTATTTGTGCTTGAAGACCTTTTTTGTTTTAAACAGTAATGCAACTTAACTTCTTACATCTGCCAAGGAAATTGCATCAATTTAGCAAATATTAACTTCTATGTTTTGAAAAAGACTTGCTCTAACTTTCTCCTCTGAGACAAATTAAATAATCTTCTTCATTGGCTCAGTAATCCTGAAAAGGATCAGGTCTCTTCCTTTGTGACCCCAAAGGGATGGGTCTTGACATTTAAAAACTCAAAACTTGGCTTTCATGTTCTGTTAATGCTCCTCTGTGGATCTTGGAAAAAGGAGGTCAGGCATGCTGCCAAAGTTCAAATGTACTCAAAATGAAGGGAGTCTATCCCACACTAGTCAGGGGTGCAACAGTCCAGTTGACAGCTAATGCCATGTATTAAAACATATATTCTAGATTATTGATGCTGCCTACAGTCTTTAGCATATTTTCTCAGTACAATTTTCTTACAAAAATAATGACCGCAGTCTCATTCTCTTGATGAGTGTATGAATGTTCTTAATATGAACTTGCTAAGAATTGTTTACATATCTGGAAGTTTCTAGGAAAACAATTCATCTCCCTATGTGAAGACCATGTGTTAGCAAGCTTGCATGTTGGCAACATCTGTTCTGTAATTATTACAGTGATAGGCCTAACATCAATGCCAATGGTCAAATGAGACTAAAAAGGAAGAATATATTTGCAAGTAAAATATAAAAATAACTGACTATTCCACTTGTTTTTCTTCAGTAAACATTTAAAATTGCTTATCAAATCTAGCACCATAGGTGTGTCAGGTTCCCTGCTACCTTTCCCTAATAGTACCTCGCAGTACTTTCCCTATGTTGTGGTTTAACCTGGGAGGCAGCTAAACACCACACAGCAGTTTGCTCGCTCTCCCACCTGCAGTGGGATGGGGGAGAGAATCGGGGGGAAAAAAAGTAAAATTTGTGGGTTGAGATAAAGACAGTTTAATAGGACAGAAGAGGAAGGAATAATAATAATGATAAAAGAATATACAAAATAAGTGATGCACGGTGCAATTGCTCACCACCCGTTGACTGATGCCCAGACAGTTTCCGAGCAGCGGTCACCCCTCCCCCGGCTAACTCCCTCCAGTTTATATACTGAGCATGACGTCACATGGTATGGAATGTCCCTTTGGCCAGTTTGGGTCAGCTGTCCTGGCTGTGCCCCCTCCCAGCTTCTTGTGCACCTCCAGCCTTCTCAGTCGGTAGAGCATGGGAAGCTGA
>NW_008794458.1:2626374-2638662 GCF_000699145.1 Aptenodytes forsteri | reverse complement strand
TACTTCCTTCACATGGCGAACTGACACTTTTTTCATTATTTTTTTTTATTTCAATTTTTGAATGATAAATTCTCTGTTACAGATCTTCACTTGTGAAGATATTTTCAGTTGTGATCAAAGTTGCTTAACTTCCTTTTGGATAAAATGAATGTGCATCAATTTCTTTAGAAACTGAGAATTTGCATGTGGGCAATGGAACAGGTTTCTTGGACTTATTCAGAGATTGCGGTAAGTGAAGAATGGTGGAAAGTGAGTTCTGTATCTCGTGAATGGGGTTGACATGTTACTAGTTATAAAGGAATAACATACCATGTAAATTATGATGTGTACATAACTTGATTTTTAAAATGCAAATTGATTTTCTACAGTGGGGATAATGGAATGTAGCCAGAGAGCATTCTAGTGGGAGGTGAGATATATGTAGTTGCTAAAGAAACCATAGAAGATGCATAAAGTAGCTGTTCTCTTACTATTTTACTGTTTGGATTTGGGTTTTGTTGGTTTTAATTTGATACAAACTTGAGGTGTTTCGTATTGTGGTGTTTTTTTTGTTTTGGTGGTCTGTTGCTTTGGGTTTGGGGTTTTTTTCATTGGTTTGGTTGGGGGGGGGTTGTTCAGTTGCTTGGTTTTGGTTTGTTTGGGTTTGTTGTGTTGGGTGTTTTTTTTTTTATAGAAAGTTTGGGGGGGGGTGTTCACCTTTTTTACTGAATGTCTTTTGTCTCCTAGCAGTGGAATAGATTTTGTGAGTAACGAAAGTCACATAATGCCCATGTAATTTATGGGAGTGGAAGGTTTTGCTTGTTCATTTCTTTAAAATAAATTTAAAAAATCCTAGTATCAGACAATCCCCTTATTTAAGTGAAGAGTCCTGCAGCCATAGCTACTATTCATGACGAAAAGACTATCTGCTATAAATCTGTTAAAAGGTGGTGGGGTGTTAGTAGGGAAGTAGAGATAAGTTCCTTAAAACTATGAGTAAAGAAATCTGGCTTCTCAGTCCAAGATCGTGACATAGGAATTGTCAGTATTCTGTACATGATGAGGTTTTTTTGTTTTCTTTTTTTTTTTTAATTAGAAATATTTAGCTTTTCAGGGCTATGGCAAATCATTTCAGCTGTGTCTAACTATATCAATTTTTGTGCCTCGAGGACCTGCCATTTAGGTGGCCTGTGATATCAGTCTTGGGACAGTGGTGTCATGCTTTGTCACGTGTCAGTTACAAAAACATTTGATCTTATATTCTTTAAAGAAATATTTCTTGCCTCCTATTTTAATACTGTAACTATAAATTTTAATGCAAAGGTATTTAATTTTTCAGAAATGAGCCTTTCAAAATCCATATTTTTTTTTTTTTATCTTTCCTTACCATGTTCTTTTCATGTCTCTGATAATCTAAAATACTACAATTCTTCATAATAATATCCAACAGCCTCTGGCTAATTACTGAGTCAATTATGAAAATATATGTATTAGCTAGATGACATACAGTCATACAGAGGGAAAAACTAGGCTTATTATAGGATATTTAAAACTCAGGAGATATACTAAGATGAAGTAGTGGCATAAGAATCCACCCAACCTGGAAAAGACTAGTACCTGTGCATAACTACTGTGATTAGAATGATTAATTTAAGCTTATACATAATATTTGGTGAACTGGAGTCACAGTCTTCAGTTTAGAAAGGGAGGGAGAAATAAAAACTGAATAAAGCAATATTTAGTGAAGAACAATATGGCAAAAAGTTTTATTTTGGATAAATGACTTGTACTTAGTACTTAAAAGAAAAATGTGGTTTTAGTTTTGATAAAGCCTGACCAATGAGAATCTTTCTCAAGTTACTGTGGAGTGGCCTTAATGCTGTAAATAATCCCGTTGGCCAAGTCCCAGTACCGTGCAGATGAGAAAAGGATGCAGGAAATTCTGTTGTTTACACATGTGTCTGTAACTGAGAAGCAAGAGGAGCCCAGCAAACCCAGAGGGTAAGGGGTCTTAAGCTTGTGGGTTTACTGTTTAATTTTTGCATTTCTCTTCAGGGACAAAGTATGGGTTACCATCACGCTGATGGTAAGGAGGAAAACAATCTGAAATACCCAGCAAAAGTATCGAAGATCAGAAAACAGATAGTATTTGAAGTATGTGGCTAAGTTAGATCTAGCTAGATTTTTCTTTTCTGTCCTTTTCACTACTATCGGGTAGAATTAATTGTAACACCCCATTAAACATAGCTTGTTTTTCAGATATAGGTGGATCCTTGCTTACCATAACCAGGTGAGTTTTAAAATTTTTCAAAGTGGCAGTTTGTTAAATGGTTGTTTCTTATTTTTGATTTAGAAATTAGTATAAAGGCAGAAAGGTTCAGGATTATACTGTTTTAATACTGAAAACCTTTTTTTAAATCACTATGTGAAATTCATCTGCAATAGGATAAACTGGTAAAGCTTTGGTAACTTTTAATCATTATTGGTATTATGATCATAAGTGTCATGAGAATACTGTTATGGGTTTGCAGCAGTTTATGTTGCGGTTTTTTGTTAGAAAGCAATGTTTTCACAGTGTTTCTATTTTCATAAATTCCACTAATCAGTTGTATAATCTTAACTTCCTTCAGAAAATATGTGATGATAGGATAAGAAAAAAGTGTGTTCTTGGCTATATGATATTACTCTAATGCAGTGAAATATAGTTTATTGATACTATGATTTGTTGATGCTGGACAAAGATATTTAGTTTGTCATTATTTGAAAGGCAAATATCCCAGATGATATGAGACTGTATGGATGATCCATCGCCAATGAGAACCAAGGGTCAAATTTCAAAAGTAACGTTGATGAGTTTAGTAAGCATATATAACAAACAATACTAACAGGCCTCCTACTGACTATCCAGATAGCTGCATTTTTGTCTCTTAGTTGTCACTGATTCTCACAACCATTTTGTGAAGCAGAATCTGCTATAAATAATCCTATTGCTAGAAGCCTAGCTTTTGTTTTGAATTACCTATGTTAGAAAATTTCCTTTTTTTTTTTTGAGTTTCTGAATGCAATTCTTTGGATAATATAATGAAGATAAAAGAATTTCTATAATATATTAGGTATTGTTAATAGAACAGTCATATCATTCTGTCATGAAACCTCCCAGAGAATTCTGTGAAAGACTTAGTGAAAAATGTGAAATAATATGTCTGACGCTTTCATGTATTTGCATGTAACCAGTTTTGAATTTGAATCTTTCACTTTAAATATAAAGTATTAATGTTAACTTCAGGTAGATCTGAGAACTAAATCATTAGAAAATGAATACTCTAAAGCAGCTGGTAATGAACAGAAAAACACTGTCATTGACTTCAGCACCAAGAGGGGTAGATCTTGGAATCATTTAAAGTGTACAAATTTGGTTGTTGATAGTTGACTCTTCTGTGGGTTGAAGAGACTAGAAAATGTTACCCACAATAATAATTCCGTATTGATAACCATTATTCCATTAGTATCTGCTAAATTTAACAAAACAAAAAAATAAAATTTTATGTTCCAAATTGCTTTTCATAAAGCATTCAGAATAAAGCAATGTCTACTATCACTTTTATTAAACAAGTTTTATTTTACCCTTTTCCTCTGAAGTATGATTGGCAAGAACATATGGACATTTAAGGCAATATTCTCAGGAAAAACACAAAAACTACTAGTGAAATTTTTAATACACTTAGCCATATTTTTGTAGCCTATAAAATATTCTTGCAATGAAGCATATATTGGTTTTTATTTAAATACTGTTTTCTACTTTTTTTTGCCTTTTTTTCTATATCAAATACTTATACCGATTGCTAATAAATGAAGAAGTCACTACAATAGTATAGCTGAATAAAGTATAAGCAGAATTCCAAGGTAAAAGCGATTCTAACATTGACATTCAGGCTACGTTATTTGGATCTGTGAACAGGCATATGTAACGTTCTCTGAAGTGTATAGTGCAGCTTTTCATTGTTGGGTTTGATTTTGTCCACTTTAACAACTCCAAACAACACACTGAACACTCCAGCATCAAGAAAAGGAATACAGGGCACCGTGGTGCGTACAAGCTTTTCAGTTGCTCGGTAGACTTGTCTTGCTGTCCATCACTAACAGTTTCATCAAGATATTTAAAAAAGGTCAGACAAGCATGAACTCTGTTCCAAGGATCCCTGTTTGTGCAATGCAAGGTACTTCAGAGAGAGAGGTGAAATTTGGTTCCCTAGAGGAGGTAGGAAACAGTTCCTTCTATGCCAGTAAATCATTTATAGACATGTGAAAGGTGCTGTTACTAATGTCATTATTGTTACTTTAATTGAAAAGGCTGTGGGTCTGGTTACAGTGCATTGTGAATTCCATAAACGTGATCCATCTTGTAAGTAGTCGCCAGTGGGTCTAAAGGCAATTGCCTTTCTATGATGGCAGTATCCCAAGCAAACTGCATTTGGAAATGGCAGTTTTAAGGGAAGTCCCATGGAAAACAGGGAAAAGTACTTTATTTGCATTTATATTAAACTATTTTTTAGCAAAATGGAGAAAAGAGAAGAAAGAATAACAACAGACTTTTGAGTAATATCGAAATCCTCAATTTAAGTTTGTGTGTTTTGTTTTCCTAACGCGGATTGATTCATAACATGTATTCCTATAAATTCCCAGTGTCCATTTTCTTTAATGATTGTCTAATTCTTTAGTTTCCTTGTTCTGACTCTTCTTTCTCAGCTTTGAATCTTCCACTCTACTTAACTGAGTGAGCTACAATGGTAATTGAAAACCGAGCATTAATATCACAATTTTGTAAGGGCTGCTTTAATGTCAAAGATTTTCCTGCATTCCCAAGACAGGACATCTTTGTTGCAGTTACAATTATGTCTGGTAAGCTTCTACATAACTAACAAAATAGGCAAATTAGCTTCTAAACCACACTTTTATTGTTATTAATAGTCCATTCCATTTGTAGGGACCCTTACTGGGCTTTTCTTTTCCAAGTTGTTAAAAACCCCTTTTTTTTCCCCCCTGTGTATTTTAATAAGGTATTAACAGGATTGTACAACAGAGATTTACTTTTTATTTAACTGACATTACATAAAGATGTATCAGTATATAGAAACTGCATTATCTTGATATTAATTTTCTGTTAAGGCATACTAGAAACCATATTCCGCATTCCTTTGGAAAAGCAGGTCTCTAAGCAAAGGACACTTTTGCTCCTATTCCCTTTTTAGTCCATACAATAATCTTTCATTGACTGGTTTATTCTGAATATGATCCTCCCTGAACAGCTTGATTCTCTGCTCATGCTGATTTGAGTAATCTAGGTCTGATTTATATTGGGTTAAATAATGCAGGTTTTATGCCAAATCCATTCTTATTTAACGTCAATCACATTACTGGAGGAATACCAGGGAGGAAATGCCATGAAAGCTCTTATTGTTTTGATTATTTTTTTTTAAATGTATTTTCAGTTGACTTGAAGGTTTCTCCATAACTTTTGTAGGTATCCATGTTGGCAAAAGGATGCCAACTTCCCGTCTGTCTGAAGGACAGTATTCAAAAGAAAATTTGCAGTATACTTATACAATTAATTTCTTCTCTTTTGATGGGGCTACTCAATGGCCTACTGTGGGCACTGTAGAGAATAAATAGAGATGTTTCTCTATGCATTTTAGTGACCTCTAGGGTACAGCACATGGTACTTTGTGGATTATTTTATGTGACCACTCTAGTAATTGTAAAACCATGGCTTATATGACAATATGAATTATTTCTTAAGTACCTTTCCCTCAAAGACGACGTAGTGGAGTTGGAGTCATCACGGGATTCTATCTTACAGCATTAAATCCCACAAAGGAGTCCTTGAACTGTTGAAAGACATAAGATGGTGTTAAAATACTACAGTGGTTAAGGACAATTAAGGATAATTACATATAAATGTCCAAGAAGTAATCTTTTTTTAAAGAACATTCTTTAAAGACTTAATTCTAGAAGAAACGGCTTCTAAAACTATTCTGATAAAACTGAGCATATCTCTGCACAACAGAATTGTTAATTCTGATACAACTATATCAAAGTAGTTGAACAAGCCAAAGGGATAGGCTCTGACCCAGAGAAAACAAAATATTCATGAACGTTCTTACTTGTCTGCTTATGTGGGTGGGAAAAAATCACTTGTTTCCAGATTGACTCTGAGTAGTGTTTTGAAGAAAAATTGTTTTATGTCCTAATAAGCACTGGAATGTTTTATGTCTTGGTCAGAAACAAAGCATCAGATATCTGTGATTAATGTTCCCTACTCCCAGTGTTATGAAATTGCTTTTCAAAGTAGGTCATGTTTTGAATAAAAAAGATCATAATGATTACAACTATAACAAGACAATTATTAATCTCTCACTTCATAAAGCATATGATTTTAAGACACTGTCAAGAATTTTACAAAACTGAAGAATTTCTCAGAATATAAGCAGGCATTAAAAACTTAATTTTTCAGGGATATGCCTTTACATCTTCACACATTGGAGAAAAAAAACCCAAAACCCAAACAACCCTGTGTTGTTTTGTTAGTAAACAAAAAAGCCTGTAGAGGAAAGCGAAGCTATCCAGTTTAAAGACAATTTCCAACTGAGTAACATACAAAAATTTGTTAGAAATGTGGTATAAACTGTAGAAATAAACTTGTGATAATTTTTTTAAATAATGAAGCTTTTCTATACATTTAAGTGACCTCTACTGTTTGGATGGATGGGTTTTAGCATTGTGTCTAACCTAATTCTTGTTCAGTAAAGTGCTCTTCACGATGGTTAAAGAAGCCTGTCTTCAGTTGCCTTTTTTAACTTCCTTTTGAAACGGAAAGGAGCCCAGCTGACCTGTTCTATAGCCCAATCTGAAAAATGTGAAAAAAACCCCCACAGGTCTTTCAAGTCCTCAGCGCCATTTGGGAGTAGCTGGGCATCTTAAATTTTGGCTGTACCCAATAAGAACTTACAGAGGCTCTCACAAAGAGAATAATTTGGCTTTTTAAGAGAAACAAACAAATAAATAAAACATTAAATAGTAGAATGCTAATGTTAGTAATGACTGGAAAAGGAAACTAACCATTGAGGACCTGACACGATACAAAGGTCTTTGGTCAGAATAGCGTCCTGTAAGCTTATTTAAAGCTTACTTGCAAATATTTGTTTTGGATATCTTAAATTGATTAACAAACACCCTGGATGAAAATGAACAGCTGAATGAAATGTTTTTAGCTTCCTTTTCTTTGACTTTAACTTACAGCTGGCTTTAATGCTTGCAAATTTTAAAAAGACTTTTAAAACCGATAATGAATGACATGCTTAAAGACAGATCTAACCTTGTGGATGATGTATGTCTTGGATGTTATTCCCATAAAATTCTGGAGTCTTCCCTCTTTCTGGAAAGTTCAGAGCAAATCCATAAAAGAGAGTCTTCTGTGTCCTGTCAAAGGGCTGTCTGTCAGTATGAGCAAGATGATAGTGTATGTGTGTACTGGCTGAGCTGCATATCCTGTAACAACACACTGACAATTCTGTTTGTGTGGAGTCTTTTGAGATTCTGTGTTGTTGACTGACAACCGGTTCTGTTGCAACTGAGCTGAGCAGTGTAAGAAGCTACCTGCTTAGCCTACTTGCCTCCAATAAAGGGGTTATGACACCTTTAACACTGTTGTTCATTTCAATGTGGAGTAAAAAATATATGTCACATTAAACACTCACTGAAACTAACTTACTTTGCTTTTTGTGGAGACAAGAAGAAGACTCATGCACTTGGTTATTCTTTGCCTCAGCTGTGGAACTGCTGAAAAAAAAAATAATCGGAAACCATTTTAATGTGATTAAGAGTAAATCTCATTGTGTCTGAAGAACAAGATGCCTATTATTCTAAAAAAAATCTCTATTCATTTGTATGAATTAATATTGCCTTAGTTTAAATACACTATGAATTGAAGTTATTATTCAGATTATTATTCATAGCCTGTCTTTTCTAACAATCATACAGAGCATCATTCAGAAAATAAACGTATTTCATGGTAGATTACCAATCTCCACACAGAATCAATGAGATTAGATTAGAACTCAGATTGTATCTGATGTATACAATTTATTTTTTCAAGTGTAGTAACTGAGAAATGATTATCAATTCTACAGACTCAAATGTATAAAACTATAGTTGATATATTATGAAGGTTTGTAATCAAACAAAACATTCTTGGGGAAATTAAGTTACTGTAAATGATATTTAAAGCAGTACTTCAGAGCTTCTTTTGGCCTTATGGGTAGTAAATGACAACATCTGTATGTACAAATATTTGTTACCCATATTTAACCTTAAGGATTTTAATACAACTTCAAAGACATGTGAAGAAACATCAGCTTGTCTGTGTAAAAGCTCTTGGAAGATATTGCAATGATATGTAATGACTTGTGGTTAACCAGTAGACCTAAATCACAATGAGTATATAATACTGGTTCTCATCTCGAAGTAGTATCCAAACTGCTTATAGTTTATTGACAGTAGCAGCCAAAAAAGGAAAAAAAGTAGAATTTTTTTAGTCTTTAAATTTATTGTAATCTATGACTACCTTCCAAGCTGTCTTTTTTATGAATGTGTATGTGCACAGTATGTAGATAATCTGTATAATATTATATAAAATATATTCATGTGTTTAAAAAGAAATTGAAACAGTGAACAGGATTTTACTTTAAAATGGATATTTAGACATGGGCAGAAAATGTTAAAAGGAAAAGCAGTACATAGGACCACAGAGAAGTGGACCAAGTTCTCTTCTGGTACATCCTTTTACAAAGAGAATTACAGCATTTCATTTTGAGCAAGAGCCTCTAAAAAGACCATTGGCAACAATAATGTAAGATAAGCTGTGAAAGAATTCTTGTTCTTGGTTACTGCTTTTAATTGTTGGCACCTTATGTCTTACCGTAACTTAAAAGAATAAAATGTCTTTACCTAGGGGTGTTTTTATTCTTTTAATGTGGAAAGAAAAAAACACTTAGTTCTTAAAAGCTTTTAGCCATCCTGGTTTGACTGCTTCTGTGGTCAAATTCTCCTATTGGCATAGAAAGTTTCCACTATATTTTACAGAAGCAATTCACACATTGAGAGAAATATGTTATACCTCATGGTTACAGGAATCACAGTAAAGGTAATAGTTTCAATAAAAGCATCAGTCCAAATATAAAATTTTGTGGAACTTTATGGAGAATTAAATGTTTCCTGCAAGTCACTAATTGCTGCTGTTACAGACATATCTTTTCTGGATTGTTTCCACCTGTGCTTAGAATTGACCTTCAGCCTGGGAAGTATCTGGGAATGCTTGATTATCTTGTTCACCACTTTCTTCACACACAGTGCTCTGCACATTCGCAGTTTATGTTGGCAGAACAGGTTTATGGGGATAAAGCCAAGGCTTATACACATTCTTCTTTCTTCTTTTTCCTTGTGCCTTACAGCTGTGCCTTTCCACATTACTATATCAGGGCCCACCCCATAGTGGAAATAAGACTATTAGTTTGCTTCTAATTCAATTAACTTAGAAAATGATGAAGAGGGACAAAAGAAAATTTTGTGGCGTCATATCTCTATAAGAAGCCAAGTGCATGCCTGAGAATAATAAGTATTAGACATGCACCACAGATCTTTCTCAGAAAGGAAGAGAAATATCTAAAGATGAAAAAGGGTAATCTTTCATAGGGATTTGTCTTGCAGATCTGAACAAACAATCTGGCTAACCCTTCACCCTTCAACATGTGAAATATAATGTAACAGTCCTTATTTTCAGAGTAGTCCTGTATTGTAGTACTTATTTGGATTTAGTTTTTCTTAAAATTTTTGCTCATACTTAACTAAATAAATCTCTGGTTTTGCATATATCCAGTGTCTGTCTTGCTAGTTGCTGCTTGATTCCAAACTAGCCAAGTATTGCATTATTCCAAGCTTTAAATACTTAACGCTTGAATCTGTAAATGAGTTTATCTGGTGTGTGAATAGTAGATGTTCTTTTGAGTGTCTCTTGCTTTCTGCAAACTTGTTTTAAGAACAAACCATTTTTTTTGTGTATCAGCATTTCTACTCCTCTATCTCCTGAAAACAAGAAGCAAAGAGACTTGCAATAATAGAAATGGGAAAGTTACCCAGTTGAATTTTATGTTGCTAATATGCAAATAGGTTTCATATCTCAAGATATTTTAAAACGGCGTTTCTTTCTACAATATATGCATTTGATGCACGGATGAGAGTGTGTAGACCCTGATACCTATTACAGAAGCAATATAAATGTAATCCCATAAAATTATCAAATTCCTAGCAAGTTAGAGATTTTCAAGAGTGGGCTGTAGCAGTCTTAGATATGTCAGCGTTAACTGTTGCGTGCTTTGTGGCTTTTTTACTTGTTTGGTTGTGGTTTGGTTTTTTTTTAGTTTGGAACGGAAGCAAGCAAATTCCTAGAAAACACATCAGTCTCCTTGAAACATAAGACAAATTGGCAGTTTTTTTGAAGCAAAAGTGGATTAAATGGGAATATAGTTAAGAGAAAATCTTTTCCATATGTCGCTGAATTCTTAAGGAGACACAATGTGTTTATTTTTTCTGTAACTGTGTGAGGGAATTCTGATACTAATATATGTAATGGAATATCAACATCTTGTTGTTTAGAAGTATGTAAATAACAAATCATTATTTATAATATGCAACATTGAAAACAAAAAAAACATCAGCAGATTACATGAAAAAAGTATTAAAAGTTCAAGAATCAAGTTGGTTAGAACAAAGTTCTAGAGCATGAATACATTCACATGAAAAACAATAAATCAGGATATTCCTATATTCTTCAGATTAAAAGTTATTTACATTATAAAATTACTCGATTTAAAAAAAGAAATTAGCTGGAAGTGTTGCAGAACTCAAAAATATGGATATACTGTACGTTCTTGACAACAATGCAGAATTGCTGCTTCTAAGGTGGTTCAGTGTTATCATAAAATGGGTTTATTTCTTATGGCACTTGTCTACTTACATGGTGTTTTGTGAACCTTTTGGCTAAAAGTTATGTATTCAGAGATTCAAAATCCGTGATCTTGATTTCTTCTGGTTTCCTGGCTGTTATGGCAATGTTGTTAAAACTGGAAGAAGCAGGCATGCACAGTTCCTCAGAAATCACGCTGCTCAGAGAATCATGGAATGGCTGAGGTTAGAGGGGACCTCTAGAGATCATCTGCTCACAGCAGATTACTCAGGACTTCTATATAGCATGCCTTTGTTTCAACAGAATTGCTGTCAGACTAGAGATTTTTTTCTCTAAAATGGGCAGGACCACTTCCACTTGGAATTGTAAATCTTATTTCAAAGGGTTGGAGTAGGTTATGGGGAAGGATAGGAAATGAGGATAAACTGGCAATGCGACTGGTGTGGTCAGCCTAAGGGCTGTTTCAGGGCTACTTCACATTTCTTTTTGTGAAGTTATAAATTTATATATATAAAATTTTACCCTACGTATCTTCATATGAATTATGAAAACCTTCAGGAGAAGCAAGCTACTATTAACAATAGAAAGAATTCCTCCTCTGGAGTCAGAGAATGTTTGTTTCCTACTATGAATACTGGAATACCAAGTAGCAGTATACCTAATATTGTTGTACAGTGGAGAATGCTTATTTCAGCGTTCTGGTCATTGCTTTATTTTCCTTTGGTTTCTGGATAATCCTGTCTTGTTCCTGACTAAAACAGTAAAAACTTCATGTATTCCTGAGTAGTCCTTTCACTTACTAATCCCTCTGTGGCTTATTGCATTTCAGTCACTACCTTTAATGTGCTCATCCTTTGCTTTTTCTCCTGAGAATTTAGCTATACGTGGACTGCTAATGTAATAGTATACTTTCTGGGGGTACTTCAGAATTATAGAGTCATAGAATGGTTTGGGTTGGAAGGGACCTCTAAAGGTCATCTAGTCCAACCCCCTTGCTGTGGGCAGGGACATTTTCAACTCGATCAGCTTGCTCAGAGCCCCATCCAACCTGACCTTGAAGGTTTCTAGGGATGGGGCATCTACCACCTCTCTGGGCAACCTGTTCCAGTGTCTCACCACCCTCGGTGTAAAAAAATGTCTTCCTTACATCTAGTCTGAATCTATCCTCTTTTAGTTTAAAACCATTACCCCTCATCCTATTACTACACTCCCTGATAAAGAGTCCCTCCTCATCTTTCCTGTAGGCCCCCTTTAGGTACTGGAAGGCCACAATAAGGTCTCCCTGGAGCCTT
>NW_008794458.1:2608448-2626305 GCF_000699145.1 Aptenodytes forsteri | reverse complement strand
ATGCAGCCCAGGAGACGATTGGCCTTCTGGGCTGCGAGCGCACATTGCTGGCTCCTGTCCAGCTTTTCATCCACCAGTACCCCCAAGTCCTTCTTGGGAGGGCTGCTCTCAATCCCCTCATCACCCAGCCTGTACTGATACCAGGGGTTGCCCTGACCTAAGTTCAGGCCCTTGCACATGGCCTTGTTGAACCTCATGAGGTTCACATGGGCCTACTTCTTGAGCTTGTAACCTTGACTGTCACAACATTTTATGTAGTAGTAAAATGCAATTTTTCCTACAGAACTACCATTTTCCTGAAGTTACTCTGTGTTTTTGAACTTTTTAGGCTTGATAGAGCAGTTAACAAACTTTGTTTCTGGATTTTTCAATATCAATAGAAGGCCAAGCTGAATCTTGGGTCTCTTTTTTTTTTTTTTTTTTTTTGCCACCTTTCTCTCTGTCATATTATTCCCTCACTGATCATCATCTAGCAACTCAGAAGTGGGATCTGACTTCAGTTTTGCACAGATTCTACTAACAAGTGCTGACTTACATTTGGTCCTACTCCTTTTACTGCCTCTGGAACTTACTCTGGAACTTTTGAAACTCTTCTGAGATTAAATTTATTCATTTATTTATTTGCAAGGCAAAGGTGTTTATAACACAAGGAAATAGTGAAAAAATAGTGATATTCAGTTTTCCCAAGATTTTATATTTGGCCAGACCTATAGGAAATGTATAAGACTTTACTCAGCACTTCTGTGTTTACTCCTACTCAGCCTGTCTAAATGTTTTGGGTTTATTTTCCCTCAGTTTTATCTTTGTTTTCTTCTTTTTTTTTTTTTTTTTTTTGGTTAATTTTTTTTTTTTTTTTTTTTTTTTTTTGGATAAAAGATCTGAGTTTTAATCCTGCCCTTTAAGAACTTTTAAAATTAAGGAAATTAAGATTTAGGTATGACGCTGTCTCTTAGGCTTCAAAAGTTCAGGTTGAGGATAGGTTACAGAAGAAAGATGAGGTTGCACAATTTTTATCTTATGTGTCAGGACATTAATGAATTGTGGCTGTGATTTCATTTGATCTCAAAGACACACTTAACAAACCATACTTTCCAAATTGGTACGGTGAGAAAACCTGCTTTTTTTCAGGCACTTTACAGATTTCATAATGGGACAAAAATCCCAAAAACAAAACCCCATAAACCCACAAACTTTTCTCTTTGTGAAGTTAGAAACATAACTTTATATTTAATGGTTTTCACAGCATAAGTGTTTTTAGTTACCAGCCATGAGAAATAAATAAAGTGGGTTTTGGAAATAAATTAGATTTCTATTGATATTTTGATATTAAAAGGAATGCAGCTAGAGAAATATAAAAAGGAAAAAAAAAATCATAACTCCTGGCAGGAAGTAAATAATTTACATTGTTTGTCTCTTCAGGACATTTTTTTTGGCTGATTTTTAGTTATGACACATGTAAAGAATATAATGTTTAGGACAAACATAAACTTAAAAATATACCATATGGTTTAATATTGCTATGTTTTAAAGCTGTGGAAAAAATAAACAGAATGATCTTTGGCTGTGCCTTGAAAAGTCTTGAAATCACCTTCTTTAATTTTCAGTTCTGAAATAACAATTTTCTTAACTTACTAACAAACACCATGATCAGAAACAGATGGGTCTAATGTGGAATTATGATAATCTGCATATGTTGTCATGGTCTGTTTGGATCTCTTAAATTTACAACGCAATGTACTCTGTAAATTAAACTTTATTTTATGAGCTCATTAAAAAAAAAACAAACAACCCAACAAAAAAACAAACACCTCCCCCCCTCAAAAAAACCCCACCACAACATACAAAGACATCGAACAATGGCTGAATCATCTTTGTACAGAGTAGTCCAACATGTGAATTCACTAGTTCATTAGTTTGTTAATTCATGAACTCTCTAACTCACATGTTCTTTAATTTGTAACTCGCCTATGAACAAAACAGTTACTGAGCTGATGGTGAGGGTGCTCATTCTTTCTCTTCTGTCATGGTGGGGGTGTTCCCAGTATCACACTGGCAAGCACGAAAGCCTCAGCAGTCCGACTGATGTTGGATCTGCTTCAAAAACTTTAGGTGTAAGCTGACGTATTTATACTTTTCATCTCAGAAGTTTGGTCTGTAGCATTTCCATGAGTTAATGGATTCTGAAGAAACTGCTGGACAGTTACTTTGCAAAGATGCAGGAGATGATGGCTGCAGGTGATATCAGCCCTTATCTCTTCCTGTCCACTGTGTCTTAGGTAGATGTTGCTCTCGCTTTGACCTGATGGCACTGCTTTAACATGAGCAGTGTGTTCATTATTATCATATTTTTACTTCTTTTTCCTCTAAGCATTTTCCAGGTCATTCTGGTTACCCTAGCTTCAGTTTCTCCTAATACTGATGACTTATTTGCTAGGATTTCAGTATGAAATTAATTCAGTTCTTATACCAATTTCACCCAACAGAGTTTGACTAATATCTCTTTTAGTTCTATGTCCTATTGGTCTATGACTTTGTAGGCACCAGTCATAAAGATGGTCCCTATAATCAGTAAAAGTTTTATTCTATGCAGTAGTGTATACATTGGTTATGTTCAAATGTACGTTCATTGTCATTAATTTTGGAGCCATAATCATAGGCTCTTGTCCATCATGCAATTGCATTAAGTGAAGGGTACTTTTATTAAGAAGTTGTCTGGATTAATTTTTAAGATACACAATCAGGAACAAATGGTATCTTAATTTTGTCCATTTATATTGACTTGCCCAGAGATTATTGAGTGTTTATGAAAAAATTGCCATGTATTATTTTCTCATTGTGTACAGTTAGTGCAATTATTGTGGGCCACTAGTGTATGATTAGTTACCTTACATGTCTGTAGTAGCCATTTCACTCTTGTCACAACCATGTACAGCTTCACATCCAGTGTTACTACGTATACTTAAATTCAGGTTAACTTTAGATCTTAAGGTTAATGTAACATTATCACCTACTGTCAATACTTGTCCTTATGGTGTTATAGATGGTATTTCTCATGTAACTAGTTTTAAAGGTGGGTTATTGTGGGAATGGGAGTCTCACTAACGGACATTCCTGAGTTTGATTTTAATGAGCAAACACTGCACCACCTGGCATGACAAGGCACTTAAGCAGATTGTCATTAATTTTGGAGCCATAATCATAGGCTCTTGTCCATCATGCAATTGCATTAAGTGAAGGGTACTTTTATTAAGAAGTTGTCTGGATTGTTTTTTAAGATACACAATCAGGAACAAATGGTATCTTAATTTTGTCCATTTATATTGACTTGCCCAGAGATTATTAAGTGTTTATGAAAAAATTGCCATGTATTATTTTCTCATTGTGTACAGTTAGTGCAATTATTGTGGGCCACTAGTGTATGATTAGTTACCTTACATGTCTGTAGTAGCCATTTCACTCTTGTCACAACCATGTACAGCTTCACATCCAGTGTTACTACGTATACTTAAATTCAGGTTAACTTTAGATCTTAAGGTTAATGTAACATTATCACCTACTGTCAATACTTGTCCTTATGGTGTTATAGATGGTATTTCTCATGTAACTAGTTTTAAAGGTGGGTTATGACTGATCTGCAATACCCGAGTTGTTCCATGGGCAATGTTAAAAGGCAAAATCTGTTAGAGACAAGTTTTGGGTATATGTTCCAGTTATCAGTGTTGCCATGGTGATGAGGTAAGGCCACAGTTTCTGCAAGAGAAAACACTCAGGTCTTGGACGTAATCCAAATTTCAGTTGTTAACTTGCTCCCTTTAGCGTTACAGCATCCCATACTCCTTTTTCATTGTAAAAGGACGGTCACCCAGATAACCCCTGAGTTGGATGTTTAACTGCAATCTCATTTTATGGACTTCAGGAGGGTTTTAGTTCTGTTTTAACAGGAATTTGGGCAGCTACTGATATGAATCCCTTATCTATGGTACTTCCCATGGGGGTTTGTCACTTGTGTAGCCAACCTAGAAGGTCCCACAGATAGGATCCCCACTTAGAGTATTAATAGATATGCTCTTGTGTAGCTGCTGGTTTAGTAGTCCATTCCATTGGTCTACTGTCCCATTACTTTGAGGTTGATACAGTAGGTGGAAAATCCATTGTACAACATTTGAACCACACCAAGCTTGTACTACTTTATTCTTAAGATGTTATCCCTTATAAGATTGTATTTCTCTGGATAAGGGAAAAGTAGCAAACCACTGGCTTAAAGCAGCAACTGTTGCAAGACCAGTGGTAGCTTAGGCAGGGTGCACGCTCCCTATACCACTATTTCTACTCCTGTAAGGATGTCTTTCCACCCTCCAGGTGTTCATTCTAAGGGATCATTATAATCTACATGCCAAGTTTCCCAGATTAGTTTACCTTCCCTGAAGATGGTAAAATGTTGGTGACGTGCTCTACCATTGTTTGACAAAAATGGCACAAATCTAGAGTTTGTTTTGCCAAAGCTTTTGCCACCAGGCATCCTCTCCTCTCAGCCTGTTGAAATAAATCATAAGTCCCAGTGTGTCCAAGTGATTCCTGTAACGAGGTACTTGTTCTGCCTCAGAGTCTTGTGCTACATTTATTCTAGCCAAATGATCAGCCACCTGACTCTGTCGCCTCAGGATTTTTAGGGTTTTGGTGACTAGATACATGTTCTATGGATATGTTCTTAGATTGAGCTATATCATAAATCACTTTCCAGTGTGGTGGTTTTTTTCCCCATACTTTTCTACCATTTACTTGTCAATATTTTTTCACCCAATTCTCTAGCCACTGGGTGGAACCCCTAAGGGTGACGGCTTACTGGTTAAAATCAGTTTTACAACAGGAATAGGCACACATAACTTGATCTTCTTTTCTTGAGTTGATAGCAGCCTTTTGTAAACAACCAAGTTTTCAGGGAGTGACAGTCAGTTGCTTCCTATATTCTTCCCATAATGAGCCCATCACCCCTGTACATGTCCTCAAAGCCTTCTTCCTTTGTAGGGTTTGTTGATTGAGACAGTTGCAGCAGTATCATGGAAAGTTCTGACTTTACAGTAGCATTTACAAAAGCACACATGCAGTTTTAATGGTTCATTTTGTCCTATTACATTTATAGATTAGACAAAAGAAAATCATCTGGCTTAACCTGAAGCAGACATTTTCTGTAAAGATATAGGATACCTTTAAAAAAATGTTTGGCTGAATTCTTCATAATTAAGAGTCATGTAACTAAAGATTACATCATGCAATTAATAAAAAGGTGTTGAAATATTATCCTCAAGCTGCTGACCTAGCTACTGAACTCACTGGAAAACCTGAGTTCAGTGAGCAGGTATTAATGTGGGGGAAGTGTAATAATCCTTTTCTCTCCTGGTGATTTTAATTGTGCTACCAAGGGTTAATACATTTCTCTGCCCATAACAATAATAGCCTGTAAAAAGAAATCAAGAGCTCTTTTTCTTACTGGTGTTTATGATCATTAGGTAAAGAAGCAAAGGTTGCAATATAATGAAATATGGTTTAGGCTTATATTCCTTGTAGTGTTTGCCACATATCTGCACCTTTGTTTTTCTCTGAGAACCATCAGATCTCCTTCTCTCTCTTTCTTTCATACTATCCCCACCCCACTCGCATGATACAATGAATGATGCTTCCTACATTTTGTGCATACTTATATTAGATTATTCATCTAATAAAAACTACTCTAAAAGGGATTCTGTGTTACTTCTTATCCCTGAATTGTTAAGAGTGGAACTATCAGAAGGTTTCCCTGGACAGAAAATCCTCACTTTCATCCAATTCTCTAACTTTATCTTATCTTTCCACCCAGTTATCTTTTATTAAGTAATTATACTCACTGAGCTCTCTAGGCTGTGCTACCTAGTCTGCTGCTGCAAACTCAGGCTAGCAACTTTAAAACTAGCTACAGACTATTTTTTTTCACTCAGTTTTCAGACTTGTGAAACTTCTGATGTTTAGAGGTCTGTGTCTGTAACAATATTAACACATAGCTTTCTTCTCTTAGTTATCTTTAACATACACCTTAGAAATTATTCTTGTTCCTTCCTGGAACAGATTGGCAATGTTCTGTAGATGACAGTTTTCAAGGTTCAATGTAGATGCGTGATACTTTACTGTGAATTACTTCTTCAGTTGTTTTTTTTTTTTAATTACATTTATTTCATCAGTGCAGTATTTTTGAGGAAATGAAAGATCAGATTGATGTGAAGTGTAAAAAAAAAAAAAAAAAAAAAAAAGCCCACCCTAATCATATCTCTGGAACTGTGAGGTTCTGACCATTTCAGGCACTTTTATAATAATCAACACATTTTTGTTATTTTTAAATCTTTGCTTCCTTTCAAGACTAATATTTTAGTCTCTTTCTTGTAAAATAGATACAAGCACAAGTCTTAATTGTTCACAGCTGAAATAGAATTCCTATTACCATTTTTATCAGAGTTGCTCTACAATTCTGTAGCAACCGAGTTGCTCTGTTCAGACGTGGATATTAAACTAGCTGCATAAGAATATTCATCCTTGATGCCATTAGCCTTGTGTTTTAACACTCATGGGAAGCTATCAGTCTTCTGATTAAATGTTTGTGAAAAATATATGCAGAAAAATTAAACATTACATTAAAATGTCCAATTCTAAATATTCTAGGATTTTTCTACAAAATAATTTAAAAAAAGTTTGGAAATACCATTACAATGATGTGTGGCAGTTTAAAGGGTAGTTCATTTGCTTTCATCACCCATGGTCTTAGAGGCTGCCTAATGTGACAGCTAGGGTTACCATAATGGATCAGCATGATACATCGTAGTTGTTTGCCAAGAAAGGAAGTTTGTAGGCAAAAACTCACTTTAGCCGAAAAGACGTTCCTGCCCAAGCCTTTTCTCCATAAGAGGGCAAATCTGCTCTAGTCATCACTGAAATATATTTTCCTCTTTCAGTTTCATACAATATTCTCACAAAAGTCAAATACCGTGTTTTAAGTATAATCTTGTATACAATATATAGATTTTTTTAGTTGTTGTTGTTTTGTTCACAAACTCTTGGCTGTTGCTCCCTGGATATTACTTATGTAATTCTACTAGCTATATAAATTGAATAGAGTTCTGCGATGCTGTCGAAAGGGACAGTCCTACTTTCTTTCCATCTTGTATTTCTAAGCCATGTTTTGTGGAAACACTAGGCTTCACGCAGCCACTAGTGAAATATGAGCACACTGATGAAGCTGAAAAATTACTAGCTGCAAATGTTGCATCTGTTTGATCTGATTACGTCACTACTTTTACTAAGAGGAAAAACTACCTAGTCAAGAACATGTAGATGCATGTGTGAGAAAGGAGGGGCTGCCTTTTCAGTAGCAGTGGATTTGTGCTGGGTTACACTGGTCATGAAAGTACAACACTTCTGCAAAGCAGAAAATCTTACTTTAATTAATGCCAGTGGGAAAACACCCTTTTACTTCAGTTAAACCAGGGCTGTATGCAGAAGACTTGTGGATGTTTCACTATAAAATGAAATGGAAATTCAGCAAAGTAAAAGCAGTAGTATGATTAGGTTTTTTTCTTTCTTGAGTTTATTATTAAATTATTAAAGTCAGAATAAGTCATGAATCACGCTTCCCACATTCTATGTACTCATGTTCTCTTGTATTCAATATAATGTTAAATTATAAGGTATGTCTTAAATTAAGAGGCCGCCACTGCACCTTGCTCACTAATAAAAAAAAATAATAATCTAAAAGACTTCAAAGAAACATTGCACTTCTGTACACCTTTATTGTTTATAGTAAGTGATAAAACTTCCAAGATAAATTGCATAGAAAAAAATCCCATGGATTAAATAGAGATTTGAAAAGCCTTCAGTAAATCATGAGCTCTAGTTACATTTCATTCTTTTATTTTTGAGAATTTGGCTTCATCATTTCCTCTGTGCTTCAGTGATAACATTTGATTGTCTGCATTGTGTGCAAAGGGGACAGAATAAGACAATCTGTCCACAAGTGATGAAAGCTACTAATTATTTGTACATATAGCAGGGTGAAAATAGACTACCTGACCAAAGAAAGTTTGCATGTGTTTCTACATAGTGAAACACCAAGATATTTCAAAGCTGTATTTCCAATACAACAGTTATGGATTCAGGCGTAGACCCTTCAGTGCTGTCCTTCCATTTGAAAAGAAAAAAAATATTTGCACACCTAGCAATAACAATGCATAATTCTTTGGGCAGTTCTTTTCAACAATTGTTTCAAACAGTAAATTACCCTTGTTTTATGTGTAGGGAAATTTAAGTGTGTATTGATGATTTGCTATTTGACTTATTTCTGTCAAAGGGGAGACCAAAGACAAGCTCTGGTTTTTTTCTGGTCATTAGCCTACTGTATCTCCTTCATCAATGTTTAAGATTGTTCATGGTCATATATTGGTTAAATGATAGTTTTAACCAATATAAATACAGTGTGCCTTCATAGGTGTCAGAGCTTTTCTTCAGTAAGTTACCCTAGCTGCTGAACAAAAGAATTGCTCCATGGTGCAGTTCTAGCTTTTTTTCCTCTTCTCCCCCAACCCCCTCCCCCAAGACTTTATCCTACAAACTGACAAGAATGTTCTTCAGTTTAGTCAACCTGTTCTACAAGTCTCTATTTGAATTACATTTTATGCACTAATAAGAAAAATTAGAGGGATTATTCTACAAAGCCACTAGATCTTGAATGGTTTTACAGGTTTTTATCACTTTACAATTTGATGTTTGGGTTTGTTTTTTTTTTTTCTTTTCAAATTAAGCAATTATATTGAAAAAAAAAAATCCCCTTTGCTGAAGACCTTACTTCAAGCTTTAAAGAGCAAGTAACTCTTCAATAGTAAGAAATCTCCTCTGACTATCTTCCAGTTAAGAAATGTCCTCTCTTCACCTGAGATAAGTTTAATTTAGAAGTTTGTGGAGAAATCAAGACCTTGGGCAGGCATAATGTGTGTTATTAGGTGACATCTCTAGTACTTTGTTGAAACGTGTCTGTGTGTCTGAGCTTTACATCAGCAACATCAACCCTACTTATCTCTAAGAAATAATGAACAAAGCAGCTTAATGTTTATAAAGTTTATGCTGTGTTCTAAAAGTTGAGAAATCAACTAAAATAGATATAACGAATACAGTCCTATTTTCTAGGCTGCTCACTGTTTTATTTATTTAGTTGGATCATTTTGGCTTTATGAATGAATTCATAAATAGGTCTTAGCTATACACTATGAAACCATTCTGTGGAGAAGTCTTTTTACATCATGTTCATCTTTATATAATAAACAATATGTAGAGATGTATCTTATTTGGAATGGGGTAACAGGGTTATTTCCCTGCCCCTAAGAATTTCTGGTAGTAGGTCATGCAACAAGAAAAAGACTCAACCTTGATCAAGCTTTGGCAGCAGCTGTTCTACATCTGCGTAATGTTGTTGTGGGGGTTAGTGGTGCTATACCAGACAGCGATAAGGGAGTTGTAGTCCTTTACTGTCCTTTTCTTTCTCTTCTCTCATATCCATACTTGACTACAACAGTTCTCCAGAAGCTTCTAACAAATGGCAAATAAATGTTCTGGAAAGCACTGCAAAGTTGAAAACAGCTGGGAAACTGGAACCATAAACTGCAAAAACTTCTATTCAGCTGAAATGAAACACAACTGAATGATAATGCTAACAGTATCTACTCTTCAGTATTTTGTTTACTGCATTGGCGTTCTACATTTAAACTACAGGTGTTAACACTAATCGCTGTAACATAAACATGAATTTTTTACAGATGGATGTTGGAATAGAGAAGCAATTTTTTTACTTTAAACAACTAAGTCTTCTACTGGTATAGTAAAGACTTTTAGTTGTTTTTTTTGTTTTTTTTTGTCTTAAGATACTCAAGAGGAAAAAACAAGGTATAAGTGACTAATCTCTACAAACTGTCCGCATGAATATTTTCTCAGCACTGGGGTGGGAAAGCAATTTCTGAGACATTGGTTTTCCTCTGGGCTGAATGAGTAATAGCAGATAAATAATGAAAAGTAACAAAACAAGATCTACTAACAGAGTCATATCATCATGATGTAGGCTATACAGTACAGTAGGATAGTGCTACCCTTTCAAAAATAATATAAGAATATACTTCCTGGACAGCTTCTGGAATGCAGAAAGGAAAATAAAGCCCCTTATAAAAATGCTTGATTTTTCTCATGAAACAAAGAAACTCCAAAGGTCAGGGGTTTGGTGGCTTTTGTTTTTTGGTTTGGGTTTTTTTGGTGTGTGTGTGTGTGTGTTTGTTTCTTTTTGCTTAGGTAGGCAAATTATAAGGTAAGTTTTGCACGTGAATCTGTGATTGTGGTTCTAGACAAATACTTTCCTCTTACTAGACATTAAAAACATATATTGATTCAATTTAATCTTGTCTTGAAGGAAGAAAGCTTTTGCCTAGTTTCTCTAGACTCAAAAATTTTTGAGAGCACTATGATTATTTAATGACACTTCCTTTGCTAGCAATTCATGGTCAAGTAATAAGTATGTCTGTTTATGCTCTACTCAAAAAGTAGTACATAAAATATATTTTAATAACTATTTCTTGTTGATGAAGCACGTTTCTAAAACATCAACAGTATTATTAAGATTATCTCATTATTATAGCAGTAAAATAAACTACTGTTTGAGCTTATTCATATAATTTAATTGAGGGAAGATAAATTATTGTCTTTCTTTGTCTTTTTTAGGAGTGAAATTAGATTATGAATCAAAACATGAATTTAGGCTCCATTCAGAAACTAATGGAAGAGACGCAGGTTTTTGGGACCCAACCAAGACAACCTTATAAATTAGCTGGAGGTTGCCAAACAACTGGCCATCTGTGTAATTCAAATCTGCCATCTCAAAGTTTCTACCCATATTCACCTCATTATCCATACATGCATACAAATTACAGCAGTGATTGGGAAATTTTTGAAGCAGTAAGAATTCAGGAACTGGAAGAAGTCAAAGCCAGAGCTGCCCAAATGGAGAAGACCATGCGCTGGTGGTCAGATTGTACCGCGAACTGGAGGGAGAAATGGAGCAAAGTTAGAGCAGAAAGAAATAAAGCCCGAGAGGAAGCAAGACAATTGAGAATCAAATTAGACAGTGTTGTAAAAGAACTGAGTACGCTTAAAAAAAAAAATCACGATTTAGTAAGTGAGAAGAAAAATGTAACTGCTTGGAAAACAGAATTCAGTTGCTCAGAAAAATCTTGTATTAAAAAAGACCTAAACCAGTTAACATTTCTGGAACAAGAACCTGTGAAAGGACTGAGCAAAACCAATGAAATTCCTGGGGCAGAAGACACAAAGAAGGTAAAGAATGGGGAATTTTTTTTTAATTCATGAAGAAGTTGGAGATTATGGATGTGTATCGAGAAATTGAAATTTTCAAGCATTTTGACCAAAATATTACTTGACCCATTCAATAGTAAACCCACTTTTTTCACCTGTCTAAAATTCCTAATATAGAGAAATACAGAAAACATTTCATACCCTTCAACTATGGCTAAACATTTAAGTAACAAAGGCAGACTGTTATATCCAATAACTTAGAGTATTGTTCTGACTCTCTCTCATGTTTTAAGGTAACAGATTACCTCTGTTATCTGAATTCTCCGTGTTTTGTGTACTTTTTTTTTTTTTACCTCCAAAAAAGCAATGTTGGTTCCTGGCTTCTAATTTAAAATCATTTCATTCTCCCTTAACGCAACTTCTGGAATGAGGGAAGAGGTGAGGCAAATTCTTCTGCAAAGTGGCAAGATTTTTATTTGGCAAGGAGAGCAATTACGTTGTTATGCAGAATTAAACAATCAAGTATGGGCATGGTTTAATACAGCTTCTAGTTCTGTACAACAGAACCAATTACATTCATCTAAATGGAACTATTTTCTCATGTTTTACCAATTTTAATTCTGTGCCTTGGCACGTATTCTACAGTCTTCATAGACAGCATTGTGTAAAAACTATACTTGTTAATTTTCTGATAGATAGCAGTCACTGTAGATGTAGGAAATTTTTTTCCTATGTTGTAGGAAAGATGTAGGAAGATTTTTACTTCAGTTCAATGAAAATTATAAAGATTTTAGGCCTGAATGTATTACATTCAGAATTTTCACTTACTCTGTAATGCACCTAAATTACATTATATTCCTGTGAATTCTGAAAAAAACCATTATAGTGTTAGTAGTGAGGATAAATTTGGCAAAAAAATCCATGCCTTTCATGCTTTTGGGCAGACAAATGGGCCATAGGAAGGAAATGACACAAAATATATTTTAACTCTTTCTCTTTCTTTTTAGTATAAAATAATGCAATACTTTAAAACTGAAACTTTATGAATGGAAAACAGTCCTATCTTTTCAGCAGCTTCTAGTATTTTCTGATATGTATTTCAGGCATTCTTCTAAAAACTCAAAAGAACAGAGTGGCATGAAATAGTACCATTGGTAATCTGCTAAAATGAGATTAGCTTTTAAACACAATTCGTCAGAGGTGATAAAACTTAAATACATTTCTAAAGGAAACTATTGTTTATAAGAGATATTCAGTCTTCCTAATAAAGATGTATTTTATTTTTCAATGATCTTTTTCTAATTGTTATTAGTTTTGCTTATGTTTTGTATGCAAAGCATGTATCTTCAAAATAGATATTATAGTGCTTTTAGTTTCTGAATGGGAACCAAATTGGTATGTTATGCAGGTAACTTTGGTCCTTATACAAAACTTGTATACGTCCCTCACCTGCTTCAACATGATTTACATTAGAAGTTTAAGAGTTCTAATGTAGAGTTTCTCCATATATTATTTGTATGCATTAATTGCATTCCTCGTTTTTTTAGTTCCAGGATTCTGTCTTCACGATGGTTATAGCCAACTAATGATAATTGGAATCTATTTCTTTAGTAAAGATACATTAGAAATATTTTGGATATGAAGCTTGTCATAACAGAGGGTGTGAGATGTCACAAAATGACAGTGATCTAACTACAATGACTTTTTTTGTACATTCTCTCCATATACAGTGCAACTGTATAAGATGTTACTTATTTCGTTTTTTCTCCTATGTGACTTAAATGTCTAGAAGAGCCTTGGTAGGCCCTGCAGAAGTTATGTTAAACTCTTCCCTTCATTTATATTTTTCTCAGATGTCATATTTTTGTTTTCTCAGGATGTAGAGGTAATCAAAGACCAAAGCAATCACAATAAAAAAATCACTCCAAAGACTCCTGATTCCTTTCCCAATGGAGTTCCCAGCATCTGTTTGGAGGACCCTAAAAAAAGTTTGGACAGTACAGCTAAGACAACAGAGAATGATTTAATACACGTTTCAGCCTTGCGTTTGCATTTGGCTGAGATGCAGAAAATCTTACAGAAGGAAAGAGAGTAAGTGCAAAATATATACTACTTGGGGAAATCTCTATTAAAAATAAAGGCTTTTAAGACACTTTCTAAAATAGATATGGTGATATTTGTATTTATATCTCATATGTTCTAATTTCTAAGCTTTATTAATTGCTATTTACAAGGCTTTGATAAGAATTTAGAGATGAAATTCAACATTGTGTGTTTAGTGTTTTCCTTGGCTTGTCTGTCATTTAAATAAGAAGTGCTCCATACAGAACTGTTAAGAATGTACAGTTAATTAAAAAAAATTATACTTGCTAGCAATTTGGTATCAATGCAGTGGTATTTAATGTACGTTATGCTCAGTTATTGGAATGCTTTGTGCATAATAACAAATTTTCATATAGTCTACCAGCAGACTTTGAAAGAATCCAACTGCAGAATGACTAAAGCTGTTTTTGAATTAAAAGTACATGAATACAGCTGCAAAATGCTGTTAATCTTAACCTCTTCACTTCTAGTAAGGTCTATGTCAAAAGCAGATGGCAGAGAGAGAATAACACGCTTATTGTATGCTTATTGTACCATATCAAATTTACCTCACATAAATAGTAAGCGTGCATTTTGGTGGCCTAAAAGAAGTCATGTGTGGATTACACACTATATGCTAGCATGTGAGTCTCTGTACTGGTAGGAATTCCTTGATGTTTCATACCGATGATCAGTATTGAGCAAGATTGAATCACACCAAAAAGGCTTTCCAAGGAAACACGCAGTATGTGATGTATGATGGATGTAGTAGGAGACTTCAGGCTCTATGTGACTGTAACTTCAAAAACAGCTGAAGTTAACTAGAAAATGAAAAGGAAGAAAATGCCCCCTCTGTTGCAAATACATTCAACAGTTTCAGTTCAGGGAGTCTGTGATGGTAAGCTATGATGAAGAACTTCTTTCCTGTCAGATTTTTTCACAATTGTCCTGTAGATACTACAAGGCAGAGAGAAAAGAAAAAAAAAAAATCCTTTAAATTCCTAACTAGTATTTACTGTGTTCTGTTATATAAATTAGATAGCTGTAGAAAACACAATAATTCTTTCTTTGAATCATATTGCAGCAAATGACCAGAAGTATGTTTTATCTCATTAAAAAGGATTTAGTGTTTTGTGGAAACAGAAATCCCATAATGGCTAAATTTTCCAGTTTGTCATGGTATTTCATGTGAATTGAGAGACTGATGCCTCATGCATCCATTCTCCTCTGGTTGAAATATTTAGGGTCCTAGGTACTTAATTTTTCAACAGCAATCATACATGCATATATAAAACTTTCCATTTAAAAAGGTGATAACTTTTCAACTCTTATTTTTTAATCACTTCTTAGACAAATTGTTAATAAACCCTGGTTCTACCTCCTGGGTTTGGTTTGTTTGTTCACGTGTTTCTCTAGCCAATTTGTAACTATATGTCAGAGAGACAGATTTTGCCATTTATCACTAGATTTATACTGACTATGGTATACAGTAATAAATTTACTGGCACATGGTAAGGACTGAGGCATGTCTACATGGTGCAACATACGGCAGTGCCAACCTCAGACAGCAAATGCTCATAGAGCAGGGGTTTCCACATAACAGCGGGCATTGGTGTAACAACTCCCTCTCTAGGTCACTTTGAGCAACATTTCCCATGTGCAAAGATGTTCTGTAAGCAGAATATATGCAATTTAAAAGTATGAAGCAATTATTTTTGGCAATGCACACAATAAATAGCTAGGAATAATATTACTAGGATAAGCATTAACATAGTCACCAGTCTCCTGAGACACTCTATAAGTCTTTGTTGGACAGGTTATCATCTGCAAGCTCAGAAAGGGTTGGTCTGCATTGCTTACTGGAATGGGCTTATTTTGCTGAGTTTCCATCTTCAGATTCCCAGTTTGTCCTCTTAGGGTTTTATACTTGTTCATGTCAGTGTTTTTGCTCCTGGATTATGGAGCTGTTAATAATGACTATCTCAACAATCTCACCCCTGTTTGCATTTTTACTTTTCTTATCTTGCATGGCTCTAGCTTAAGTACTTTCTCACAGCTTCTTCCTCACAACTTAGCAATTTTCTCAGTAAACTTGAGCCAAGGACACACAGCTGTGCTGCATCAAAAGCAAGCTTGGATCACAGACAGCTTGAACCCCAAGGCCAAAGGTTACCTTGGCAGTCAGTATGATCTTACTCATACAGCACAGGACTTCTCAGCAGAGTTTTCTGGTTTACATGCAGTACTCTCAAACTGTGGCCGCATTCTTTCCAGAGTCAATTTAGCTCATGCGGATCCAGTGTTTGGACTTGCCCCTCGTTACCTGACTAATCTCTCCATAAGATGTTTTGCTTCTTCACCCTGAGAAGACCTATGCTTCTTGCATTCTGTTTAGAGCTATCTTCAGTAATGTCAATATACCCTTAAGCCATGGATCAGGCTTTGCAAAACACAAAAAGAAAGGAGCTCTAAAAAAAAAAAAAAAAAAAAAAAAAAGCTCAATGTTTATGTTTTGACTTTCAAAGAACTTCAGGGTTGGGTTTACAATATAAAATCACACACCAAAATCCTCTACTAGGCACTATGGCTCATATCAAATACACATTTGAGGTCCCATTGGCATGAACGGGAATTAAAGACCTTATGAGTTGTTCAGCACTTTAAAGAATCATTTGCCTAAAATAACTATCTTTAGTCATCTTTTGGGCCAGTGTTCTCATCTAAATGTCTTCTAGTTTCAAGATCTTAATTTGTTTCATTTTGAACTTAAAAGTGTTTCTTTGGTCTAAAACCAAAAGCCTACCAACTACACTGGTAGTTGATAATACTGAAGAGGAATTGCTTAGGGTTGGATGGGTAGACTTAGGCAATGTACACAGGAGGCTCTGTCTGAGCACCAAGAAACAGTTTTTTTTCTGTGAAGGTGACGGAACACTGGCACAGGTTGTCCAGAGAGGTTGCTGAGTCTGCATCCTTGGAGACATTCAGACACTATCTGGACATGGTCCTGAGCAACCAGCTCTAGGTGACCCTGCTTGAGCAGGGGGGGTGGACCAGCTGACCTCCAGAGGTCCCTTCCAACCTCACCCATTCTGTGATTTGACTAGATAATAAGGAGTTAAAATAGGTGGTTACAAGATTCATTAAAAATGCTCTGATCTTGATCTTTTGTTTAAGTATTAGTAAGCTGCTTCACTGATCTCTGCTATATTCTTTCTTCCACTCTGTGTTTTCTTTAGTTAAATAGTAAACTTCATGTAGTTAGGATCATCTGTTTCATTTAGTAGCATCAGAGGGACCTGATCTCACTTAAGAGGTACTGTAACACAAAAAAAAAGTAGTATCTTCTAAGTAAGCACCACATACTGGACATTCCTCTTTTACTTTTCAAATTAGACCATTTCTAAGGACTTTCAATGCTTTCATACAGTCAGTAGACTATTGTTCAAAGTATTAAACTGTCATCTTCCATGCTTTCACTTTCTACAGTATTAAGCATCCCTCTTAATAATTCTTTTAGTTCCCCAATGAAGTCATGACACCATTCCACTGAAATATCCCATTATTTCAGAAGAAAAACTATTCAGTTGAAATGCATGTCTTAGGTTCTTTACATATGACAGAAGTAATTTTGCTCCACTTTGCTTTGTGAGTGATGGTGTTTATTTTATTACTATAATGTTACGGGAGCCATAGGTGTTTACTAAGATAAGCTGTGCTATGTCCTATATCTGTGCAGAAAAAGGAGATCCCTGGTTCAAGAGCATTAAATTCAGTTGTAAAAGAACATGAAGATACTTCACTCAAGTGGATTGCTTCATTAATGTAGCTAACATTGCTTCCAGGACCTGAGCCAGACCAGTCAGTGGTAACTCTTGGTATCTCTGCGCAAGCCTGCAGTACGCTGCACAGACATGCCCCAGACAAATTTTATCAATACCTTTTGGTTTAATTCCTTAAAGTTAACAATACTGTTATGGAAGATAAACTTTAAATCAAATATTCTCAGAATGTAGCTATAGTCAGCCTGGCAGTAAAAATATTGATGAATTCCATTAGCCTCGCAAGCCTGCAGTACGCTGCACAGACATGCCCCAGACATTTTTTATCAATACCTTTTGGTTTAATTCCTTAAAGTTAACAATACTGTTATGGAAGATAAACTTTAAATCAAATATTCTCAGAATGTAGCTATAGTCAGCCTGGCAGTAAAAATATTGATGAATTCCATTAGCCTCATGTCGTGGTTTAATTTCAGTTGGCAAAGTACCACGACGCAGCCGCTCGCTCACTCCCCCCCACCCGGTGGGATGGGGGAGAGAATTGGAAGAGCACAAGTGAGAAAAACTCGTGGGTTGAGATAAAAACAGTTTAATAATTGAAATAAAATGATAATAATAATAATATG
>NW_008794458.1:2576142-2602049 GCF_000699145.1 Aptenodytes forsteri | reverse complement strand
TACCTAGCAACAACTAAAACATCGGTGCGTTATCAACTTTGTTCTCATCCTAAATCCAAAACACTGTACCAGCTACTAGGAAGGAAATTAACTCTATCCCTGCCGAAACCAGGACACCTCAGAAGAGAAAATAACTATTGTTGCCTACAACAGTTTCTTTGATCGCCAGGATTAAAATTTTCTTTTCAACTATTTCAATATTTTTTTTTCTTTTCTGGTATAGTAGCCCTTCATCCCTCCATTTTCATAGAATTTATATAATGTAAAATTTTCATCTCCCGACATAATAGTACTTATGCAGTTCTACTGTTTTTTGGATTTTAGATTTCTTCAGCATCCTGACCTTATAGGCTTTATTCCTATATTGATGTTTATAGTCAATGGAATATTCCAGAATTTTAAGCTGTGATTTGATTTCATAGAAATGTTAGAAATATAATTTGAAAGCTTTTATTTGTAATTAAGAATTTTTTCTTTCACTTTTAATTAAGTTCCAAATGATATTTTGTTGCAAAATTGCAAATTATGCATGTGCATTACACAAATATAAAATGAAATTATGAAGGAATTTCATAAAATGAAATTATGAGAAGTTTATTCTTGTCTTTGGAACTTGGCTAATAGTGTTTCCTGTGAACACAGAAATGAATTTTTAATCAGTCTCAAAGACAAAAACATCAGTACTGCTTATGCTGCTGCTTCATTTTCCTTTCATTATTTCCTGAATGACTGAAAATATTTTAATTGGTTAGAAGAGGGGTAAAAGTAAATATCAAAAAGTTCATTGTTTCAGTAATACAGTACCTTTCTCCAAGGAATCATTGTCCATTCTTTGTGAATTGTGTATCCTAAAAATTTCTGAATGTAGCAATGGACTTTATGCTCAAATAGCATTCCAAAAGCAAATGCTTAATGAGGGTGTAGTACCTCTTAGCTAAGTAATCCATTTTCCTAAAATTCTTCTAGCATTTTCTTTCAAAAGCAATTATTTTTTGAAACATGAAAATACATATTTTAATAATTTTAATTTTTTTTTACATCTAAAATAGATCATCTTTGGTTTCAGTACTGTCTACATACTGTATATATTCAGCTGTATATGTGTTTAAAATAATCTTCTGTCTGTGCCCAACTAAAAGTGATACAGTACCTTTTCTCTGAGGATCTTCACTAACTCATCATGTATTAGGTGACCTGAATCACTAACTGAAGTCCATTTCCAAATTTTCTCTAGTTTATCCCAAAATTTTATTTCATCTAAAATTTTAATTCTATATTACTGGATTATTTTGTTCTCTTTAGCTATTATTTTTGGTAAATCTCTTGGAATTATTATATGATGATAGTATAGGTTTTTTAATAAAAATCAGATATACAGTTGACAAAGGCAGAAAAATATAACTCAAACTATGAAAAGGAAATTCAAAATAATTTGTCTGTTGTCAACTTCAAAAAGATGTAATGCTGACTTTTAAAATACTTTTTCAGAATGAATGTATTTCTGGAAAGAGAAATGGATAAGATAGAAAATGAATTATTTCTTTGGAAATGGAAATATGAAGAACTGAGACAAACCAAACTGGATAGCCTGAAACAGGTATGTTAGCAGTACATCGTTATCACATGGAGTAAGAAACAATATTGAGACTTCTGATTTCTTGTAACTAAGAGTAAAATCATATCTAGGGTTTATGAAAGTGATAAATGGTTGATTTATCAACTATTTATCCCTGTAGCCTGGGGGGAGGGACCTGCCGAGGGTGTGTGGAGAAGCCCAGCCCCGGCACAGCCACCATGTCCTGCCATGGTGGCACAGGTGCTGGGGAGCTGCGAGGGTGGCACTAGGGTAGCTCTGTAGTCTCACAGGAAGGGACCAGCCAGAAGAGGCAGGTGCTGGTGCCCCGTCTCCATGTGTGGTGAGGGTGGTGGCCCTGATGTACAGTGAGACGTGGTCAGGGTTCAGCTGGACTTGTGTTTGGACAGAAGGGGCCCATGCAGGGCAAGGGGGTGTGTGGGGAAGCCCCGCCACCATAAGGACATTGCTGCCAGGCTACCGAGTGGGCATGGTGGGGGTGGCAGCCTGGCAAGAAGGGGGGCGGCATCCTCAGAGGTGGTGGGGGCATCCCCAGATCCAGGCTGTGGCCAAGAGAGGTGAATCCTGGTTAGGGAGAGCTGAGTGCCCATTCAGGTGGCACTGTGGGAGAGCTGTGTAGCTGCCAGGTCCAGCACACAGGTCCCAGGCTGTATCTGTGGGGAACGGTGGCTTGTCCAGCAGTTTGCATGTGGGAGGGAAATGTGCTGACGGCAGCATGAGACACATCAACAACAGTAGTGGCACACCGTGGGACATGATCCTCAGCATGAGCTGGGGCTGCTGTTGCTGGCACAGTAGAGACCTTGGCTCAGAGATGCTAAGGGAGGATGCAGGTCCCCAGGCTTTGGGCTGCAGGCAGTGCCTGATACCTTCCCTTGAGGTTGGGGCAGGGGAAAGGGGTGTCCATGCCTACAAGAGGTGTACGTTGATTGAGGAAATGTGTTGCCCCTTTTGAGCTGCAGGAGGAAGTGAGCAGGCTGGGCAGGCTCAGGGAAGGTAAGGAGGAGATTAACAGGATCTTCACAGGGTCCCCAGAGGTAAGAGTCTGACCCACACAGGAGGGGCAGCCAGAGACCACAATCAGTTGAGAGGTAAATAGAGTCCCATAACAGGAAGGCTGGAAACTTATGATCTCCAGCAAGTGGAGGATGGCTCTTTTTCCACGTGCGGATCTGCAGTTGCAGAATAGGTTCAAAAGTCTGGTAGCAGGGTAGGAGAAGAAAGCCATGACTGGGGAGGCATCAGAGCCAGCTTTAACCTGAACTGTGCATTAACATCAGGAGGAAGCAGTGAGTGGTAGTAGTAGGAGACTCCCTCCTGTGGGGAGAGAAACCCCTGTGTCCCCTCTTGCCTTTTTGAGCGTTCTATGGCTTGCTGTGGGCTTGGATCCAGAACATTGCAGAGAGATTGCCAAGGTCTGTCCAGTCCTTAGACTACTCCTGTTCCCTGCTGCTCATCCACATGGGCACCAGCTCAGGGCATACTGGGAATGGCCACACAGCTCTGGGGTTGAGGTCGTGGAGACTCAGGTGTTGACTCCTTGATCCAACAATCTGACCAACCTAATGAGGAGAGCTTTGAACTACGAATGGTGGGGGTGGCAGATTACAGACCACAGTAAAGTGAAGAAGTGGTGCTCAGGAGTGGAAAATTCAGGATGTGGGTTGATAAGAGCAAGAAAGACTTCAGGAATGATAAAACAAGGTGAAGGGACACCTGCCTCAAGTGTTGGTACAGAAATGCACGCATCCTGGGAAACAAGCAGGAAGAATTAGAGCTGTATGGGGTTACAGAACTATGATATTGTTGGAGCAATTAAGATACTGTGCCATGTTCATGCAACTGGAGTACTGTGAAGGACTTCAGGAAAGACTGGCAAGGAAGGGCTGGGGGGATGGAAGTTGCCCTCAGATCTATAAACAGCTCAGATGTTTTGAGCTCTCCTGCAGGATGGATGATAGTCAGACTTGTGGCTCAGGATCAGAGGAGAGGCCAGTAAGGGTGACATTGTGGTGGGAGTTTGTTACAGGCCACCTTGATGAAGCAAATAAAGTGTTTAAAGAACTCAAGTCTCTGAGTTGTAGACCTTGCTTTTCATGGGGGACTTACTGTACAACTGCTAGAAAGACAACATGGCTGCTGTAAAGAGATTTTTGGAGGGTTTCAGGAATAATTTCTTGCTGTAGGTATTAAATGGACCAACCAGTGGAATGGCATAGCTGGATCTGTTGTTGACTAATTTGAAGGAAACTAGCTGGGCATGTGATGATGAATAATTTCTTTGTCTGTAGTAACTTTGAAATAGTGGTGTTCGTGGTCCTGAAGGAAGTGAGAAAAGCAAGTAGCAGAGTAGAGACCCTGAACCTAAGGAAAGCAGGATGTTGGCTTAGTCAGGGAACTGTTGGGTAGGATCCCATGGGAGGCAGCTCTGACTGGTAAACAAAGGAGTTCACTAAAGCTGGCAGGTCTTGAAGTACAGGATCTTCCAAGTGCAACAAAGGTTTGCCCTAATTCTCAGGAGAAAAGGTAAATGTGTCAGGAGACTGATTTAGCTTAGCAGGGAACTCTTGGTGGAGGTCTGATGCCAGAAAGCAATGTAATTTTATAAAGGAGATCAGCCTTCAAAGGAGTAATTTAAGAACATTGCCTGGTTATGTAGGAATGGTGTTAGGAAAGAAGTGCTCATTTCAATCCAAGTTCTTGAGTAGAATAATAAGAAATATTTGTGTTGCAGCTTTCAGGATTTATCTTTCAGAACAATGGGTTGAGGACCTCTTAGATCCAACAAAACTCAAAATATGTATCTATATAACTAAATATAGATAGAGAATTTAAGATTTCCTATAAACTTAACATCTCAGATTTTGAATAATCCAGGAAAATTAATTATCTTTCTTTTCATGTTTTGGAAAAGATTGCAAGCAGTCTGTTAAATTCCAAGTTCTAGTTACAAGGTGGTGCATATGTAAATGGAATTTCCTTCATAGATGAACATCCACAGCATCTATATAACTAAATATAGATAGAGAATTTAAGATTTCCTATAAACTTAACATCTCAGATTTTGAATAATCCAGGAAAATTAATTATCTTTCTTTTCATGTTTTGGAAAAGATTGCAAGCAGTCTGTTAAATTCCAAGTTCTAGTTACAAGGTGGTGCATATGTAAATGGAATTTCCTTCATAGATGTACATCCACAGCAACAAATTTAACATCTATCTGTCATACCTGAGTTCCTTTAGATTTCAGTTCTTTATTTTCTGCCTGCGCATTAAGTAGGATTTTAGCTTGTCATACTTCTGCACAACAGAGGAAGTCTAGTTTTAGTTAATTGTTTTACTTAAGAAAAGTAGTCTTTATGTTTTATGGCACTGTCAGCAGGAATAGAACAAAAAGAGGTAAAAACTTTCTGAGAATTAGTTGGAGATTGATAGATTCCAATTTTTGTATATGTGCATGCATATACATATATATATGTGTTCCTGTTTTCTTCTTGGGAACATACTGAATTGCTTTAATTGCTAACAGGAGGTGATATTTTGAGCATTCTGTTTGTCTTCTGAGATTTATAAGACTTATACATGTAGTTTTTAAATTATAGGAAAACTTTGGTCTTGATGAATCTGACTAATGTGAATTAAATTACTTACATTTGTGGGTTTTTTTGTAAGTGAAAATTCTTCCTTTATTGAAAAAAAAAATCTTGTGTGTTGGCGATATGTGTGTGAATGTCACTTACTATATATTACTGTTGAGAACTGGATGCTGGAACACCATACAAGGTTTTTGACAGTGAAAAATTTGAAAGTGAAATAAAGGAAAGTGTAGACACGTACTAGGCTAAGCATGGAATCTGATTTGTAGACACACTTGCAATATTAAATCACAAAGGAATTTCTAGATTAATAACAGATTAATCATTACCTCTGGATTATTTTCATGTCCTTAACTAAGAGTTTTTGGTTTCAGTCATGCATAAATTAATCTGCTATTTCCTTTGGTAGATCACCTGACAGTCCCACTGGGAATGTGGAAAAAAAAATCTTGGTTTACAAGTGACAATGCCACTGCAAATTAAACCATTTTTAGGAATGGCTAGCTCTGCTAGTCTTTTGGAAGTTTGAGAGGTTTTGTGTAATGTTAGAAACATCACAGCTGCCAAGTTTTGAGTATTAGTGCTCCCAGTAACCAATTATTTTCTGTGAAAAGATGAGTATTCACTCACCTTGGAACAAACTAAATATGAAAAGCCTTGGTGATCTTGATAATCATCTTTTTTTAAAAAATTATGCATTCTGCATCAATTTGGAAATTGTAAAAAAGTTTTCAATGCATTGAGTTAACTAAAAAAAGTAGTAAAGTGGCAATTTATGTTTGTAGTAACTACAAGCATTATATATAGCTTTGTGTGACACTAGCATTGAACTTGTCCTGTTTGGGGTCATAAATTAGATCATTTTAACAAATACAACAGGAAGTTGCATTTAGTGTTGAAATTGATAATTTCTTTTTCTGTTATAAAAATTCTGTTCTCCCATTAAATAGTAAAATAAGAAGTTAAGATTAACACTTACAAGCTTATTCAAATCTTGATTGATGTTTGACAGCACTCAGTTTCTTTATTTGCAAGCAGTCAAATGTCATCTGTTTTTACAGCACACGATTTTGTCTGTTTCTCTAAGGACACTCAGAAGTCCTTATTCATTTAGCTTTCTCTGGCCTTTCCTAATTTCAAGTATTCTTTCATTATAACAGTTTCAAACCAAGTCCTAATTGGCTATTCTTAAAGATTACCTCCTCACTACAGATTAGGGCTTAAATTTTACCTTACTTGGCTGACTAGATAGTGAAAATTGTCTTGGCTTTCTTTAGAGAGCTAGTGAACTAAGACTTTATGTCCATCAAATATTTTTCCAGGGAGAAAGGAAGTGGAGTGTCCCTTCGTTACATTTTGTGTTTATTGCAGGAAAAATGTATTGTACTATCTGGAGCCTATCTTACAAATTCTTGTGAATTTGTGGCCTAACAATGTTATCGGTATGAGTTAAATACATTTGGGGCTTTTGAAGAGACCTATTTATGGGCTTGTTGCACAATATTCAGTCCATAAGATCACATCTTAAACTAAGATTTATGTGTCTACATTTCTTAGCTGTCAAAAACACTTTGTATGTACTGTCTAGCTAATAAGCTTCAGTTCTACTTCTAGAAGAGCTTGCAGCTCTTAGTGGGATACTAAATCAATTAATATTTCTTCTGCTTTGCTTTCCACATATATTACAAATAACCTACTAACAACCATAAAACACTTTGTTATTCTTAAAAAGGGGGAAGCAATTGCTCACTATAAAATCATGCTCACATTAGTGTTGTGTTTGCACGAGAATCCACAGAAGGGCAAAGATCAAGTCTGTAAAACCATTGAATAAATAAAGCGTGTTGACATTAGGTATATTTGTTTTTAAAGTAATATTTGTAGGAAAAACTAAGAATCTTTAAGTTCTCTGAAGAACACGAAAATTTTGACATCAATGACATTGCTAGTTGAATGTCCCCGGAAATAGGCTATCCGATTTTGTCCGATACAGCTTAGTTTACAGATCAATTAACTAACCTTACAGTCTGAAAGACACAAAAAGTGTATCTGAGTCTGATTAGTTAGGTCTTTGGAGTCTTCATAAAACAGATCAAATCCTTGGTGTGATGCCCTGATGTTTGTAAACACAGAATTATAGTTAGCAAGACTTAAAGTTTTAGGTTTTAGAATGCTCATTTAATCTTATAACATGCACAATAAAACGTTCTTGTTTACACTCTCTGCAAGTCTTCCTCAACATTTTATATCTGTCTTTATTATTTCTGAAGGACATGCTTTTCTGGTGGTTTAAAAGTTAAATAAGATGGAATATTTACAAAGCAATTTTGCATTATACTGAAAACAGTGGAAAAAATGCATATACTGCTATATTCCACTGGTGTGCACTGTCGACTTACAAATGCCACTATAGGCAGTGACTTCTGTGTTGTTTAAAATAATTTTCTGCTAGCTGAAGTACAGAATGTGCCCTTACTCTACATTGTCTAGTGTGTTGGTAATTAATGAGGGAAATTCATATTCCAGTTTGTGGGGATATGAGGCAAAAATTACACTAATTGGTACTTAAAGCCTATTGGAATGTCAGTATCAAAAGAAGTATCCTTAGATGAAAAGAATCACAGGCTAAATTAGCATTTTGTATCTTAGGCAGAGACATTTCTGTTCTTCCTTTTTTTGGCGCAGAGTTGAAGGTAAGTCACTAGCGCTGTTGATTTTGCACTAGAGCCAAAGCAATATCTTTAAACATCTTTTAAAACAAACGTTTTCTGTTCTCTCTCTCAGTATATGGATGTTTTACACTGTATATTATGGCAATCTATGTATTGTTACTTAGATGCATCACTTTCTTTAAGAGAACGGTAACAGTTCCCTACCTGTTGTTCCCCAGGTGGAGGAAACTCCACTGAGGCAAGTGAGGCTTCTGGATAAATCAAGTCTTCTACTTTCACTGTAGACATTTAAAGGCTGTTTAAAATGGAACAGCCTTTTTGGAGACTCAGGTGGTTAACAGCTAGTTCTTGTTAAAGATTCTGCATTATTTCTACCTTTTCCAGAATTCTTTATTCTGCAATTACCTTATAGTGTGAAAATGCTGCAGAGCTGCTTACCTATAATTGCTATTTTCATTCACTTAGTATATACATGAATTAGACATAGTGATACTCTGATAATCTTACAGGAAATTTAGATATACGTAGTAAGACCATCTATTTTGTCCCATACTCTTTGCCTGACCCCAAAAATGCCTTCTGATTGTCCCCTGAATCCTGCAGAAAACATAATTATTATCGGATATAAAACAGTAGTCTTATGGCTATATTGGCTACTGTAAATTGTTCTGCTTAATTCTTACCTAAGATGCACAGAAATATTGCATACTGTGTATAGCTATCATAGGAATAAAACCATGTCCCAAAATATAAATCTGTGATGATTTTATATACTACAGAATAGCCAGTAGTCTGTTTGAGTGAGGTAAAGGATTCTTTATAAAATTTGATATCCGAATCCTCAAGGCTGAGTTTTAAAATATCATTAGGCAATTTTCTGAGAACAATGTCTGAATTATTTGAGAACTCAAATGACTATAGAGTGGGAACTCAGTGCAGTTAATTTTTCCGTGGTAAAATCTCATTATTTTTAGACTAGATCTAGAATTTGGAATGTTCCTTACTGGGCTCAGTCCTTCATTTGTTTGAGAGGCTGGTGTGATTTTCAGACTGAGTGAAATGGGATGATGGTGTTACCACACATATAACTCGTGGTTTGATAAAAGTACTCAAAAAATTACTTTAGATATACACATTTCCTTTTCCTGCCTAAATTACAATACCTTACAGGTAGTTTGAGAGTAAGGAAACAATTCTGGAGCGTTGCTAAAGCAAGGATTCTTGTAGACCCTTAACTATTCTTTCCATTGTTTTCATAAATCAGGTACCAGTTCATATTTAGTGTTATCTCTAGAAATTATGTACTTAATGTGAAGTTTTTCCTGGTCCAACATAAAGTATAATTTGTGATGGTGCATAACATCAAGGTTCCATTTGATTGCCTATTTCCCTACAAATGTAATTTGGAAAGTGCTGGTAAAATCTACTGTTTCACTGACCTTTTTTTCTTTCCCTATACTGGCTTCTAACAAGATATTTCATTGAGTTGTACTTGCCAATATTTCCTGGATCTTCATTACATGTTTGGCAATGAAAATACAGACCAAGACCAGGATGTTTTTATTTAAGGGCATTCTGTTACAACTGAAAGATGAAAACTCATACTTATTTCTGTGAAGAAATGTGTTTAGAAGAAGCATATGTGTGCATACTGAAACATATCTGTGCATACTGATTTTCTGTGAAAGGAATACCATGCCAAAGCTGCATCATTTGTAGAAGTTTGTTTTGCCTGTTGGTCTGCCACCTGGTGAGGAAATGTTTTGAAGATGAGGAAGGAATATGCACACACACACACATATATATATATATGTGTGTGTGTGTGTGTGTGTGTTTGTGTGTTTATATACATGAAGCAATCTTTGTCCTAGGGGTTAGCATTACATTTTTAACAAAAACAGGTTTTCATAGCTTAGACTGAGAAGTCCAAAACAACGTATTAGTGTGGTCAGCTCACCATATGGTTCTGTATCAGAGATTATTTTTTTGCAGTGTATAATTGCGCTAGTTTCAGCTGGGATAGAGTTAATTTTCTTCCTAGTAGCTGGTACAGTGCTGTGTTTTGGATTTAGCATGAGAATAATGTGATAACACACTGATGTTTTAGCTGTTGCTAAGCAGTGTTTATACTAAGTCAAGGACTTTTCAGCTTCCCATACTCTGCCAGCGAAGAGGTGCACAAGAAGCTGGGAGGGAGTATAGCCAGGAAAGCTGGCCTGAACTGGCCAAAGGGGTATTTCATACCATCTGACGTCATGCTCAGTATATAAGCTGGGGGGAGTTGGCCAGGGAGCAGCGACCGCTGCTTGGGGACTGTCTGGGAATCGGTCTGCAGGTGGTGAGCAATTGCATCATATGTCACTTGCTTTGTATATTTTACTATTATTATTATTATTATTACTGCTACTACTATTTTACTTTATTTTATTTCAATTATTAAACTGTTCTTTTCTCACTTGTGCTCTTCCGATTCTCTCCCCTATCCCACCGGGAAGGGGGGAGTGAGTGAGCGGCTGCGTGGCGCTCAGTTGCCGGCTGAGGTTAAACCACGACAATAGTTTAAAAAGAAAAAAAAAATATTAAATATGTTTAAATACCCTGAATTTGCATTTCAGGATTATATTTCATTCTTGCTTAAGTAAATATTTCTGTTAGTAGGCTTGCTTATTATTCTTTCACATAAAATCAACTTGGGCTAAAATAAGCAGTTTCTTTTTAAAAAAACCCACACTGATGAATTAAATGCAACAACTGGTAGAATGTACAAAATTGAATTTGATGTCTGAGATAATAAAGACATTGAATTAAAGATATAAGTATTTTGTACTTAATGATGTAGTTGCTTTTTGTCTATCCTTATCCAGATAAGGATAGCAATGTGTCACTTAAAAAATAAAAATATAATTTAGGGGGAGGTTTGATTGGAAAAATAACCTTAGCTCATTCTCTTTCTTAGTTTTTGAAAATAAAATGCCCCCACCCCCACCCCCCAACCTAACCCTGTCACCTTGCAAGCTCTTGTCATAATGCTAATAAGAAATGCATAAGTGGTACTTTATTCATCCAGGATCTAACACCTTTGTACTTATGAACAGTTTCCATTGTGGACTCAGCAGGACTGTTGGGAATCACTGCCTATGTTGAGTCACAAGTCTATGCAAGCCATGAAGGCTTGTGAAATCCATTGCTATGTAGTAATCTAGAGTTTCAGGTTTGCTCTATGGTAAATGGATTAAGTAATTTTTTTGCGTGCCTTTGAAGGAAAACACATGAAGAACTGGAATGAATTTTCTTGGTTTTAAAGGATCTTGTCACATTCCATGAAATAAAGAAGGTGCTTAAACATTTAGTGTTAGAATTAATGTAGCTTCATGCCTGCCATCTAGGATACAGTTATATTCATACAACTTTCAGGTTGATTAGGTAATTTTGCTTCTTAACTAATGCATATAAAGTCATACTTGCTGTTTCATTGTGGCTGCCGAAATGGATTTTTCTTTTTGACTCAGCTATAACATATACAAGAGAGCTGTATTGCTTCTGGAACAAGGTAGTACTTCTTTTTGCTTTTTGACTCAGCTATAACATATACAAGAGAGCTGTATTGCTTCTGGAAGTACTTTTATCGCTTTCTTTTAACTATTTAATGTGTAATAGGAATTTTCCTCTTTGGTCTTCATGCTTAAAGAGAACTGTCTGGCACTGAAGTAAGTGCCTCTGCACTGAAGCATTAAATTTTCAGTTTACTTTCAAACAAAGGATTCAATCTTAGAAAAAAATGAGTGTTTTGTTTGGATACAGTTAAAAACTTTCCTTGTTTACATCAGCAGAGTACTGCATATTTCTTTGAGCAACAACATGAGTGATATCCTGAAGTCAATGAGAAATCTGCTGATGTCAATGGACTTTGGATCAGTTCGTAATTTAAACTGTGTAGTAACAGGTGATTAAAAACTGTGCCAGCAGATTCTTCAGGGACTTTTGTAACTTCAAAATACCAAGATAATGTGTTATTGTAGGTATGGTTCAGATAAAACAGAAGAGGTGTTATGTAAACCATACTGAAAACAGTAGAACTATTTCTACAGGCACTTGCCACCAGACCACTGAGCTATAGAAATTATCTTATGTAATTGCTTATCTAGATTAAGTGACTAAAGCTCTATATTTCAGGTTCATATTCTGTGGAGGTAATGTTCTGTACCATATTTATCTGAAGTCTAAACAACACAACACTTTAAAATTTATTTGAACAAAGTCAGCTCCTGCATTTCTTGAATCATGTTGAACTTTCAGTTTGGAAGAGGAAATAAGCTTAAATACTGTTTTAATCTGTCCCTTCTAGCATAGGCTGTTGTTTAAGGAGAAAGCTCACTGCACCAGAACATGGCAACTTTTGGAATCTGGTGTATAGTACAAATTACCTGCACTTTAAGTAATGTTGGTGTAATAGTCTGGTATTCATCTAGCACTTTGATGCAGTCTTGATTTTCCTGAAAATTTAGTATTATGTCCAGTCAGGCTTGCAAATTTTCATTAAGTATGTTGGTATGGACTGTTTTGCCTACAGGAAAGTAATGATTACAAATTCTAGTGTGATTTCACACTATTTAGTATTCTAGTGATCTAAGATGTATTTATTTTTAGAGATCTACAATTACAGCAAACATCCTATTCCCAGCACCACTTAACTATTAATTTGAAAAGTCAACAAACTTCATCTGTAAGATAAGTGATCTTGCATAGTTCCTGACTTAAATGTAGAGTACTTTGTTGCTGTTGGTTTTGATGTATTGTTGGTATGATTCATTAGCAGTTACATCGAAAAATGTACTGTAAACTGAGATAATTTTACTTAGTATTTTCTTCTCCTGTCTATCAATTAAGATTCTTGTTACATCTTTAATATTATTAATTTAATAATTTCTAATAAATTGGGTTGAACAGTGTTCTGATCTGCAGCACATTGTACTGATACAGTCTAGGAAATTCTTGAGACTGATGACCATTGGAACTTGCTTTGAGTGCTTCCAATCATGCTGACCACTATTGATTTACTGTTTTATTACAGTTCCTAATTTATCTGTACATTTTGCTCAATAAAGCAATATAAAGTCAGGATGGAAGTTTGGCTAAGAAATCGGTTGGAAACAGAGAGGTGTTGACAGTCTGTATGGCAAATAAACCCTTTAAAAATAAAAAAAATAAAGAGAGAGAGATTACCCATTGCATTGTTTACTTCTGTTTTCTGGTGATTTTCTGCATGTCTACATTCATCTTTTTGTGACAAATCCCTGTATTTTTTGAGTAAGGGTTATCATTTTCCTTTTACAGTGCTTATTAGAATGGTTCATGGCTTATTCTAGTCCCTGAATTAGTTACTAATAATAACTAATAGCGTTACTAAACACACAGCAATAGATAACTACTTGAAGCAAAGTGAGGTAGGCTGTTATTGTCTGCACTACAATTAAGTTTGCATGCTTTTTATCTGTAAAAATCCCAATTTTTTAAATTCCCTTTTGGTAAATTATAGAAAAATTATCATTGTTCTGAGAGTTAAGACTAAATATTTAATCAGTCATCCTTTTCCATAGAACAGAAGCTTATTTTTGCTTCCAATACAGTCTGTACATGTATTTCTACTCATGGGTATACAAACTGACAAATCTATTCTTTATCTTGATGTTGGAAAAGATTTGCATTAGTCAGTCTCAGCTCTCTAAAGGGTTAGTCTGTGTTCCTTATTTTGGGAAGAACTTTGTGTTAGATCTGGGAAGGAAAAAAATCCCCAAAGCCACACACACCCCCAATCCCCTCCCCCTGATAACAGCACTAGTAAAAGAAGTAAACTAACTTCAGATCATAAAAACTCTTAAACTGGGTAACTTCAGTTTGCCATTACAACAAAACTTAGATTAAAAGGGAAATAAGCAGATTTTAATAAAAGGTTTCAAGTGTCATTTAAAAAAAAATGTTCTCAGCAGAGGCCTATTATACCTTCTTTTGAAATATAAACCAAAATGTCTAGTATTGAACCTTTAAGCACACTGGGGGATGAGTAAGCAGTCCTTTTTTTTTTTTTTTTTTTTCTTTAAAGCTAAAAAGAAACTGAGACAAATTAAGGGATGAAAGCTCATGCTTTGCTTCAGATCTTTTTGGTTAAGAATGCTCCAAACCAGCTGCCCTTTGAGATTTCAAATTAAATTAGGAGAAATAATTGCTATAATCCCTGTGCCTAAAAAAATCTTTGCCATTTACTTAGGTTTTTTAACACAGTTTGTTTAATCTATTACCACTGTCACCCCTGCTGTGCTCTGTCATAATCCAATCAACTGCAAGAAAAGCATGCTACTGTTTGTAAAGCAAACAAAGAACACCCTTTTGGTGTGAATGTTGAGAGCTCCAGTTTTCCCTTGCTCAGTAGTGAAAAATAAAGATTAAAGTGTGATTTCTTTTTTTTTAAAGAAATTAATTTCAGATACATGTCCTAGATCAGTTGATTGTTAGTTAATACGGGAATTTTTATTTGTTACCTGGATTTACTTGTTTACCCTGGATTAAGAATTCAGCCTCTCCATGCATAGTAGCAAAAGCAACTATGCACTTGGTAGCATATTGGCGTTCTGATTCTCCAGATGAGTGATGGCTTGTCAAGTTTTGAGAGTTTTGGTTGACGTGTGTCCCTTATAAATTTCAAGCAATGTTCTCCAAGGGATTAACTGAAATGTGAATTGTTTTCTTGACTGAGATTAGAGAACTGAGAGATTAGAGTAACACTTTAAATTCACCTAAAGAACTGTATAATGTTCATTTAGATTAATGTTGGTTGGAACTATAATTATTATGTTCAGCTTTAGGCAAAAAAGGAAATGCAGTTTGAGAATTAAGTCATATTAATCCCATCTCAAATATCACTTGCATTTAGGAATATAACAAATAGGCATGTTGTACATGCCATTTTTCTGTAAGGTCATGTTTATCTAGGCACTAATATTTTGCTAAACATAACAAAAAATTAATAACTTGAAGAACTTGCAGTAAAAAAAATGTAACAAACAGATGCCCACTACATTCAAAGGAGTTTAGAATCAGTCTCTGTTTCTAATTATGGTAAGCAAATCTGAGCGTTTTTGTCATTATTCAAAAAAGTAACCTTCAAGTCAAAGGCTACTTAAAGGATGCCTAATATTAAAGCTATGAGTATATAGTTACTGAATTCTGTTGGAACCAAGGCTTCGACTGGTTTCTGCAGTCAGGAATTACTCTGAGGGTCACTCTCTTCAGATTTGTACAAGGAGGAATGAAAAGTGTTTGACTTATGAACAATTTCAAAGAACTGGGAAACCTTTAGAAGTGGCTAGTATGACGAAGAAGTAGGCTAGAATGGATCCCAAGTAGAAAGTTAATATTGGATAGCCTGAAAGACCATAGCAAAAGGGGATTTTCTTAAGACATGTAGTAAATTTGCAGGGTCAAATTACTGAAGTAAGCTAGTGTAGCAACTTTTTGGCATAGCCGAGTAAGGCCAATATGACCTTTGATGTACTTCTTGGTACATTTTATAGCACAAGCATTACTTTTAAAATACAGCAAATCCATAGAAATAGGAGGGCAGCATACCTGAACAGTGTCTAAAATAGAAACAGAGCAGGTGAGGTTGCAAGTGATACTGACAGAAGTTCTGGAGGTGAGGTTCTTTGTCCCAGTCTGAGCCAGAAGCTTGGGTTAGGGTTGAGCAAAAGAGAAAGCTTAGAGGTGCTGTTGGAGTGGGGCTGGAGCTGGGCAGCCAAAGGAAAGTTAGGACAGCTGAAAGATCTGTACTGCAAGGGCCTTTGTGGTGTGAGCCAGAGGTGGGAGTCTTAGTCCCTGTCAGAACTGGAAAATAAGATTCAGGTTGAGCAAAAGAGAAAGCCTAGTAATGTTGTTGGTGTTGAGGCATGGTGAAGAAAAAAGTAGAGCATATTAAATAAAATTTGGATATGAGTCAGCAATATGCCCTTGCAGCAAAGAATTGTAAAGGTATCGTGGGCTGTATTAGGAGGAGTGTTGCCAGCAGGTCAAGCAAACTGATCCTTCCCCTCTACTCAGCTCTAGTGAGGCCACACCTGGGGTGCTGGGTCCAGTTCTAGGCTCCCCAGTACAGGAGAGACATGGACATACTGGAGAGAGTTCAGCGAAGGGTCACAAAGATGATGAAGGGACTGGAGCATCTTCTGCCTGAGGAAGGGCTGAGAGAGCTGGGACTGTTTAGCCTGGAGAAAATAAGGCTCAGGGGGATCTTATAAATGTTTGTAAATACCTGAAGGGAAGGTGTAGAGAAGATGGAGCCAGGCTCTTTTCAGTGGTGCCCAGTGACAGGACCAGAGGCAATGGGCACAAACTGAAACACAGGAGGCTCCCTCTGAACATCAGGAAACATTTTTATACTGTGAGGGTGACCGAGCACTGGCACAGATTGCCCAGAGAAGTTGCTGAGTCTCCCACCTTGGAGATACTCAAAAGCCATCTGGACATGGTCCTAGGCAACCAGCTCTGGGAGGTGCGGCTTGAGTCAGGGGGTTTAGACCAGATGACCTCCAGAGGTCCCTTCCAAACTCAACCATTCTGTGATTCTAGGATACTATTTGCAGAATGAAAAGGAGACAGGGAATTGCTATTGGTAAGGTATCCTCTACTTTTTCTTCAAGTCATAAAACCTTTCAGTACATCTACTGTTGCCCATAACGTAATATAGCTATAAGATCAATTGATGTGTCTGCATAAAATTATATGTGTATGTATGGGTTTGGTACATATAAAATGAGACAATATGAGTATTTTGTTCTAAAAACAACAGTATAAATTTTAAAGGAACAAATTCCGTGATGGACCATTTATTATTGTTTGTTTTTGTTTTTGTTTTTTTTTTCCTGTAGGTAAATAGGTCTCACTTATCACATTCATCTTATGGGGAAAGGGAGGAAAATTTCAGGATGTTTCCCAGTGTCTTAATAGATAGGATATTTGTAATGGAGAGATATTATTAAATCAGCTTAAAAAAAGTAAAACATTATGGCAAATTTGTCAAAATATAGGAGGAACAGAACTCAGACATCCTGCAGAGATTTCTTATCTTTTTTCTAATTTAGAAATCTAGATTTTCATTTTTCTTGTGGGGACATTCTTTCTATCTAAGATGCAGCAAACAGCAAGCAGCAAACCTCCAAGTCACATCAGCAGATGGGTGTCCCTATTCCCCTCAGCAGGGATTCTCCTATTGCTATTATTCACCGCTTCCTTCTAGTGATCCTGAGTGGCTCAGGCTCACCCACCAGAGAGGCTTCTCATCAACAGCAAGGGCAGTGAACCTGTTCTGAAAGTGCAAGTTATCTGGTGGGACATGAACCTTCTTCCTAGTGTGAGAAGTCACCAGCTTCCAGCCTTCATCATCATGGAAGTTTCCACTTTCCAGCTTCATAAGCATAGGCTTTTCCTGCCCCTCCCCTACAGCTGAAGGTTTGGGCTCTCGAAGCTGTGAGGTCTCAGAGAAGATCTGGTCCATTTGTTTCTCATCATCTCTGATGCTGTGCGGCCTGGTGACCTCTTCCCACAGCTCTTTCACAGGGAAGAACAACCTCTTGACAAGTGCATACCTACTGCAGGCTTGGAGACCATGTGCCCAACAAGAGGCTCAGGGGACTCCCTGCAGCCTGACACTTGCAGAGCTGCATCCTCCCTCTGAAGCTCTGTCTGAGTCCAAGAGTCTGATAGTGAAGGGACAGTTATTCAGTGGCTCTTTATGTGGCAGCAGCAGGTACCCACAAGTTCCTCAGAGGGTTCCCGTGAATCCCCCAACAATCCCTGACAAAGTGCCCAGAAACTCCGGAAGAGACTTAAACCAGAATACTTTCAACTTCAACCTGGAGAATGTACTCACAGTGATTATTTCATCTAGGTTACTTGGAAATTCAGTCAATATCAATATTGATGTTAAAATTCAGGAATGGTTCTTACACAAATATTTTATTTTGAGGTATGCAAATATATGGCCTGCTACCTTTTTGACTGCAAACAGGCATAAAATATGAGAGCTCTCCAACCAGGAATGGTGATAAAATATTGAAATATTTATGTTAACAGATAAAAGACAAAGCTGCACCGAGAATGACCACTGAGATGAGGCAGATATTCTGTTTTATTTTGCAAGGTGGATGAAGATGTTCATGTTCAGTTTTTATTATTTTTATTATTTTCACTAATTACATTTGCATATAGAAAATATATTAGTGCTCATAATAATAAAGTGTACTTTTTTAATATATATGTGATCAAGGAATCAGTTTTGTCTGTGACTTCTTTCAGCTGAAACACACCTTGCTGATAAGAAAAATGACAAATATTTGTGTGGACTGGTAATGGTAATGATGAGGTTTACATCTTGAACTACAGAATGCTGAGTTCTGTTCTGAAACATAATGAAGTACATGGTTCATTTTCCATGTGCATTAGTAACTTAGTTGATCAGGACATATTGATATGTTTGATATACTGCCTGGCTATAAAAATGAATAAAGTATTTATGTATTTGTTCACTTTACACCATGGGTGAAAGCCCCTCAGTTTCCAAGACAGCCTACAAATGGTTTACCATTTGGCTTATATCTCAGTAGAACTGTTTTCTTATGTAAGAAGACTTCATTCTTCAGTATTCTTGTCTGGAAAAATTCTTTAATGTTATGTAGCTATTAAAATGTGTGTCATCATCCTATTTCCCCTGGATACTTTCATTAAAATAAAGGACATGAGATGTGTGATTTTTCCACGTAGTGTGAATATGAAAGCTAATTTCAGTATTTCAAGAATACATCCCTTTTATCAGATTTTTTTTTTTTTTTAATGTGAGAAAGCAGACCAAACAAAAACATCGAATGGGAACCTCTGTTGTTTGGTGGTCTTTTTATTTATTTATTTGTTTTGTTTTTAATTTAATTTATGATTGATATCTCCTTTTGATACCAGTTGGTCTTCTGGAAAGCTGATTTTCATATTAGGTTGGGCTAAGTACACAGGTGCTTTGTATAAATTCTTTGTCAGTCTGTAGCTTCTGATTATGTACAAAGAATTGGCAGCAGCACTTCATAAAGCTTATTTACTTCAGAAAAAAAGTGTATTATTGTTGCCATAAAATATCCCATCTCTCCACCTCCCTCCCCCATTTGAAAAATGATTTCTGTTGATACCACTGTTTCGCATACAGTTTGTTGCTATACTGGTCACCAGCTATTAGAGAAAGACTGAAGAGAGACAATCAGAATTACAAGCATCCTGAATCCTTGTGGCAGAATTTATTATTTATTTATTTATTTATTTATCGATTGATTGATTCCTAAAAAGGAGTAACTTATTTCAGGACTATAAATCAAATCAGACTCTCATAAGTAGGGCTGTAGAATTAAAGACCACAGCTTTATGGGGCTACTGTCTCTTGAAGAGACTGTAGATGCTTTTCAGTGGACCTAGTTTTGTTAAGGCTCATTGGGTTTAGCTGCAAAATGAAATATACTTGTAGCAAGCATCTTAATCATTAATTGTAATAATTTAAACACTGCAGTGTTTTGGCTATGTAAGATGTATTTTCAGTTTCTGATAGGAGACCTTTCAGTCAATCTGGTTACCACCAAGTTTTGGGCACTGGCAAGTATTGTTATTGTAGACCCGTTTTTGCCCTGAAGATAGCACAAGTGCAGAATTCTTTCTCCTGCAGGTGTAACTAAGGCAGATATTTTGTCTTTTAATTTCATTTGATAGACCTAGATTTCAGAAGAAACCCAACTACTTTCCTTCAGTTTTAAATCCTAACTCTAATCATCAGCTAGGTCATAGTTTACTTGACAGATTTACTGTTCTTCTCCATCAACAGTAAAATCTATCTCAGGGGCCAGTAGGGATACAGAATTTTTTATTTACTTAATGTTATACTGAATCAGGGGGAATCTGAGATAGTAGAGCTCTAAGGGGGATCATGTAATTAATTATGTAAATATGAAAATAGACATTATGTGGGAGAAGAGGCAGCTAAAATAGCACAAGATGTATCAGAAAAAAAATAATCATACTCTTATTTGTTTTTAAATATCCCTTCAAACATTCATGCTTTTTTGGCAAGCCTACAAGAATGGCTACTTGACAGAATTGACCTTACATCTTATGGTTCTCAGATATTTTATTTATATTCTGTGTTTGTATATCTTTATTCTAACAGTCCTTTCTAGTTCTAACTGGTTTCTTCGATATTTTTTGTGATAGCTTGTTATTCACCTGTGAAAACGTGAACTAAGTAAGCAGTACTGTACAACTTGGTAGACACTGACAGTTTGGATATTCCTCTAGTCTCAATCTTTTTATGAATTGTGATTACAGTGAAGAAGGCTAGCATACAGCAAGAAGATTTCTGTATTTGTTTAGTCATCTTCCTCATTTTTTCCAGCTGAAAAATGTAAATATCTCTTTTGTTTAAAATAAGATAAAACATAAAAACACTTCATAATTTTACAGTAAAAATGAGTGTGTGATGTGTTGGTGTTCTCTTTACTGATCTCAACAGTTTAGATAGGTAAAAGTAGGTACTCTGAACTTTTTAATTATTTTCAGATAATGGTGAAAGTAGAATATTGGACAGGCACTGTGGCTAATTTTCTCTGATACTCATTGACAGACAAAACTTTTTCCTTGAATGCATAGTAGATTCTTCTGAACAGCAGGTGGTTGATGTTAAACAATTCTTCATGTGAATTCACTGATTTAAGGGGAGCTCCACCAGATGCCTTACAATCCATCCAGATGCTATGTTTGAGACATGATTGCAGCAAACAACAATCTGAAATATCAGGACTATGATGTGCTAATAAACATGTTAATGTGGACTGTTAAAGCTGCATTAAGGATTATTTAAGATGGACACCGTCCCTAGTTTTTCAGTGAAGATGTTAATGTTTATTTAGTTTAATGTAATACATAGTCCATATCAACTTGAAATTAAAACAAACTCATAAAAGCAGTGCCAGAATCAACATATAAAGAAAGATCTGTGAGATCAAGGGTAATTTTCCCCCCCATCTCACTCACAGCATTTTCCTTTTCTTGAACTTATTTATGCCTCTCTGCATATATTATTCATGATTGTTGTAAAGTTTCAGCCATTAAGTTTTTTTATGTATCTATGGACAACTTATATTCCTGCATAAATCACTTGTGATAAATTAGTCACACACACAAAATAATTTTCTCTGTGTGCAGGTGGGGAAGAGGAAAATAAATGCCAGTAAATCAGCAACTTTTCTTTTACTGTCACAATAGTGCAATGATATCAGTTTGCAGCAGACAAATGTTTGAGTAGTACCAGAAGCAAGAAATATTTGATTACTAAACATGCTGGAGCTCAGATACATGCATTGTTATGAATATAAACATTCATTAAAATGTTCAATTTGTTGCAAGGCTTGGTATCTCAAGATATTGTCAGGAATAAGCACATTTATCACGCTTTCAGTATAGTTTCTGAGGGACTAAGTGGTGTTCTTGGCAGACTTGCTCACAATAAGAAAAAAAGCAGAGGAAATTTATTTTTTCCTATATTGAATATTGAAGTACTTGTCAAATAAAAAGGTAGCCAACATGTGTCTTCCCTTTCCTGTGGAAGGAGTGCTATGGATTCTGGTAGTCTTTGATTACTACTTTTAGATGAAAAAGGAAAAGAACTCTAGAAACAGTCACATACGCTGTAAATAACTGCCTAGTGTCACACATGGTGAGTAATAGTTTTGCTTGCCAGCAAGAATCACACCTCTGCACAGCAGTGCTGGGTTTGGAAGCAGGCAAGCTGATGGGTTTCCTTTCAGACCTAGGAGCTTTTGCAGTTGTCACCAAGCTCTTACAGACTTCTAGCAGTAGAAATCTCAAAACAAATAAAATAAATTAAAAAACTACACCCCACCCCCCACCCCCCAATAAAATAAAGGGTATATTGCAGGTAATGAAGATTCTTGAAAGTATTTTCTATCTGCTTGGACATGGGTGTCTTGCTTATGTGAAGTCTGTCTTCCTTTTACACTTTTCCCAAACGGAGATACGCAATGAGATGGAACCACTGTCATCTTCCAAGTTCTGTAGACACTTCTGACCTAAAACCGAAAGGAATTTCAGAGAATCAGATTCAGCCATCAAACTGATCTCTTCTGCTTGTATATAATATCTCTTTGAAGATGCTTCTGCCTGTATCAGGTTTTTCCTGATCTTCCAGTACAGACATTTTTTTTTCTTCCAGTTGAGTTGAGAGAGTATCTAACAGTTTGATACCATTCCTTTTAGACCATTGATAAAAGAGCTTCAGACCCAGTATTATAACTATGTTACCAATTGTAATGGTGTTTCACAATGCACTTGTAATGAAGAAATGTGACGCTTCCACTTGATGGTAGACCCCTCAGGCAGAGCTTGTTTTTTAATTTATTTGATTCAATCTACCAAGGTGCCATATTCAAGGAAATTGCACTTTTGCTCTTCTTTCTAGCAACTGCAACAAATTCAATACTTTAGAAGTTGACGACATCTCATAAATAAACAAAACTACCACTGTGGAATGGCAGATTCTCTGTCCTTGCATTTTTTGTCAATGTGCAATAACTTGGAAGACGGTTGGCAAAAATTACACAACTATTGAGTTCTTGGCTCTGGCTTTGAAAAAGTCATTGGATATGACTTTTTTTTGAGAGATAGTATTCCTGTCTGAGTTACAAAAAAGGAACGTTTGCTTCAGAAACAAAGAGCTTTCTTGTGCTTATTTTTTATAAGTAACTGTGGGGACGAGATCTGTAAGAGTCAAATTCACTAATTTCTTTACAAAGCTGTATAGTTATTTCAATAGATTTTCTTTTTTAGGGGGGGTGACATGATCAAACTCTGGCTCATTTAACTTTCAGTTCAATCTGTCTTTTGCTTTTTAAGTTTGTAGAATAATTTGTAGTGTAGATGAGTGGAAATTACTTCCATGCACAATATAGTGAGGATATCAAGAATCTTGAAAATGTGTATTCATTCATATTGCTGTAAAACCCAAAAAAGCCCTGTGCAGTCATTTAAAGCACACAAAAGCATATTGTTTTTAAATTTTCATTTTTGATCTGTGCAAACTGAAACAGATGTTTTACAGTTATTTGAATGAGGCTGCCAGAGGTTTCTTTTTATTAGTTTAAACAGCAGTTCTTGCCTCTCTGGGTCACAAGTCTGTAGGCCATATCTGGCTTGCCTGTAGATTATTAGTATGAAGACAGATAGCATTAGAAGTTAAAGTTTTGGTGTGGTTGACTAAGGTTCAGATTATAAATAAATAAATAAAACTCTTCTGGTTTTGAGTCAATCCTGCTGTGGAAAAGGCCTTGCATGTAACGTGAAGTATCTTTTATGGATAACTTTTATTTAAGATGTTTGGATAATCTTCTCAGAAAATGTTGTTAAAAAGTGCCAGTTTTGTAAAAGAAAAAACTTTTGCAGAGAGAATTTCTAGTTGAATTAGCATTTTTTATTTCTGATATCATTGTCATTCAGATCAAATCAAAACTACAGCTTTTTACCATAATGATTGTCTTCTGTCCATCTCTATTTTAAATGCTTCCTTTAGAAAGCTGGGGATCATAACTCCCTAAGTACACTTTCCTAATTTTTCCCAAGTTTTATAGGAAGCTAACAAAACTTTGTGCTAAAACCAAACAAAAATTGCTGCTTTCTTAATCTCCCTTGCTCCTGAGGGGTGTGTGGAAAATTTTCTGTTTTCCATCTGAAATCATATTGACCATTATGTCTCCTCTTCGTCATCCTTTTTTTTTTTTCTGTCAGTACTCCCATTAAAAATGGGTAGGCAGCTAATTGTTGTCGTCCATCCTAATCCATCTTGCCTTGACTGAAGGGAAGGAGAAAAATCTTGTTTCAATAAAACTTTTTGAGCCTCAACCACTGTTATGTTGCCTTAAACTGAACTACAGCATTAAGATTTTCCTGCTAATGAACTGTACCAGGAGGAGTTACTTTTTCTGTGCCTGTTTTTCTCAGGGCCTCTGTCTTTTATATTAGTCATAAAATGGTGTAGGTTAGCTCTAAGACATAATTATCCAGTTTCAAAAGGTCAGTACACTGTACTTCATTTCTACCATTCACCTTAGCAATTATCCACTTCACTGACAGTACTTTGACCTCACTCTATGCTTCCACCATTATTCTGGTCTTCCTATTGAAAAGTAAAATTCAGTGCAAGTTTGTGGAGACATTTTCTGGAGAGAAAATATTCACATGTAAATGGAAAACGTAACATCCTGAGTTTTTTTCACATGTAACATTGAGTTGCAAATTTTCTCTTTCACTTGTTGCTTTCAATTCCTTTATAAATAAGAATCTGTAGTTCCACCCAAGAGCATATAAAATACTTATTTTCTGTACACATATGACATTGTATATTTTACGTGGAAAAAAAACCACTGAAATTCTTTTCAGTGTAGATGTGAGATATGTATCACTGCTATTCAGTCAATTTGCATTTTTTAATTTAAGTTTCAGTAATAAATTTCAAAATGAAAAATAAATATTACTGTTCCTGTGAAATGTTTTTGCATGAAGAGTGAAAAGAGACAGTAGACTTTAAGGCAGCAATAGATTAATTTAAAGGCTGTATTTTTTTTCATGTAATGAAGAAGGAAAAAGAAAATTTAAAAAATGCCAGGTTCCCTTTAAAGAAACACAGGAACATGTCTATGCGTACACACGTATACATACGTGTATGTACTTTATATACACATATATACTCACAGAAATTTAATTTACTTGTTTCAAAGCAGCTAACGCTTTTTGAACATTTGCCTTGTGTTGCATTTTCAATAGCATCTGGCTCAACTTCCTTGCTGAGAAAAGTTCCTCTAGCTGCTTTCCTCATCTTGCTGTATTAGGTCTCGCAACACTTGTTTTCTCTGGCTGCATAGTGGAAAGGAAAGCAGGTCTGCACAAATTACTTGCACAATGGATGAGGTGATTTTCAGCCTTTTGAAACTGTGTAGCATGGAGTAGATCAAAAGATCCCAGGGGTGCATTCAAGCTCAGTGAGGGGGAACGTGTCCCTCACAGAGCAGCTCTAGTTGTACAGTTATGAAACAGTCTACAAAGCCCTTCAGCATACGTAGCTACTCTTTTTTTTTTTTTCTTCCCCCTTTTTTTTTTTAAGTGAGAAAGTTACTTTTTCTAGAGGCAGGGAACTCATAATTGGAAAATAAGGTTTGTGGGTTTTTTCAATTGAAAAACAAACAACATTCCAAATCTTGTTTCTAGAGGGAAACAAATCCCTGAAGCTTGTCTTGTTTTGTTTTGTTTTGCTTTGTTTTAATGAGAGGAATACATTCTCAAAAATCTGAGTTAACACCTAGCATTGCCTTTAGTCATTGAATTTAATCTTTTCCGGAAGCTAAAGCACCAAGTCATAAACAGACCCTTCTTACAACATCTCAAAGGGGTTTGAGCAGACTTGGATGTGTTCTAAAAGACCATAACCCTGCAAGATTTTGTGCACAAAATTACAATGAAGAGATCATGAAATACTTAATTTTGCTTGTTCTTCCTAACTTAATTCCAGACCTGATTTTTTGCTTCGCTTTAGTCTCCCTACTCATTTTGGAAGAATGACATGAATGATAGAGAAGCATCTTCCCAAAGTGTTTAAGTTTATATGTTTTATATGAAAGTACCTTCACCTCTTACTTAAAAATACAACTCATAGAATCATAGAATCATTTAGGTTGGAAAAGTCCTCTAAGATCATCGAGTCCAACCGTCAACCTAGCACTGCCAAGTCCACCACTAAACCATGTCCCTAAGTGCCACATCTACACAACTTTTAAATACTTCCAGGGATGGGGACTCAACCACTTTCCCTGGGCAGCCTGGTCCAATGCTTGACAACCCTGTCGGTGAAGAAATTTTTCCTAATATCCAATCTAAACCTCCCCTGACACAACTTGAGGCCATTTC
>NW_008794458.1:2574845-2575777 GCF_000699145.1 Aptenodytes forsteri | reverse complement strand
AGACCCTTCACCAGCTTCGTTACCCTTCTTTGGACACGCTCCAGCACCTCAATGTCTTTCTTGTAGTGAGGGGCCCAAAACTGAACACGGTGTTTGAGGTGCGGCTTCACCAGTGCCGAGTACACGGGGACGATCACTTCCCTAGTGCTGCTGGCCACACTATTTCTGATACAAGCCAGGATACTGTTGGCCTTCTTGGCCACCTGGGCACACTGCCGGCTCATGTTCAGCCGGCTGTCAACCAGCACCCCCAGGTCCTGCTGCCAACAGGCAGCTTTCCAGCCACTCTTCCCCAAGCCTGTAGCGCTGCATGGGGTTGTTGTGGCCAAAGTGCAGGACCCGGCACTTGGCCTTATGGAGTCATGAAGTGCAATTCTTGAATGGTATATTACTGCTGTGCATATCTGTATTTCATCTTTGAAGCAAGGTGAACGCAAAAGAATATAGCATTGTAACTTCTAACTCACTTTAAAAAAAAAAATAAATGAATATGTATAACTGACACAACTTTTTTTATGGAATCAAAAACACAACTAAAAGCTGTAATAATACTGTACATTCACAGGTTTTCTGAGGCCTTTGTAGTGAACATACTGTTGCTTCTATCATAAGCAATCAGTAAGACATTAAGATGTTTTAATTCCTAATTAAATTAAGAGAGTCAAGCTAATTCATGGAACAAGTAGCTGAACTTGCATAGGAAATATTTCTCACACCTGATATGTGCAGTACCCATACTGCTTAAAGAGTTAAGAGTTGCTTAAATTGTTTTGAAAATATGACTAACAAATGATAAATAAAATCAGATTCATGTATGTCATTGGACAAATATTGTAAGCAGCAAATATTTTTCCTTTGTTTGAATTTTTGTTCTGCAAATATCAACATATATCTTTACACATGCTTATTATTCTGCATGCCAGAAGTATCCT
>NW_008794458.1:2552202-2574531 GCF_000699145.1 Aptenodytes forsteri | reverse complement strand
CATTTTGGAAGATTAGCAAAGATATTACCAACAAATACTTGGTCAGTATTTTTCAGTTATTTTCATACTTAAAAAAAAAAATAATTCTCCTTCATGGCCTTTTTAATAGCAATGTTTGGGTTTTCCACTAATTGAGTTAAAATATATAATTAATTTTATTTGATTCAAGATAAAATATGTTTAAAAGTTCATATAGAAAGGTGAGACTAGTCAGTTCAGGAACACCTGTGTTCCTCATAAAACAATAGGGTTATCAAAGCTGTTTTCTGCAATCTATATTACATTTGTATGAACCTCTCCTGCTTGTTTTAAATGCAAATATGTAAATATTTGCAACATAGCTATGTCAAAGATGGAGAGTGGAATATTCAGATTAAAAGCGGCCCTGAGGCAAAAAGAGACTTCCCTCTGCTGAGTCTTCTTCCAGCTCTTTACAACAGCTCTTTACAACAGCTCATATCAGCTAGCTGGCCTTGAGTGCTGCCAGTTGAACTCCTGGAGCTGGAAGGGCCCTGACAGGGGTTTTGGGGTGTGGGTGGGATGAGGAATGCATTGCACAAGTGTGAGAGACAAATTCTGTCTACTTAAGAGAAAGTTGATCTTTTTAGCTGGCAGTGACAAAATTACACATGATGACTTTGTGAAGTTGGTGTTCTGACTTGAAATCTGAAAGTTGGGATCTGGCACCTCACTTATTTTTTGCACATTCTTTAACAAAGAGGAAAAAGAGAGCAAATACTTCCTATGAGAACATTATATGAGAAGTGTTATTTGGAATAAGCATAAGGTATAGTTTGGGAGAACTCTTAATGAACAACAAACCAACCCTGATTACTAACACTCTGAAAATTAGTATTTCAGAAAATATGAGTTCTAGTACTTTGCTGAACAATGATTTATAGTAAATTCAGCGATACCAAAATTGTCTAGTCATGATTTTGTACAAGTTAGTATTTTTTTCTGACTTTATTAACCCTGATTACTAACACTCTGAAAATTAGTATTTCAGAAAATATGAGTTCTAGTACTTTGCTGAACAATGATTTATAGTAAATTCAGCGATACCAAAATTGTCTAGTCATGATTTTGTACAAGTTAGTATTTTTTTCGGACTTTATTATGGAGTTCTTTGTGTATATGGTATATTAAATATTTAAATTTATCATTATTAGAGCTTGTAGACATCTTGGGTGCAATGAATTGAAATTTTACAGACACAGAGATAAGAAAGTTTATCTTTGACATCAGATCTTGGTTTGGTAGTAATTTTGTGCTTAATTGCCTGACTGAAATTCAACCTTGGATGGCTTTGTGATTTCTCTCTACTTGAAGTCTGCCAAAAATGAATTGGTATTGATTATTGTCATCACTGTGAAAAGGTGAACTTTCAAGCTTAAATTTTGAGTTGTGTCTTTTGGCAGATGTTTTGTAAGAACATAGGGCTTTCTTATGTTCCAAATCTTTCGTAGGTACTTGTAAGACATTATGCCTGCATATTTAGAAAAATACAGTTTTTGTGATTGTAGTCCAGTAGATGGTATTTGAACAACTATATATCTGCACAAATTGGGGGGGGGGTGGGGATAGAGTTTAAAGACCTCATTAGGAACATATGAGCTTCTAACATTGTCTTGTGTATTGGAGTTAACATCTTGTACTCTATCACCAGTGGGTAGACCATGCCAAAAAAACCCCAAACCCAAAAACAAGGGTACAAAATTATCCTTCCCTGATTCCCTGTTTAATCTCAGTACAGATGTTTATCGCATTCTAAGGAATTTAACCTGGTAAATAACCTCTAAAGACTGTGAGGTAGCATGAATATAAAATACATAGGCCTTTTACTCTGTTGTATTTTTCTTTACCCAGATGGACCACCCCCCAAAACTAGTAGTTTTGTAGCTGTGTAAAGTCTTTTCATACAAGAAAAAATTCATAATGTAAAGGCAACTGCTGAATAGCATAATTGTTTAAAAAGTTAAAATTAGTTCCCAGTTAGTCTGCCAATATGATAGAGTATGAAAGGAATATATTCCTTTCTTTTACTTGCTAGTTTGCCTAATCTTAGATCAAAGGCCCATTTTAGTTTTAAGAACTGTTTCAGAGTTCTCTCCAAATAGTACCCTCCAACAGTGTATCATGATGTTAAGACTGGCCAAGGTTTTAGGAATTCTGTTGGGTGTGTGTGGGGAGGGTTGTTCATTTGTTGTTCTTCTTGTTGTTTTCTTTGTTAAGGGGAGCAAATAATCCATGATGAGAAGGAACAGCCTGTCTTTTGTTGGCCTTTAGACATAATCCATTCAGATTTTAACTCTTTGACAATTGACTTTTCTAAGTGAAATAGTTGGTACTCATCCTCTGTATTTAGAATCATAGAATATCTCAAGTTGGAAGAGACCTATAAGGATCATTGAGTCCAACTCCCTGCTCCTCACAGGACTACCTAAAGCTAAACCATATGTCTAAGAGTGTCTTCCAGATGCTCCTTGAACTCCGACAGGCTTGGTAGTATGACCACTTCCCTGGGGAACCTGTTCCAGTGACCGACAACCCTTTCAGTGAAGAACCTTTTCCTAATGTCCCATCTGAACTTCCCCTGATGCAGCTTCATGCCATTTTCTCATGTCCTGTCATTGGTCACCAGAGAGAGGAGATCAGCACCTCCCCCTTGAGGAAGTTGTAGGCTGCAATAAGGTCACCCTCTTCTCCAAGCTGAACAAACCAAGTGACCTCAGCCACTTCTCATGTGTCTTGCCCTCGAGACCTTTCACTATCTTGGTCATCCTCCTCTGGACACACTCTAATATGTCGATGTCCTTCTTATATTGAGGCACACAAAACTGCACATAGTACTCAAGGTGACGCCACACCAGTGCAGTATGGAGTGGGACAATCACCTCTTTCGACCGGCCAGCTATGCTGTGCTTGATGCACCCCAGCACACGGTTAGCCCTTTTGGCTGCCAGGGCACATTGTTGGCTTATGTTCAACTTGCCATCAACCCAAACCCCCAGATCTCTTTCCGTGGGGCTGCTTTCCAGCCTCTTGTCCTCCAATTTGTACATATAACCAGGATTACCCCATCCCAGGTGGAGAATCCAGCATTTGCTCTTGTTAAATTTCATACAGGCAGTGATTGCCATACGGTATGTGAATTGGTTTAGAAATGGAATTTGGAGATGGTTCTAATTAATTTGTTAATGAAGTATTTTCTGGTAATGTATTAGTTCTTTTGTCTTTGATTTCCTATTTATTCCAAGGATTATACTTTACTATTTAGATGCAACTTTAGTTCATGAAGTGCGCGTAGATAAATGATGTAAGCCTTTGGACATTATGGACCTCATTTTCAAATGGATAAGCTTATGGTCGGGGTCTGATTTATACATGGAAACGTGTTTGAAACATCAGCACTGCTGTTTGTCTTTTATCGTTCATTATAAGAAGATGAAGCTTGTGGAGCTTTTTGCTTCCCTCTACTTTACTTAGGCTTTTGGGGAATCCTCTAGCTTATCATATGTAGAATACTAGCTAGGGAAATATCTAGAAAAAATATTATAATTGTTAGTAAACAATCACTTGTTATTTTCCATTGAATGTGATTTTTGTCCTTACTAGAGAGACTCAAAAAGCATTTCTACTTTCCTCTGAAAATCTGAATGATCCTCTTTAACTTTATAGAGTTTTTAATTTTTTTTATTTGCTCAGAAATAAGGTGGGAACAGACAAGTTTACTATTTGATTTAACTAGATAGTCACATTGTTACAATTCACAGGGTCTGAAGTATGTTTCTCTGCTGCTGTAACACCTCATTCTCTTTGCTTCATGTTCAGTAGCTTTTCATTGTTTGCCAGAAATTGATTTTAAAATAAAAGTAACCAATATCTGAAAAAGTATACCTCTCTGGCTCTTTCTAAAGCCTTGTTGGCACAGACATTCTGTTTCTTCAATGAAGAAGTGCCTTGCACTGCTGTCAGTCTCTACTTTCATCAAATAATTGATTTTAGTTCTCACAAAACTGAAAATTGTAAAGTTCTTAAAATTTTGACTTTTATGTATTAGCATTTCTCTTCTTTTTTTGTCTCAGTTGAAAGAACTAGAATCTTTCATTTTCACAGTTTTTAATCTATCTTAATCTCTTTCAATCTTCTCATAAGTACCGGTTAATAATAACTTGTTAATAGTAAGTACTTATCAATAATAATCTTCTGGTAAGTACCTTTTAGAACCTGATAAGTACCTGTTTTGTGCTATAAAAATCAATTCATTTTACCAGTTTTTCTTTTGAAATCTGAGGAACATTTCATATGTTCTTGACAAAACCTCTGTCTAGTTGTCTCTGAAGAATAAATAAAATCAGTTGTTAGATAATTGTTTTATATAACTTAGTAACATTGCTTTTTGTTGATATATTTAATTCATCCTGTATGTGGATTAGATAAATGAATTCAGAAAGCTTGGTTACAGCATTGGCCATAAAAGATAGTATTTCCCTTAAGACTATTAATTGTGACCTCAAGAAGCAGAGTAGTGTGAAAACTTAAAAATCCTTCCTCTGGTTATTAGGATAGCTGTTTCTAGTACTGAAGACATACTTTAGAACTTCTTCAGTTTAATGAATATTCATTATAGTCCTTCTAAAGTATAAACAGACTCTAACTAAAAACATGCTGATTTTTCATCTTTTGGGGAATAAAACATGAACTTTGACACTATCAGACCAAAATCAGTCTAAATGTTATTTAAAACAAATTCTTTTACTAAATTTCTTTTTTTTAATACTGTTGTTCCATAAATAGCAGGGAAAGAAATAAGATTTGGTTACCAGTTACTATATTAAAACATTACCTATGCTTCACTTTTATAAAGGTACAATTAATGTACCTCTTGTTTTTTTTCTTTTCAAATTTACGTACTTAACTTTATGAAACATGGAAAACTTATATCTTGGACTGATTTCTAAGATGCCCACTTTACTCTAGGTGAGGCCATTAGCCTCACGCTGTAAAGAACAGGGGGTTTTAACCATATTATTCCTCTTTCTTTTTCTCTCTTTCGGTTGTTCTTCCCCCACACCCCAACCCTTCCCAGCTGGAAAGACTGCAGTTTGAGAATACCTCTGAATGGGGAAAGAGAGAGAGACTTGAAGCAGAAAAGCAAAGTTTGGAAGAAGAGAACAGAAGATTGAAGTTGCAGGTAAAAGAAATTCAGGGACTTTTGAAGACGAAAAATAAAGCAACACTAACTAAATCGAGTTGTGATCACCAAAATGCACAAAGTAAGCTGCTGGTTAAAGATAAGGTATGTGCATTGCTTCATTTGAATACTTGGGGAGCATTCCCAAAAATAATTACTATTTCATTATGTCAAAATGTGTCCCTAAAACAAGGGTTGTGCAAGACAGAACAGCCCTGGCTACATCTCAGACCTGGACAATTACAACTCAGTGGCTTTGAATTTCTGTAGGGTACAGAAACAGAAAGAAATATCTTTTCATTTTTAAAAGGAGCAGGGGGAAATGACAAGTTTGACAAGACTAGGGAGCAAAAGTGAATACTGGGAGGAACAGAAGAGATTATGTAAGCTTTGGTAGCTAGAGTCCTGATGTGATGAAGGTCAAAGCAAAAAAAGCTGTGAGACAAATCATTTCTCTGTCTTGCTGAATATTGAATCTCTTCTCAGGGAAGTGAGAACTGAGGGAAGAGCCTTATTTCTTATTTTTTATTCCTCTAAAGATCTGTTCACTTTTAAACCTTATTGTACTGCTAAAAATGATGTGATAAATTATTCAGAGACTCTTATCTGTGGGTATTTCCTTTATTTTATGGTTTTCTGTGCCAATAATTAAGTAGTAATCCAGAAGGCTCCCACTTTCATTGACACACTGAAAGATGTGTAAGAGAAAGCAAAAAAAACCCCAACCCCAACCAATCAGTAAATGTACATACTTGATGTTACAAGTTGGGCAGAGTGAGAGAGTAACATTCTTGTTTGCCTAAATAAGAAATAATTTAATGTCATTTATGTGCATTTACTGTTGAATAATCACAGTCTGAGTAACTAGGACCAGATTTGGGGTATAGTTAAACTTGGTAATTTCTCTTGGGAAAGATTAAGAGAGCGAGGTTCTGTACTTGAGGTCTGCTTTTAGATGTAATGATATGATTTTTCTATATTTCTGTGATGGCTCAGGAACAGCAAACTGCAATTCACACATTTAGCTTAGCTTTATAAAATTTATAAAATATCTTCCATAACAAACACCTCTTCTGGGTTTTTTTTGTGGTATTTATTTTATCGTATCCTACCATATCATATCGGCATTTTCATGATTTCTTTGTAATGCAAGTAATTTGAGGTTCGAGATGTGGCCAGAAAAATGCTTATTTGCTAAGGCATGTTACTGTATTTCAAATATCTTTTAGTTATATGGATGTGTTAGGGGGGTTGGTTTGTTTGGTTTTTTAAAATGTTACTTACATAGAATATTAGACATCTGTGATCAGCTCTGTTTGTAAGTATCACACCTCTAATTGACACAACTTCACATCTTTTTATCAAAGTCAAAAGGCGGAGACGGAGCGCAGTCATCTGTTTCCTTATCATAAAAGTGAATGTCCCTGAAGTGTTTGCCTTTTCATAGCTGATTATTTTAGGATAAGATTGTCTTCAAAACTATTGATTATCAGTTTAAAGGGGAAAATTAAAAATTGTATTTTAGTGTCAGCTGAAACTATGTAATCCATCATCTGGTGGATTGGTAACAGTTATCATCCAAAGACTAGGGTAGGAACTGATTTAATTGCAGCTGTTACTATCTCTGATTCACAAGAACTGCAAATCATGGAATCACAGAACAAATCAGGCTGGAATGGACCTCAGGAGATCTTCAGTCCAACCTCCTGCTCAAAGCAAGGTCAGCTCTGAGGTCAGACCAGGTAGCTCAAGGCTTTGTCCAGTGGGGTCTCAAAAACCTCCAGGACTGCACAACCTCTCTGGGCAGCCTGTTTGTGATGGGTAAGCTCCCACCCAGTCCTCATTTACCCCCCAACAGTGGGATGAGGGAGAGAATTGGAAGGGCAAAATTGAGAAAAAACTAGTGAGTTGAGATAAAGACAGTTTAATAAGTGAAGCAAAAGAAAAAAAAAAGAAAAAAAAAAGAAAAGAATTGATGCAAAAACAATCACACACCACCAGCAGACCGATGCCTAGCCAGTCACCAAGCAATAGCTACTTTGAAAAAACCACCACCCCTATATTGCTGCAAGGGACTCTTCCTTCCCAGGTGCAGGACTTTGTCACTGCTGAATTTCACAAGGTTCCTGTTGGTCCCTTCCTTCATCTTGGTGACAGAGCTCCTTGACAGGAGCGCAGCATCTACAGGCAAGGATATTGCCTCTGCCTGCCCCAGCCTCAGAGGGAGATAGCATGACCTTGATGGGAGCATTTTTGATCCGGAGCTGTGAATTGAGGCATCTGCTGCGCCAGGAGCAGTTTCTCCAGTTTTGGCTGGGAACCATGCCCTGTGGTGCATCACCACCAAGGTTGAGCAGTCCTGTAGTCTTCAGCAGCATTTCCAGCCAGGACTCCTTGCCAGGGCCTGCCATAGTATCTTAATCATACTTGCTCACTGTCTCCAAGGCTCCTGGTCTCTGGCTGCAGACAGGGCAAACTGTACCACCATGAACATTCTTCTGTGAACAACAAAACCCCATTGACAACATGAGTAAAATAAAAGGTCAACAGTATTAGAGGAAAGAAGGAATGTGGTAAACCCTTAATGCCTCAATGAACTCTATCTTCACAGCAACAAAAAGTTAGTAAGACAGAAACACCCATCTGAGAAAAATGACTCTAAAGAGAGTTCATCTCCAAATCAGTCATGGCGTTGGAGACCTGGCCAGCCATATGTGGAGAAGACAGGGGTTTGTAGAGTTAATTAGCATATTTTTTAACCTTGCTGTTGCCATTAAATGAAAAACAAGTTAAGGAAGGAGAAACTGGCTTTTTCAAAGATTCCAGCCTAACTCAAGTTATATCTTAGGTGGAACCTGTCTATTCCTATGTAGAGACATCCAAATGTCGCTGTTGAGCCTTTCTAATTTCTGAGACTGTCCCTGTCTAATTTGCTCTAATACCATCAATAACCTGTAAAGAATGGCTTTGACTTCTGATTCAGGAGCCTTTTTTCTGGGATGGTAGCTTGAGTTCAAATAAAATAACACGTTATATGCAGGGTTAGAGGAATGCAGAAGGATGATTTCTGTAAAATATGGGTGATGGCTAGATGTTTAAGTAAGCAAAGGGGAGCATACACAAGATTGAAACCACAGCTGTCTAAAGATCTTTGTGCATCTTAATCTGAGCAAAAACAAAAGAGCAAAACACAGTTACCTAAACACCTTAGCTGCTCCAAAACCTGTATTTGTGAGATGATTTGGGAGATCCATTGTAGTTATTTAGAAAAATATACAATGTTATTAATTGATGTGTGGCTGATTTATACTTTTAAAGGTTATAAACAAACAATGGCAACATTTTTTCTTTAATAACAGTTTTAGTAAGATTAAAAATGGTATCAAAATACAGACATGAAGTCCTTACATCTTTGCCTAAATGATTTCATGTTAACACTTATTATCTTGCTCTTTAATATGTATACCTCCACAGAATATAGAATTTGTGTAATCTCTTGCCACTTATGGTAGTAAATCATGCAAATTGAAGTTCTGAACACAAAAGTTAATATTTATTATGTTTTGCACAAAATTTGAGTCCTTAATATTATTCTTAGCTGGCAGTATGTTGGTTTAAAATGTTTCCATATGCAGTTTTTGAAAGGTTAACATCTGTTGTACAAAATGAGCAGAACTGATGAAACAATTGAGATCAGACATTGTTACTATGTGGTTTTATTGATTGTACTTCTTGGAATGGTGAATACTGTTTACATTAATAGCTGTATTGTTTGACAAATAGCATGGCAACAAATATTAAATGGATCTAACTGGTTCATCTAGGAAGGGATAAAATGAAGAAAAAAACCCTTGTTGATGGTATAGATCAATACCCAAAACGTGCTGTTTATGGAAAGAGATTTTCTATTTCATCTGATGAATATGACCTTGAAACAAACTTATAAATTAATTTTGAGGAATAGTAACTGTCCTTTTGTATTATCTCTAATTATTATTGTAAATATCTGGTTATTAAATATTTGATTCATTGAATATATTTTGTAGTGTACATGTACAGAATCTAAGTGCAAAATGATAAACTGGAGTTTCTGGATGCATAGAAAATCTTTTTTAAGTTTAATTTCCATCTTTAATATGATAAGGTTATAATGTTCGTAGGAAAAAAATCCATAGATTTTAAAGATGGAATGATGCACAAAATGTATTTTTAAGGAGAAACCATTTTAGTTTAATATTGCCTAGCAAGATGGTTTTTAAATCATCAATATTTTAGGTTTGATTTTTCAAAAGGAGAAAGCACTCCATTTTTTATGCAAATAATTTGAAAAATTGTCTGGGCTGTATTGGGTTTACATGGCAAGGTTTTGGTAGTAGGGGGGCTGCAGGGTTGGCTTCTGTGAGAAGAGATCAGGAGCTGCCCCGTGCCAGACACAATCAGTTCCAACTGGCTCCAAAAGGAACCCACCACTGGCCAAAGTTGAGCCCATCAGTGATGCTGGTAGCAGTGAAAACACATTTAAGATACAGTAAAAACGCTGAGCAGCAATGTGTGATAGGGAACAGTGAGGAAAAAATGTGAGAGAAAAAGCCCTGCAGACGCCAAGGTCAGAGAAGGAGGGGAGGAGGTGCTCCAGGCACTAAAGCAGATTTTCCCTGCAGGCCATGGAGAAGATCATGGTGAAGCAGGTTGTCCCCCTGCAGCCCATAGAGGACCATGGTGGAACAGATATCCATACTTCAGCCCATGGATGATCCCACACCAAAGCAAGTGGACGTGCCCTAAAGGAAGCTGCAGCCTGAGGAGAGCCCACACAGGAGCAGGCTCCTGGCAGGAGTTGCGATCCGTGGGGGACTCACGCTGGAGCAATTTGTTCCTGAAAGACTTGCCCCATGGAAAGAACCCATTCTGAAGCAGTTCTTGAAGAACTGTAGCCTGTGGGAAGGACCCACGCTGGAGCAGTTCTTGGAGGACTGTCTTCCATGGGAGGGACCCCACGCTGGAGCAGGGGAGCAGCATGAGGAGGAAGGAGCGTCAGGGAGGATCAGTTATGGACTGACCCATAACCTGCCATTCCTCATCTCCCTGTGCCTCTGGCACGAAGGGGGGAGGTAGAAGAGCCAGGAGTGAAGGACTGAAGTTGAGCCTAGGAAGAAGGGTGAGGGAGAAATAAGATGTTTTTAGTTTCATCTTTGTTTCTCACCATCCTACTCTATTTTTAATTAGTGATAAATTAAATTAATTTTCCCCAAGTTGAGTCTGTTTTTCTTGTGAAAGTAGTTTAACTCAACCCATGAGCCCATCTGTCTTATTTTCTCCCCCTGTTCTGTAGAGGATGGGGGTGAGAGAGCAGCTGGGTGGGCATCTGGAAGCCAACCAAGATCATCCTACCACAATGTCAGAGGTGGGTGGATGTTCCTCACACTTTATAGGCAAAAAGCCATTTTTATGATAGCAACTTGAATGAGATTGGTTTTCTTCATATTTTTAACATAGACTCTTTCCTTTTCCTTAGATAAAAGATGTGAAAGATGTATTTCTTCCTCCTAATTACAAAACAAGTTATTTGATGATGTGTTTCTTGTATGGGAGAAACTAGTTATCCTGGTGTAGTTATAAAGTCTTTGTAATTTCAATACAGGCAGCTAAAAAGATTGTTTATACTGTATTTTATTCTTCCCAGAAATATTTGGGTCATTTTAAAGTGTATTAATTTTTATTTGTTCCAGCTGTTTACTATTTACTGGAATGTAGATGTACTGGGTCTGGCTGGGATAGAGTTAACTTTCCTCATAGCAACCCATGCAGTGCTGTGCTTTGCACTTGTGGCTAGAATGGGGTTGATAATGCACAAGTGTTTTGGCTGTTCCTGAGCAGTGCTTGGACAGCATCAAGGCTGTCCCTCCAACCTGCCGCGCAATGGATGGTAGGCTGGGGGTGGGCAAGAGGTTTGGACGGGGCACAACCAGGACAACTGACCCAAACTGATCAAAGGGATACTCCATACCATATGATGTTGTGCTCAGCGATAAAAGCTAAGAGAACTGAGCGGGTGGGGTGGCACTTGTTGTTAAGGTGTTTGTCTTCCGAAGTAACTTCTATGTGAACTGACGCCCTGCTTCCCGGGAAGTGGCTGGACATCGCCTGCTGGTGGGAAGAAGGGAATGCATCTCCGTTGGTTTTTGTTTTGTTTTGGTTTTTTTTTGGGGGGGGGGGGGGAGAGTTGCTTTGTTTCTACATGCAGCCTTTGTTTTTTCATTAAACTTCCTTTATCTTGACCCATGAGGTTTCTCATCTTGTTTTCTCCCCCTGAGAAAACCTGCTGAGGTGGAGGAGTGAGAGAATGGCTTGGTGGGCACCTGGCAGCCAGCCAAGGTTAACCCACCACAGTAGAACACTTTTAACAAGAGGCAGCCTTATTACTCTAAGCTCCATACAAACTTGTCATAAATTATTAACTATAAGAGTATTTACAGGTACAGTTGTGAAATGAAATTTAAGAAGTGGTTGAGAAAAATAAATAGAATGAGATAAGGTGACAAATGCTGCAGCTGCATTAACATACTTTAACATTTTGGTTCAAAGAAGTAATGTGGCTTTAAGGCAGATTCCCTCATCATTCCCCCTTGAATTGATATTGCTTTAGTTCAGAGTGATTTTGTGCACACTTAATTCCTTCTGAAGGAAACCATGTGGGAAGCTCTGCTTCAGATATTCACGATCCTTGCTCCAAGGCCTAAGGGAGTGGACAGGGCTGGACCAATTCCAGTTTTGGGGATGGCCTCATACTGCATGTGGATTAAAGGCCATAAAAGCAGGCAAAACCTAGGCTCTTGTGCTTGTGCATGGGCCTCAGCACCTGCTGCTGTAGTCTACTTACTGACTTCTGCTGTGATGACTTACTGTTGCAATTATGGCCAAATACAAAAAGAGGTGCAAATTGCTTCCGTGTCAACAGTGATCACAGTAGACAGCGATCTGTCTACCCACTCTCTGAATGCACGTGATCTGCCAGAGGTGTTCCAAGGAGGCACCACAGTACAGAGGAGGAATTTTATAATTTGTCTGGATGATGTGGGAGAAGTTTTAATAGCAAGGGCTTATAGTAATTGACATGTGTTTCATTCCTGGTTTTGTGTCACAGATCTCTTGGCTTGAGTTTTTAACATATTTTTTACTCTTCAGAACAAAACTCAAGAGAAGACATAATTATGGTATTATTGTTAAACACTTTGATACTTCACTTAGCACTGTTCATCCAATGGAGAATTATCTTTGTTACAATGCAAACCTCTGGGGCTGGTTATTGTGATGGTAAGGCAGTACTGGCTGCACATTTTTCTCTCTTAACAGATTTTTAAAACGCAATATATTTTGTCAGAATTACCACTTGCGATACAGTTGTTTTTATACAATTTTTTTTTCTAATTACTTTTCTGATGAAATGCTCATTTCAGTTCCTTAGAAAACTCACTAAAGTGTAGAGCTAAAAACAAATAAAAACAGAGTTTTATAGATGTGTTCATTTCCTGTAGCAAATTGTGCTCATTTTTAATAATAGCATGGAAAAAAATTACTAGATTACAAACTAGCACGGATCAACACTCAGCACTCTGTACTTCCCTCACCAAATTGTTTCCAGTTTCAAAAATATTTAATTCAGAATTCCTGACAAGAAGAAGCTGAAGGTCAAAGACCAGATTTAAAAATGAATGTCATTTGCGTGTGACTAGTGGCATAACTTTAAGAGTGCTAGTATGCTTAATTTTTTTCATTTAAGTTTAATATTTTATCTCCTATTTTCTAACTTGTTGAATGGGTCTGTAAATTGTGGTGATAAAATTTTCAGATTGCATAAAAATTTTGGATTACACATTTTATAACAATGATAAAAACAGAAGAACTATAGGTTTTGCTCATGTGTGTGTATAATCAGCTATTCTGTATTGTATTTTTTCTTAATTAGGGAAAGATTTTGATTTCACTTAAAGGTACATATTTAGTATTGGCCTGTAGCTTTCATAGATAGTTTACTAAGGGATATTTTCTAATTATAAAATAATAGAAGTTCTAGTTGGAGGAGATCTCTTCAGTCATTCAACCTCAGTGATGAGACCAGAGTGACAAAACCTGTAGTTTTTCATGGAAATGTAAAAAGTATTACTTATACTGGTTAGAATATTTCCTGCTTTTTATACTGAATTTCTCAGTGTTGTCTTCTATTTAAAAGTCACTGGAGGTTATTTGTGGCAGGCTGAATATCTTGAAGTTCATATGGGAGACAAACACTTATTTGACTATCATCCTTGCAATTGTAGATGTTTACAAAATGCAATGTCTCCGCTCAAGCTTTTCATTAAGCAGTAAGTTACATATTTATAATAATGAGAGTTTTTGCAGTTCAGAAAAAAAATTATTTTGTCTTTTCTTTCTTATGAAGTTTATGAAGCCAATATTGGGGATTTTTTGCCCCTTCTTCATTTTTCTATACATAGCTTTTCAAAGGTTAGAATGCTCAAATGAAAAATTAAGGGAAAAAAGAAAATTTTAACGTCTCAACTTCATTGCACCATCTCTCTCCCTTTTTTCCAGCCAACGGGGGAAGCTTGCTTTAAAATGCCAGTTGCCTTTTTTTATTTTGGCAGAGTAGCATGACAGTACTTGCTAACCATCAGAACAAAAGTTCATCTAACCCTGTATCCCATTTCCAACATTGACCAAAAATGGATATGTATGGAAGACTTACTAAGAGCAGAGCAAAAATACTTTCCCAGAGCACTGTCATGACTTCTTAGCAACTTATGGCTTAGAAAGTTCCAGAATGAGAGTGGTGTTTTTCAACTCTAATACTTACTGAATAATTCTTCTGTGAATTTTTTCAATTATTTTTTGAACACATGTAAATATTAACATTCACTACGTCCTGCCATGAAAAATTATAAATTTAGCTGTACATTGGGTGAAGTATTTATGTTGTTTGCTTTAAATCTACATCTGCAAATTCATGATATTGGAATTGAAAATTAATTCAGTACCCTCTTCCTTCACTCCATCCACCCCAGGATCCTACATGTCAATTCACTTTGGTTTATTTTTGCTCCAACTGAAGTATCATATACCAGCAATTCCTTACTATCAATTGCTTATTATTATTTCTCTGACTTTCCAGTTCCAAACTTATAATTGGAAGGGGTGTGGGGGGGGTTGGACACAGTAATAAACAGAAATACACTATTGAACATGTTAATATATGACTTGAATAATTATATTTTCTGTTATGTTTAACATTCTTTTCCTAATAACTCTTAATCGTCTGTTTACTTTTTTACTGCTATTGCACAATATTCTTTTTTTAAATAAAAAGCTAGTATTTTTAAATAAGGGTACCCTTTATAATTGTAAGATCACATTTTTAGTGATAATAGTAAACTCAGAGCTGCACCTCTATCAGTAGAATCAGAACTGTGTTTTGATTTTCATTACTTTATATTTTTTCTCTTTTCATCACTAAGTATTGAAGGCCATTACTATTTTTAATCCCCTAGCATCTTTGTTTCTGTTTGTATTTGCCTAACTTCCTAAATAATTTTGATTTTTTTTTTTCTGTGGCAAAAGCCAAGCATGGTTCCCTTTGGGTGCCTACTGATATGATCTTCCTACGGCATGGAAACTAGTCATTTATTCCTCTCTTCTTGTCCCTTCTCTCTTATTTTTTCCTAATTTAATAACTAGGTATTCCAGCATGTGAGGGCCTTTTCTTTTTCAAAGTCAGCTAAGTTTCTGTAAGAATCATTGTGGAAGGCCTTTGTTAAATGCCTTTTGAAGGCCTGCCTAGACCTCTGACCCAGCAGAATCAATTTATTGACTCATTCAGAAAACTGAAATAGATTCGTAAGACCTACGTTTTCTTGCATAAAAATTGTTTTGATTCTTCATCAGTATATCATATTTGTCATCTTATTTGTAATTAAGAATGTCAGTTTTCCTGTTACAGATATTAGGTCCTTGGGTTTTTTTGATCCCCTCTTGAAACATTTTAAAAATTTTTATCATTCTAGCTGTTTTCTAGGCCTTCTGAAGTCTTTAATGACTGGTACCTCTTCCCAGGGTTTTTAAACTACCCATTTTGTCTGTTTGTTTCATGACAATGTTCAATTTGAGACAGATCATATGATGTAGCCCACATACAAAATATGGGCACAGGATTATTTCCATGCTTCTCCTATGTGAATATAGAGGAAATTCAAGTAGCATTCTTGTTTCCTTCATTTTTCATATTGATTGTGTAATGCTCAGCAGACCATCAGGTTTCTTGCTGTTGATTTGTTAGAAAAAGGATTAATAATAATTTTTATAACTTCTGCGAGTTGTTCCTCATATCCTATTTGGCCTGCCTTACTACATCTTTTCAAAAAGACTGCCAGATTTTAAGATCTTTTCTATTTCTCCTCTTTGTAAACAGCTAGTTATAATATATCATGATATAATATTTTATATAGTTCCCTTTATGAAATAAATACAGTAGACTCCACCCCAGAATATATGTATTAAATTGATTTAACCTTTTTCTGCCCTAGTCTCAGACTTGAATGTGTTTTCAGACTATTCTCCAAAATCTGTGACAAAAATAAAATTCAGATCTTCTTTAATTCTTTAATGATAGAACAAGAGGAAATGGCCTCAAGTTGTGCCAGGGGAGGTTTAGATGGGGTATTAGGAAAAATTTCTTCACCAAAAGGTTTATCAAGCATTGGAACAGCTGCCCAGGGAAGTGGTTGAGTCACCATCCCTGGAGGTATTTAAAAGACGTGTAGATGTGGCACTTAGGGACATGGTTTGGTGGTGGACTTGGCAGTGCTAGGTTAATGGTTGGATTCAATGATCTTAAAGGTCTTTTCCAACCTAAATGATTCTATGATTCTATGATTCTAATTCTGTTTTTTTTCCCCACTATTTTATTCATTCCTGAAATATGTTCTATATATTATTGCTGTTCATAGAAGGTCAGGAATTTTCCCTTTTTTTTTTTTGTCTCATGATTAAGTTGTCAGTTGGTAAAGGGGGATGTATGCATCAAAGTGTGTTGACGCTCAGTTCAAGTTTCACTCCTTTAAATTCAGCCTGTCAAATCTGGGTTTCAGTGATTAATCTTTTCACTTAGGTAGAATCTTTGGCCCTATGTGGAATATCTGAAAGCTTGTCTCATTTGGCAAGGCACTTCTTACAGTTACTGAATATTTGAAATTAGTTCTTCTGATTAACTTCTGACTTGTGACTTCTTTGAAGTAAGAGACTTTCAAATTCACTTGTTGACAAATTTCTTTTTAAGAAAAATAAAATAAAAAAAACCCCGAGAGGCTAATTCAGGAATTCAGCCTTCACTTTTGGGCATCTTTTAACAGTCTTGGAAAAAAGAGGAAGGGATTGTTCTTCAGCAGTATGCCTCTTAAAAATGTATATTCATGGATTTGAACTGTATTTTGTGATATTTCTTACCAACTTTGGAAATTTCAGTTCTTTAAACAGCCAGCAGTAGATGCTTGGAATATCTTGTGCTTTGTCTTGCTGTGCTATGCATACCTCATTGCTTTCAGGACAGCTATCTTGGGTTATGATGTTCGTTGAGGAGACCATGGGCTCGGTTCTCCCTGAACTGCCCTCTCATATTCTAATCCTTTTAGCCAAGCTTGTGTAGAAGACATGTCTCTGTGTAACACCTCATAACGTTTCTTATTCCTTTTTAAATTTTTTTTATTTTTATTTTTATTTTTGGTTTACTTATCCCAGTATGTGGAAAGAGTAATCTAATTTGAAGTAGTCTGATTTTGGTTTGACACTTGCCTTTTGTGCTCCTTTGAGTTAATGTTGGAATCATTTAGTGCATGTAATTCTGGTTAAACTGTTAGTTACAGAAGATTGTCTTTTCATTATGCTACCATTTTTATTTCCATGCTTCTCAGATATATTTCTTCCCTGACTCCTTATTTAAAAAAAAACAACAAACCCAAGACTTAAGAATTGCATAAAAAAATTAAGGCTTGTGCCAGAGCAGATAACAGAAATAACAGCTTTTATTTTGTTATTAGATAAAGTAATTTTGTCAAGAGATTGCTTAAAAACAACTCTTGCTGTTTGTGTACATTGGAGCCAGATAGTCCCCAAATGGCATAAATATTGATTTATAGACCTGAACACCTCTTGTCTGACCCCATCACTTCCTGTATGCTTTGCTTTTCTCAATTTAGGGATATTGACCTCTCTGTCTTTCTCTGTTTCAGAAAATTTGTGAGGAAGAGAAATAATAGTTGATGTAAGATAATCAAAGTTATTTTGCTATCTGAAATTAAAATCCTTTTTCTTGGTTGGCTTTTTTTTTCTTTTTTTAAGATGCTTTGACCAGAATTTTATTTAAAACTTGATGATGATAAAGGTGGTTCCTTAAAAGACAATATTGTACCCTACATCTGCCTTTCTTAATGCAGAAACATTGTGGAAGAAATCACTCTTTTTTGGTTTTGTAAGTGAAGAATATTTAATATTTCTAGTCTCTTTGTTTACTTATAGTTGAAAAGTGGATATGTTAAAAAAACAATTTCAAGACATTCTTAATCTGTGTTGTCACATAACATAATTGCAAAAGAAAATAAATAATCTTCATTGTTATTTTTCCTTTCCCCTTTTTTGTCTATAGTCAGAAATATCAATCAAGAAGTCATTTAGCAGGAACCCTTAGATACCAAAATAAGTACTGGTTTATCCAGTTTCTAATTGGGATATTTGGGGTGATTGCTGTATTGTATAGCTCTCAGCTTGTGTTACACACATTTTCTTACTCACTGATTCATTCTATTTTGCTTTCACTTTCCTTTTTGCATCGTTTTTCTGTGCTTCTTTCAGATAGTTGACATTGTTTGGTTACTTACTTCAAGCCATGCATCTTATCAAGGACATTTATTTTCATATTACCAAATGTGTAATAAAAATGGATGGTAACCATGTTGGAAGGAGATTTCATTTCTCTAGTACCAAATAGTGTACTATATTTAATACACTATTGTGTAACCTGCCTGAACAAGGTTGTAGAAACCTTTCTGAAAGATGTCTAGAAAATATTTTTCTGTCGTTGTAGTGTTTGCAAGAGGTCTTTGTGACTCAGCAGGTGATTAGTCTTTGGAGACTGCTTTTTTTGCCGGTGTTGTATAGCTATGTTGTGGCTATAAGTGTTTGGAATCCAGAATTCCTCTTACATTGTACTACTGTAATTTTAGTATCAGTGTCAAAATGTTGACCTCTACACCAATATGTGCCCATTCCCTAAGGGAAGGGGAGACAGGAGCTGAGCATGGGACCAAGGCCAGGAGAGGCAGAGACCTTACCCAGTCCCACAGCACCTGAGGAAGAAGAGCAGAGTAGATCTGGTGGTGGTATCCAGGGTCAGCTGAAAGTCCAGATCATCAGGCAAGTCCATAGTGACTCTGATGCATCTGAGGCTGGAGCTCAGGCAAGGCTCATGGGAGAGACTCAGCATAAAGGCTCCCAAGGCAAGGAGGAGCAGCCTTTGCTTTTGGTTTCCAGCAGAGCTTTCTGGAAGAGCTTCACTTAAGGTCCTTTCTAAGAGGGGAGTAGGGATATGCCCTCAGCTACACTCTCTAAATTGGCCCTGAGCCCAGGCAGCCAAATCTCAGCAAGGGGAGGATGTCCTTAGAGCCCTGATGTTCCCCACTTAGTATCAAATGACTGTATCAGCATTAGAGCATGGCTAAGAGGCTACAAAGCAATAGAACAGGGAGAGGTTCAACCCAGTCTAGACTAATTCACCAAAATATTAAGTTCCTTTTGTCTTCAGATTGATTATATATACTCTGTTTTTCAGTATTGTTTTGTGGTTGTTGGTTGTTCTGATAAATTCATAGATTAAAAACTTTTATGGTGATTGCTGACCTTCAAATGGAAACTACTGTAACAGGCTCCTGTATAGTTGAGTGGAAATACCTTTTACCAAGTCTAATGGCCTAGAACTGATTAAGTTTAAATCGGTTACTCTACATTCACACTCTTGTGGTTTTATGATTGCTAGGTGTAAAGGTATCTGCAGTTCTGAATTGTCTTAGACATTTACATCTCATCACATGACATACAGAAGCCATGTACCATGATTGAAGAAGCTGCTTTTTCATAAAAGTTATATTTACAGCTAACTAAGTGGAAGTGAATGCTTTTAGCAGTTCTGCGTCCCTGGCTCCAGTGGTATAAGATGGATCAATTTACATGAAGAATATTGTTGATAAAATCTGAAAGGTCATGGTACTTACACATACATAATAGTCTGCTTTCTGAAAAATCAATCTGGCTACAGTGATTAGGTGAAGAAAGCTATTGATGCTTCTGTTTGTTTCAGAAACTGATGGTTCTGTTGAGGGTAAAAATTTTTTCCATTGGCTTTATTGGGACTTCTTAAATCTAATAAAGAAGTTTTCTTGTTTTTACATACAAGAATAATCTTTATGAATTAGAAAATATCAACTCCATAAATCTGAGGTTTTGAGGAAAATATGCTATGAAGAGAAAGAACATAAGGTCCTAGAATTAAATAACTTGAGAAATAGGAAATCTAAGCTATTATCTAGTCTGGGGTAGATCCTCTTAAGACTATTTCCGTGCTGCTCTTCCACATGTAATAAATCCCTGCAGATGTGACTGAGGTTGTTCAGTTCCTATCCAGCCTGAACAGTCTAACAGTTAAGCTACTCTGAAGACTGTGTGTATCTTATTTTTGTTCGTCTTTCATTGTATAGCTTTTCACACTGAAAGACATATAAGCAACATCCCGCTTAAGTCCTTGGGCTTATTCCAACATAAGCTGGCAATTTCTTGTCTTTCAGTTTTGTGGGTAGAAGCATAAAAACAACCTGAACACTTCTGTTTTGGTGGTGAGATCATCAATAGTTCCATGATTCCCTTTATTTGAAATAAGGTATTGATTATTTGACAAGTTCTGTGGATACTCTGAAACTCTGCTGGAATTCTCAATATGACTCTTTTTGTTGATACAAGCTGTAAGAATAGCCTGTAAAAAGGCTGTATTTTCTTATATATTTTTCATCTGTCTCAACATCTATGCTGTCTCCATTTCTTCAAGTTTGTATGTTAGTAATAATCCCACTTTCAAATACAAATCTTAGCATTACATGCTTTAAATGGCAAGATGTAGCTATGTATAATTCTCTATACATACTGTGTGTTTCTGTTTATCTGTATATTTGTATAAAACTACAGGCCATATGTTATCTCTTTCCTTTAAACCATAATTCATAAGTAGCTCTCTTTTTCCTGGAAGGGAGGGAGTACAGTTTAGCATTTTACACATTGTTTGTATGAAAAGAATTTCTCATTTTCATTACCACATGATTGCTGTGAATGCAGACCCCCCCCCCGGATTGTGGACAGTCTTTTTTCTTCATTTTCAGCTATGAAGGAGGTAGCAAGGCATTATATTCTTTGAATTATATATTTTTTCAGAAGCAACACCATGAAAGTTACACTTCATTTTTAATATACTGCAGTGATATGACTGAAGTAACACCACTGAGATACTGTGCTGTGGAATAAAATATTTCAAATAATCTTTATCAGAAATAGTTCATTGTATGTGAACAAAATCCAGTGGTTTTGTTGGTGTAAAAAAAAATTATACCGAAGGTATAATTATAAATATGCATGCTTTTTAAAGAAAAAAAAAAGTAAAATAGTTGCACTTGAAATTGAAAACTGAGCTCTTGCTGTTTAATAAAACAAAAGGAATCATATTGTCAAAAATAAGTGTTCTGTCACCATAGAAATTTGAAATTTAGAATGGGAAGAAAAATAAATTTTCTTTTGTTGTTTCATACAGCTGCAACTTTTAAACTCACCGTAGCATCTTTTTCCTCATCCTTTATTCAATATTATATTCTGAGGTAACTCAGCTGAATGTTCTATTTAGATGGTTATGCCATTAATTTCCTTTTCATTAATAAATTTAATTCAGAAGTAAATCTTTAATGAGTATGTATCAAGAAATAATGAATGCTTCAATAATGTCAAAAAATTGCGGTGTTAACACTAAGAGATGAAGTATATTGAAGATAATTAAAAGCCTTGAATGTTTTTTTTTCTTTGATTAATTGATGCATTCTCTGAAATAGGAAGAAATAAATATGTTAATGAGGTGATATGCCCTGACACTGTTGTGACTAAAATTTACTATTCTGTTACTAATTTTTTAAGTAACAAAGGATTAGAAATCACATTTTTTGAATTTCCAGGCCCATTTTTCACTATACTAATTATTTCTTATCCAAGAACAATTTGTTTTTATTTTTTTTCCAAGTGCTTACTTTTCTGAAATATTACAGGTCATCAAATTCAGCTTATAATTTTTTATAAGGAATTTATTACTAATGACCCAGATATATGATGACAGCTCGCAAGAGGTTTTCAAGGAGACCTTTCAGAGTGTGTGGTGTTTGCTAGCTTCTAAATGCAGATAGGTTAATTTCATTGAACAGTGGATGCAACTCGCACAGAAATATTAAATTAAATACTCCAGGATATTCTTATATTAAATTTCAGAAGAACAAATCAGGCTCACGTGTGTGAAACAGAAGTTTTGCACTCTGGAATGCTGAAGGTCATATGCCAATCAAACACAAGTTGTAAAAACTGGAGTTCATGAGGAGCAATGACTAGGAATATTTCAAATCCCATTTATTCCTCCTGTGGAGAAAGACTGTTTTTCTTCGTGATGAAATCAAGATTTGTCTCTAAACCTTGGATATGATTCCCTAACTTGCATATAGTACTGTGGAATATTAAAATATGTTCTATATCATCTTCTATAATTTTCTGAATAGGTTTATTCATCCCATGCATTTGTATATTGTCCATTATAAAGATGTGTCATTGTTTAACCCCAGTTGGCAACCAAGCACCACGCAACTGCTCACTCACCCTCCCAGCCCCCCAGTGGGATGGGGGAGAGAATTGGAAGAGCACAAGTGAGAAAACTCGTGGGTTGAGATAAGAACAGTTTAATAATTGAAAGAAAATAAAGTAAAATAGTAGTTGTTGTTGTTGTTATTGTTGTTGTTTTT
>NW_008794458.1:2548931-2551057 GCF_000699145.1 Aptenodytes forsteri | reverse complement strand
TTTATATAAATATATATATTTAAATATAAATATAAACAAGCATGTTTTGTAGTCATGCAGAAACATAGGAAAAGTCTGAATCATCCAAGTCATGGCATGTTCCAAAAGTCAGGTACATTGATGTGAATCTATTTTCTTACAGCTCCAAGCAGTAAATCAGCATAATAGTAGAATCATTCATCAAAAATGCTTGACAGATACTATTTATGAACTCTGAAATAGATACTGTGCAATCTCTTATTCTATGTGGTGTATATTTCTTTTAACACAAGAATTATTATAAATTCTGATATTCAGTATCTGAAATAAAATGAGTGCTCTGTGTATAGACTAGTAAACTGTGGTTTTGGACTAGTGAGGGTAGGCTGATAAAGTCTGGCTTGGATGTGTATGTAGGTAGGAGTATTTCACATCCATCTTTGAACTGTGGACAAAATTAGAAGGCTTTATGTTTTTCTTATTCTCAGACAGTGCTGCTGGGCTAAGGAATTTCTGTTGTGCTAGAGTGTTTGTTCAGTTTTGGCTCTAGAGAAATAGGAGCTGTGTTTCATAAAATTTGCTAAATTGATATTTAGAAATGTCACCCATGATATGGTGGCATTTTCTAATATATCCCAAGGTAACTATAACCTTTCACTCAAAATTTTTGTTGTTGAAATTATGTGGTCATATAGCCTGTTTATTATTTAGAGGCTTTATTATATAAATGATATTAAAAAAAATTAGATTTGCAAGCAGATTTACCTTTTTAGAGACACTTTATGCAGTAGTTACCCATGAATTATCTTTTATTATGCCAGTTAATAACAGGTAATATGAAGTATTTAAATATAAATATGCTGTAAACAGTCTCCAGAGAAAGAAAAACTGATTTATCAGTATTAGTTTCACAATGCTTTGTGTTAAGGTCATCAGCATCTGTGTGCTATGATTATACTTCATTTCAGACAAAAGATTTTTCTGTATTCCCTACTTAAAACATAAGAAACATCATTAAAATTATTCTCTTTCTAAAATAAAAATGATTTTTCAGCATGCCCACTGAACAAGGCTTTGGTAAGACCATAGCTGCTGCTAACGGTTTGGTTTTAGGGTAGTCTAGAGAATACAGAGAATGGAGAATACTCCATCTTTATAAATGTAGTTATTACCTAGGCACGGGGCCTTCTCAAGAAATAAAGAATACAGAGTAGTCTGCTGTCTTGCATGATCTGAAATAGCCACAAATTGTTTATGCTGCGTGTCAAATTGAAGATTATTCAGTGTCCTGCATATCTTTAAAAATCTCATTTACACAAGCAAAATACATTCTTTATTATTCATTCAAATTTTTAAAAATTTCAATTTTTCTACGTCTATTATGGTCTTCATTGAATTCGCATATTCACATATTTTTGGGCCAGTGGTTACCATAACATTGTGTTAGTCACTTTATCCAGACTTTAAACATATTTATATCTTTTTGCCTCTCAAGATCACTGATTTCCACTATTTATACATGTGGTAGGGAGCCTGTCATTATCATGGTAGGAAATGGTTGAGCAGAAGTTGAATGGTTGATCAAAGAATTCCCACTGAGGAGGGGAAAAATGGACCTTGTTAGACTGGGCAAAGAGGAATTTTTGGTATGAGAAACATATATGGGAAATGCTGGGAAAGCATACATACCAACTAGAAACTTTTATGAAACGGTGCTATCTTTCTATGCACAACCCTCAGAAACCAAGAATGTCATAAGACTTCCATCTTTAAACTTTTGACTTTTTCTGTGTATCGTGTCCTCTTACTCTTTTACCCTAGTCTGCTGCCAAACTAGAAAATAATTCCCTTGATGACACTAGCAAAAGTTGACAGGAAAATTATGCTGCTTTAGAATAGTCCTCAGGTAAATTGCTCGAGAGAGCTGTCAGAAGTGCCTTACTGGTTGCATAGCAAATGCATTAGAGGTACCTTCTGAGTGATCTGAGGGAAGAGTAATGCTACATAGTTTCTTTTTCAAGATTGGAAATAACAATATTATCCTGCAAGAAGGCTTTAGATGTGCTCTGAAAATTGTTTATTGTGAATTCTTTCCACCACACTGTACTAACTCAATGGCTTTTAGGAACATATCAAATTATACAGTT
>NW_008794458.1:2525416-2548897 GCF_000699145.1 Aptenodytes forsteri | reverse complement strand
AAATTAAAAAATATTAAATTTTTTTTTTTTTTTTTTTTTTTTTTTTGATCCTTTGAGCCAGGTAGCATTTCTGTGTGGTTACTGCAGAGATCTGTTGTTCACAAAAAGAAAAGCAACCCAAAACAAAGAAACAACCACCCACCAAGGTTATTATATTGCTGTGAGGTGGGCAGCTCTCAGTTTACAAATATAGTCAGATACAGCGGATCAGTAAGACAGAAAAGTTTAACTAGAAAGTATGAGTAAAATAATATATTGTGCTAATATAATGTTCTAATGTGTATTTAGGAAAACTGTATGACATTGCTTACAAAAGTCAGTAAGATAATCTAGATGGGAAGGTTGCTTTTAACTTTTCCATATGTGTTAAATATGCAGCAGCTGCATGGAATTAGTAAATTGAACTAGACCAGACCAAGATATGCATTAGATATATAAGATAATGTATACTACAGAAGGACTGTACGTACAGAGGTACTGTAATTACATAAGTGCACACTGGCAAAACTAATGGTTTTGTCAATGCGACAGCGTCCAGCTCAAGATGTAGCACAAGGTTGTATTAAAAAAACAAGCAAACAAAAACCTTCTTGTTTTAGGCTAAGGCATTCATACCTCTTCTCCCCCGCCCCGCCCCCAGAAATTGTATTCCAGTGGCATTCAAAGGTCTTGTTTACAGATGTTTGGGAGTGGTCTTGTTCAAAGTACAAGTCTTGAATGGATTACAAAATTTCATAACTGAAAATCTGGGGATCTTGGACATGCCCATTATGCAGATCAGAGTCATAAGACCTGTGCAGTGATGCCCTGATTTTGGGAAATGCAGAAGTTGTATTGCAGATGCTCTGCATCATTGGTCTGACCGCACACGGTAAATTTGGCATGAGAAAAATGCGTTGGCTTTCCTGAATGTGCTCATACCATCTGTGCACATCATACCCAATAGATCTGACTTCTTGGAAATGTTGATTCACTGTATTCATGTGCTAAATAGGACACATACATGTTGCTGAACACTAGAGCAGTATGACTACCTGAGAAAGGTAAATGGTGATAAAAACAAATGCTTCTTATGTAGCTTTCCTACATATTCAAGGTGTGATACAATGGATGATTTGAAATATTTCCCTAGCATGATTCTGTTACTTTAAATATGTGTAGCTCTTTGTTAATGGCACAGAATGCAGTTATCTTCATGGCATGCCCAAGAAGTACTTACAATGATGTGGTGCATGGATGTTTGTTAAAGCAGTTTTGCATTTTTCTCCCTTTCTTTTCATGCTGTGCATTGAGCTTATGACTGTTATATTCCTTTATTTTCTGTGCAGTCTTGCTTCTTGATACTATGGTTAAAACCTAAAAATTACCTTAATAATCCAGTTATAATTCATGTAATCTATTGTTGTGGTTTAACCTGGGTAGGCAGCTCAGCCCCACACAGCCGCTCGCTCACTCCCTGCCTGGTGGGATGGGGGAGAGAATCAGAAGGGTAAAAGTGAGAAAACTCATGGGTGGAGATAAAGACAGTTTAATAGGTAAAGCAAAGCTGCACACACAAGCAAAGCAAAATAAGAAATTAATTCACTACTTTCTATCAGCATGCAGGTGTTTAGAGCCATCTCCAGGAAAGCAGGGCTCTATGACGCATAACAGTTACTTGGGAACACAAACGCTGTAACTCCGAACATCCCCCCTTCCTTCTTCTTCCCCCAGATTTTACTGCTGAGCACGACGTCATATGACGTGGAATATCCCTTTGGTCAGTTGGGGTCAGCTGTCCTGGCTGCATCTCCTCCCAGACTCTTGCCCACCCCCAGCCTACTCGTTGGTGGGGCAACATGAGAAACAGAAAAGGCCATGACACTGTGCAGGCACTGCTCAGCAATAGCTAAAACACTGGTGTGTTACCAACACTGTTTGTGCCACAAATCCAAAACACAACACCATCTGAGCTGCTATGAAGAAAATTGACTCTATCCCAACCCAAACCAGCACATCTATGAAAGATTCCTTCAGGTTACATTTTACTCTTTTTAAAAAACAAGTTAAAGCAGTATTACTTTGCTTAAAATGATACATTATTTGTCTGTTTAAAGCATCTACTTCAATAATTTGTTTTACTTCTTTATGTTGATAGAATCTAGGCAATGAACAGAGAGAGTGGATGAAACTAAAGAATGTGAACAGCGTATACTTATATAATTATGTGTATGGAAAAACTATTATTACACATTTCTAATTGGACATTTGCTTTTAATAGTACATTTTTGTCAGATACAGATTCACAGGCTTTAGAACAACAGCTTTTAGTTATGATCTGGAGGTGGACCAGGATTCCTGTATTCATCTTTATTCAAAAATGTTCCATCTGCCTTTTTTTTACAACGTATGGTGACAATAGCAAAGTAATAATACCTAGGAAAAAAAGTACCATCTCCCTGTGTAATTAAGGATGACTACATAGTAGTGTGGGTTTCTGTTAGTATCGTTCCATTACAATATATTACAGAGGCAAAAAATATATTTTATTCATCCAAATCTATGATGGTTGTGGTAACATTATGGTAATATAGTAACATAAGAAGTTTTGTGGTTTGGACAGGATTGCATTACAAAATGGCTGGTATAATAATTCTAGCTGATTCAATGTTAACAAAGCCAAACTAAAGGAAGAAGAGACCAGAAATTCATGTTACAATTTAAATAGTAAAATGCACATGAAACTTTATTTGATATACATTTTTTTAATCTATTTAAAGATTAATTCTATCACATGGTTCCTGACTCACCCAAAAGCCCTTGTCCAGCATGCCAGAAATTCCATGCTCCTAATAAATAAAAATATGGAGCATCTCAGCTGTCACTTCAGTTTAAATAAATTTTATGTTTAGAATCTGGAATAAAAAAAGTTTAAAATATTGATTAAATGAGCCTGATACTATGGGGGGGGACACACCATAGCTGAAATTCCACTGGAATATCAGTAGAACTTACAGATATATTTTTTCCCTCTCTAAAGTTTGTATTTTGACAGTCTAACCAGTCAACCTTAGAGTGGTAAAGATTGAATTTACAATACAAGTTAAAATGAGCTGCTTGGTTAGTTCTTAATTGGCTTATTTTCCTATTTAACAATTCTTCTGTGATAAAATTTGTCTTTTTAAAATAATTATTGTCTCTAATTACTTGACCATATTCAAAGATTCTCTTTTTCAAGATAATTCTTTCTTTGTTTGCCATAGTTCAACCTTAGCTGCAATGTCTGCATTTCATTATAGGCAGTTACTTCTTAAAACCATCTCTTCTGTTGGCAGGATTAAGGACAGAAAAAGAAAACCACTGCCAATTACTGTCCCCTTGTGGTATTTTAGATTGTTCTTTAAAATCTTTTTATTCTTTGCCTGTGTACCCTCAACATAAAAAGATTATCTAAAATAACAGTAATTAGCGTTCAGCTTCGTTATTTCAGTTGCTACTTTATTATGTATCAACAGCATTCAGAATACTTAAGGGGATTTTTTTTTTCCTTATTAATTGAGCTCTGGAAAGGCATTTAATCCATCTCTTCCTGTTCTTTGAGGGACATGCAGTTGTCATGCAATGCACTTTTTCTATAGGTGTGCAAAGTTCTCCTTCCAATCTCAAAATAAGAAGACTGGAATAAAGCAGAAAACATCTGATTAGGTCTGCCACGTCTGTCAGTTTGTCAAATTATTACCTTAATAAATAAAATACCCATCCAAAGTAAAAAAAAAAAAAGTGTTTTTTTCTTGTGCACCATAAATGGACATTTTTGTTAAAATCAATGAGGACATTCATTTTCAAACTTCATTTGCTTCTTGGTCCACAGCAATAAATGTTGCATAGGAATTTTTCTAGCTTCTCTGGTTTTTCTCTTCTACTAAGAGGAAGTAGAAACAGAATGAAGAATGTTACTGCTGGTGGTGGTTTGTTACTTTGAATTCTGTCAGTAAGCAATAGATTAGGTAAAGTAACAATTATTAGTATGTGACTAGATAACATTCAGGTGCTCCAGGATCTGAAGAATACCTGTCCTGTTAGAGGAAAGAAAAAAATCCAAGAAAAAAAATATGTAGTCTCTTCAGAAGGCTGATTTGTTTGTCTGTTTGTTTTTTCTTTTACTGTCATAGTGGCATAAACACTAGAGAAGAAATCATTAATTAAATGCTATTTTATCACATTCTTCAGTGAAAATTAACTGTCATTCTGTTTAAGATTTGGACTTCACTACTGTGAGTTAATCACTGTTTGTTGGTGTTATTTTGAGCATAATGAACTATGAACTTCTCCTTAATTTATTTCCATTTCTTTTGGAGTGATTGATGAATGTTGTGGAGCGGTAGTTGTATCAGAATAAGACAATAAGAAAGAAAAGAGCAAAAATAGGATTTCATAACGAGGATATCTCGAACTTAGGAGGTGGATATGATGGTGGCACTAATTCAGGAAGCTCATCCACACTTTAGATTAAGTCATAATACCTCTGGAAGATGTTGCATATCTAGAGGCTTCCATCGAAAATTTTTTTTTAAAAGCTGCCGATGATATTTTAGTAGGAGCCAGGATAGCTCCTTAACATAAAACACTTTGCATATTTTCATGTACAGTATTCATCATCTTGCCTGTGCTTTGAATATTGCATTTAAAAATACATATGAGATCAAAAACATTTTTTGACAAAATATGTTCTCAGCTTTACTGCAGGAATTGCAGGCCTTATTTAGATATTCCTGGGAGGAAAGAATTGCATGACAGCATAAGTTAGTTTTCAGGCAACTCATTCTCTTTTGAAGTAAAAAATAACCACTTCTTTAAAATCTCTAATCATGCTTTATATCTCCTGCATATCACAGAACACAATGGGCAGTTTTATCTTGAAGGAATAAATCTAGTTGTCTGTGATCTAGGAGTAGTAGGCGGGGAGATGAACAGAGTGGTTTCAGTTCCCGAAGGGCTCCATTTACACAGAACTCCTGGTTTCCATTTAAACATATATGGACTCTGCACTACGTGCTATTTAAAGAGAGGCTGCTTAAAGCTTGAAGATTTAAGGGTAAAAAGGAACACACTGCACACAGAGAGCTGATAACTTACTGTTAGTCTAATTAAAGTCTTAACTGTGTAATCCAAATATGCAGTTACTATCTCAGCTACAATTACACTAACATTTACAAGCCAAAATATCTAGGTAATAAAGACAATTTTCAGTAGTAATACAGTTAAATTTGTTGTACCAAAATTACCCAAGTTTTCCACTCCTTTTCTCTGATGTTTTGTCCATCTTTCTGGTGTCAGTCTAGTATCTAAGGTCGGTAGTCATCCTCAAGAGGAATGGGGTGAGGGTGAGCATTACAGAAAGTTATCTGTGTCCTGAGTATACGGCTGGTGGTGAGCATTTCTCTCTTCTCAGACTTGAGTCTGTCTTGGGATTATTTTTTTATGTTTTCAAACACCATCTCTTGATTTGATTTTTCTTCATTGGTTGCTACCTGAAGTGTGACTGTCTTCACCCCTTTGCTATTAGTTTAGGTTTTATGATAGCCTTCTCCAACCCCACTTAATATAAAGGGGTAGTGTTTATTACTCATTAACTTTATAGATTTGTTAGACCTTTGCCATAAATAATATTGAGAGGCAATAGTCACTTGACTGCTAGACATTATATCAAAACTAAACTCAGTTCTGGTCAAGGCAAAACCTGAGATGCTGCACTGCCATGATAATAGGAATCCTGTGGCCTTCTACTAGTAATAGCAAATCACTACATGTAGTGACATCACCACCATGCTCTCAGTATAAACTTTGAAATATATTCCATGTGGACACCCTTTACTGTGTGGATTTTTAAAATTTGGGGGTTTTTTTCTACTATTTGGTTTGGGATTTTCTGGGTTTTTTTCCTGCTTTTTTGCTTGTTTCTTTGTTAGTTTCAATATAAATGAGTGAGACTACTTAATGAAAGAGAAATGTGTTGGAAGTCTAACTGCTGATTCTCTAGCAGGTAGTTATAGCCAATCTACAGTATAATTTTCATTGTATTTAGCTGAATGTTCCAAATCAAGTTGCACCAGGTTCATTGTCAATAGCTTAAGAGTATTTGAGAGAAAAAGACTAATAAAAATTTAATCTTTAAAAAAAATGGAAGTGAAGTATAAGTCAAATCTTTAAAAAAAGGGGAAGTGAAGTATAAGTCAATATAGAATGCCAGAGGGAAACCTCTGAGCATATATGCATTCCTGGTTTTTTAAAGAGGCAAGGCTTGATATTCTACAGCCTTACTTGATGACCATTTTTCCTTTTTAATTTTTCATTTAAGAGGAGTGAGGGAAAATGATGTCTCCAGAGGTATACTGTGAAACTAAATAGCTTCAGTGGAAAGTCTGCCCTTCTCACTTTTTGCTTTCCCAGCTCCTAACTAATAACAAAAAGATTTGTCTCTTCCGTTGCTCTAAAATTCTTTCTTCCAGATTGTAATAACTTTTAGTTGTATTTATGTACATGTCCTAACACACCTGTTGCTCAAAATCCTTCTGCCTAAGGAACATTGGGAGCTGAACGAAAAATTTTGCCACAGTGCTGTAAATATCTATGACTAAATGGCTTGGGTTTTGTGGGTTCTTTTGAAGGTAGCTTGTTTAAACCCATATGTAACAGTTTATACCACATCCCAGCAGAGCCTGGTCATGTGATGTCCTATAAAAGCTGGGAAGTGGTTCAACTCATACCTGGAAGAGCAAGTGATTGGCTTGGGAGTAGCAGGAAAGGCTTATTCAGTCACAAATAACTTCTTTCCTAAGATATTTCCAAGACACTACTTGTAATGGAATTTGCTAGGACTGAGGCTGAGGAAAAAAGTCAAAAGGACAAGTTTATCTTGAAAGTTCGACCTTATGAGTGCTCATCAATAAATGTGGAAAACAAGCAAACAAAAATGTTTAGCAAGAAGCCTTGACTAGTAATTTTGGCTCTGTTCTTATGGCTTTGAATGGATTTAAACCTTTGAACAATATTTACTGCTTTTTTAACAGAGAAATATAGAAAAATCAAGAAAAGAAGGTTGTCATTCCAGTGTACATGTATTAGTAGGTTTAAAAATTATCTTTGAATTACCTGTTTGTGCTATTAAGTATTTCTGTAGTGGAAGGTTGTAGCAATTGAAATTTCTTTCCCCAGTTTTTCTTTCTAACTCATTAAAATTCAAGAATTTTTAGATTCAGTAAACTGACAGTTCTTTATGTCCTCTGAGCAGAGAGGAGGAGAATTCTTTTATCTTGAAAATCTAGGTGTTTGATGCATTAAACTCCTGTGGGTAGAAAAACTAAGGCAATGCTGTGACTTAGGTCATATTTGATGGATTCTGCCTGTTCAGATTTGCAGGTATGGATCACTATACCACCATAAATGTCTGTACTTCAGTCTTAAAAGCTACATTTGCTGTTGACTTTTATTTTCTGTTTCTGTGAAACAGATGATTGTATAAGAATTTCTGTTGTTTCTTCCTGTCATTCTCCAACAATTGTTGACAACAAACCTGAAGAACTGTCAAACAAATGAATCATAATGGTTAGTTGTGTGATTTTTAAGAGGAAAAGGGACTCATAATTTTACAATATTTGCATCAGTAAACTTGATAGCAATGTAATGCTGTTGTCAGGGTATACTTCATGCCTGGTAATCAGAATTTCTTATTTGGCATTTTACATCTGTGGAGACCTGCACTTTAGCAAAAGTCAGATGTAAAGTCAGGAGGGTCTTAACTTGAATTCAATCCCCATGTAGACATATTTGTTAAAATACAAGTAATACAGTCAACTGGTTTTTGACCCAGTTTAGGGGTATGTGGATCTACTCAGAGACTTCATTTTAGGCAAAGAAGATTGGTAGCATCAATTTCTTACACTCCTTTTTGCAAATTTGTGGATAAGACAATCATGCAGAGTAAATAATTTTCCTGCTCCCTGATTTTTCTTGGTCTTTTTGATACATCTGGTAATGATGCTGAAAATACCTCTGGGAGTTAAAAGAAATAATTATTGGAAGTAAATAATGATAGATTGAAGAAAACTTTCAGTGCATTAAGAGCAGTAAACTATATGATAATATGAGGTTTTTATTTACTGCATCTACCAAACTGACAATCAATAAGTATGGAAGGTTTTGATGTACACTGTATTTTATGCCTTCTATATGTCCCCTGGAGAATTTTCAAGAATTGTGAGAGGAATGCACATAAGTTACATCAATAAATAGACCATTTGCAGTCCTTTTTTTTACAGTACTCTATTCACTATTCTTTATTTGCTCCTGACCAAGTATGAAAGCAATTACAGTCCTTAACAGGAGGCATTAGTGGGAGGTCACAACAGTATTCACCATAAATATCTGCATGTCATCAATGTGACATAATTTCTTGTGTATAATTTTGAAAGACAGAACTGTATTACAGAGATGTCTCCAAACTTCTGAAGTTATATGAAGTTTAAGAGGAGAACTCCTAGTTGAGCTCTGTAATGGTACATCTCCTCTGCCTCCCCCACACAATGATCTTATTGAGGGAATTGCCCCTTAAAGCTGCTGCATGTTGAATATCATTCTTTGTCAATCAGTAATGAGGTGGTCATTTAGAAAAGAAGCGCTGGATTAAGCCTTAGCAATGTATAAGTCCTGCTTACACAGCTTTCTGTAGAAGTTAATAAATGGCCTAAAGGATCAACAGAGACTGTTTGCTCTATCTCAAGCACATCATTCATTCAGCACAACTTCATCTTTCATAATACCTCAAATTCTGGTGATTGAATATCTGTATCTCATAAAATTGACTGCAAAATCAAATTTAACTCTTCCCAAATTTGTATATGAATGCAGAGGGCCTAAGAGGTACACTTAGAAGATAAAATATTTGGCTAATCGTTGTTCAGAATTTGATCTTGAGCAGTAATAATTAATAGACAACATAATTATATTAGATAAGTAGTGCTAAATAAATTGCAATGTTTCCTGTATCTACAGTAGCTCCAAGATATGATATCTGAATAAGGATTTAAAACAATACCCACACCAATAAAGCTTAGCTTTAGGATTATGTTTAGTCCTCTGTACTTTAGGGGCACTAATTTTGATTTACATTTACACAATCTGGCAACTGTAGCTGAAAAATCATTCAAAGGTAAGAAATTGCAAAGAAGAGATGACTATGAATGCAGTAGGAATAAAAGTGAAAAGAAGATTCTTGGCTTGCTTTAGTGTTGATATACTATGCTGTAAGTAACTGCAATAAACTCAGCAGATCTCTGCAAGGTAGTGATTTTTTAAGCATTAAGCTTCTGGTTGTGTAGGTAATTTTAGCCACTGCTACAGTCCCTTTTATGATGGGGAAATTTTTTAATCTCTGTGATTCTTTTATGAGTGCTGCCATAAGAAATCAAAGAAAAATAGGGTAAAAGAACAGAGGATCTTTTGGTGTGAGTAACTGCCATATGTATGTATACTTTTATGTTCTACCAAAGCAAATAAGAAAGAAACCAGGAAAAGAATAATTTTCATTTTAAGAACGTTATTCATACTGGGTTATCATCAGTTCAGTTAAATTTCAGCATGCTGTATTTCAGTAGAGGACTCTTAGATTTAGAGTTTCTGTATCTTCAATGATTTTTTCGGTTTAAGTAATCAGTCTCCCCGAATAATCTTGTAACAGGAATTTGAAGGGAGTCTTCCACTAACAACAGGATAGGTTCTGAAATTGCTATATCTTGGTTTTCACCTAAGTTTTGCTTAGACAGCCTCCACTAATAGTTCTCCTAAGCAGAGAGGCATTTTTTTTTAATCTTGATTCTTAACTGAATTTTATTTGTAAAGATCTCTCCTTATTTTCATTACTTTGATTTAAAAACAAACTTTAAATACTTAAAGTGAGTTATAAAAATAATTGAAGTATCAATAAAACTGCAAATCTGTGGGTTTTAACGTATAAGAAATATACTGAATTCATTGTGATTCTGCATATTGATCATGCTGAGAATATCAAAACTTTGATAAAGTGGCAAAGATTGCAATTAAACAGGAGGAAATTAAGCAAAAAAAATTGAGCAAGCCTTTGGATTATCATCTGTAAATGAACTCTTAAAATTTATCCACATTCTTTACCTTTTTTTGTTTCATATAAACTGTAAAATATCAAAGCTGGAAATGAATCTAATCTTCTGTGAACATTAAGGATATATTGTTCATACTGAAAAATATTCTACGCCTAAGTACAGCTACTAAATCAAAGAACAGAACAGGGAGAGAATATCAACTTGTATATAAAAATAATTTTAAAAAAATGCAGAGAGGATAGAGACATCATCTTCCCGTGGAATTTAACTTGGATACAATTCAGAAAGTCTTCAGATATTTTCAGGTGCCATTCAGACCAGTCATACAACAAACTGTTGAACAGATTAGAAAAGTGAAAGAGAACATTGTTAGAGTTGTGAGACCCTGAAGAATACTGCCCTACTAACAGGTGGCTCAGTCAGTTTGGTTGGAAACAAGCTTTTTGGCTATTGTTAAGTAGCAGCAGGGCTACTGCTGATTAGTTAACATTGCCATCCTGCAAGAAGATAAATGGTTCTGTGCTGCTCTACCATTTCACCACCAGCATTTGTCTATCCTAGGTGTATAAACTTCTCCCTGCAGATACGTTTGCATCACCTGAACAATCTGCTGAGATTTTTTAATTTATTCACTGCACATTCGTCACCATAGTATTTTCTTTCTTTTTTGGTTTGCTTTGCCAAGTAATGACAGTAAGGCTACATGTATCTACACTTTCCCTCCAATAACTTTTGACCCTGTTAGTCAATAACAGTCAAATGATTAAATCAAATGACAAATGCTTCCTGATAACTGAGTTCCTACAGGCTTTGTGAAAATCATCCTGCCTGCAAGAGGAAAAAGACCCAAATTAGTTTTCCTTCATGCTCCTCAGTGGGAGTGGGTAAAGAAAACAGACAAAATTTGACTGGTATTTGTTATCTGTGGCAGCAGCTGACCAGCCAGTCAGCATTGCACATAAATTCCGGATTAGTCACAATGTGTACTGTTTGTAATCCAGTATGTGTCCTATGGAAGATAAGAGAAATTAAAGAGCAAATCACACATAGGACAGCAGACTAATTCTATTATTCATAGAAATGTGTTTGGTCCCCAAAATAGCTGTGTAAAAATAATTAATTAGTATAACCATCACTTTGGACCTTGACTAATGCAACCTGGTTTTATGTCCTCATTTTTGTCATGATAAAGTTTCCAATTAATCATAAATATTTTATTTATATGGAGCAGGTTTCTGTGCAATTGAAAGGGAGAGACTGTAGGAGACGAAAGGTAAAAACTATCATAGGTTGGTTTACGGTGTGACAGTTTGTGGAACTGAAGGTGGAAACTAAGTGGATTACATGAGAATTACATCCATAGCATTTATTTTGCTGTAGATGTTGTGATTGAGGGGGGAGACATGAGCCCCATGCTCCAAACACCTCTTAATGCTTGTAAGAAGAAAGAAATGTTTGATTCCAATAAAATACTCAGTAGTGCTTTGTTCTCCATCTCCCACTCTTGGGTGAAGATTATTTGAGGAGTCAGCTGCAGAAAACAGCTCTTACAGTGCCAAAAGTTCTTTTTAACCTCAGTCAATTAAGTTTTAGTTGTGGGTAGAATAAAGAAATAAATGTAATGTACTAAGATTCTGTTGGCAACAGATAACGGCAGAATATCAACAGTTCCTTTATTTTGTTGGTTACCATGGAAACAATCAAGTATGAGATGTTACTGAGAAAACTGCAGACTGCAGCAGCAATCATTAACTTTAGAAGGGCTGTGCTTTGTGCTTGGTATATCTGAAAAGTAACAGTGGGCATTTTTTCTTGCATTTGGTTGTTCTTTTCAATGGGATAAGCAGGGCTAAAAAAGGGAATGCTTGAAGTGTGGATTGTTGGGTATTCAGGCTCTAGCTACAGAAGTATTAATGCTTATATCTCACTTTTTCTGCTGGTGCATATACGTTTACATGTGGTCAGGTTTACTTGGCAGAAGCTCAATGGAATGTAATGGTGTAATACGTTTTATGTGAGAAGAAATGAAAATGAGATTTCGTCATGGTTCTCATGATTGATGAGATTTGTAAAATGAGAGGGAGTCCAATTACTAAACGCTGTTTCAGGCAAAAATATCACTGAGTTTCTCAGTCACTGCTGACTGATAATTGATTTGTTGAGTGATTATTAAAATATTTTGCTTTGACCTAAAATGACTTAGCAGTTTGAGTCCTAGCTGAATGACTCTTTCTGATAAGGAACCACATTCCTCTTCTGTATATAAGCTCTCAGTTCCCTCTTTAAGAAGAAAAATTAGGAGTCACTCTTTTAGGGTTTTATAATTCTCTCCATTTTCACCTTATTCAAAACAGGAATTTGTCATCTTCGTAATACTTAAATCATTTTTTGTTCATGAAGGTGGAAAAAGAGGATGAAGTATGTCAGAAATGAAGAAGATGCTGATGTGTTAGGAATATTTTTTTAAGATCTTCCTCCTTAACATTTTGACATGTTCATTTTCTGTTTTATAAAGGGTTGTGGAGACAAGGGTGCAAAAAAGTACATATGTATATGCAGGTGACTCCATGTTCTATGGAGTCTATGGAGTCTATGGAGAACTCTGTGGAGTTCTATAATAGGAAAATCACCTTTCTTAGAAAAGTCAAAAAAGATAAAACACACTAAATTGTAATAAAAAGCTTTTAGAATTGTTTTCTGTAAGAAAGCTTCCGTGCAAGAGTGCCAGCATATTTTTTGCCAGCATGTTTTTGTCTGCATTTCTTAGATATTATTAGAAAATATATGATTGTATAGCGATTGTATTATTATATAACCAATTAAGCACAGCAACTTCCAGAAAAAAAGAAAATGCTAATAGAGTAGTATCCCGTGTGCAGGTAGTCCAGATTTCAGCGCAGCTCTTCAGATGCATACAGGTGAAGCATGGGTACGATCCAGTTAAAATTCTGCAGAACAGAGGCATCATTCCTCATAGCCTCAGTAATCCTTCTGTAAGATTTATCTAACAGTCAGATAAGATCATACCAAAGTTTAACTTGTTTGGTCTGGAAAAAAAATGCTGGTACATCAAAATGTCAAGGTAACTGATAACATTGAAGATAATAAACCTTTCCCTCAGAGTAACATATGAAACCCCGGAACCCATCACTTTCCAAAGTAGATTTATGATATAAAAGCTTTGTGCAGAAGTCAGGTATGATTCAAACACACAAAATTTTGCGAAGTCCCACAGCTTAAAAACTGTAGCATTAAATCTATTACTGGTCTAAAATCCAGACTTCTTATAAGTGTCTGTGCTGTTTGTGCAGTGATTCAAAACCAAAAAAACCTCTTAATACTCTTAAGCAGGTTTATTTAGGCAAAAGTTAAATTTGCTTTAATTTTTATTTTGAGGGAATGTTAGCTTAAACAAATTAGGATATATGCTAATTAGAGAATATATGCTAGTTTAGAGAACTGAAATGTCTTCGGAGAGCTCTAACAAAATATTTTGATAATTTTTTACTAGTCTGTATTTCACTATTAAAATGGCAGTGAATACAATTGTAGTAAATTTGTAGAATTCTTATTTTGGAGTTCATTTTCTTTTGGATTGATCATATTTAAGAGAGTGAATACTCTAATTCAGGGCATATGGAAATCAGTAAGAGTGTTACTTTCATGTATTAAGAGAAAAAGTCATATTCCATATGTAGGGTTGTTTTGTTTTCCTCTTTCTGGATCTAACTAAAATCTTTAAGCACTGTAAATATTCCATTAAAATAAAAGATAGAAAGTCAAATGCAGTAAGCAGTATCAAGTCTTTATCTGTGTATGAACAACTATAAGAGCAGAACATGTAATATACAAACTTTCTTGAAAAGTGCAAAGGGGGGAAAAGCTGAATTAGCTTATCCACCACCTACTAGCAGAGTCAAGCTGTTCTTTGGAATCGTTTGCTTAGCCCACAGGCAGAAGTAGTGCCAGTGTTTTCCTCTCCACATTTACTCTAGGTAGCAGAGATTTTTTGGGAAACCACTCTAAGCAATGCTAAGCAGGAAGTTGGAATTGCAGACCAAGCAGACTGTTTGCTTGTGGGGAAATGACAATCTGGCTGTGCTCGGAGGAGTAACATCTCACTTCAGCAAGATTTATTGCAGCTTCAAGCTGAAACAAATTTCTTAATAAAAAAAAGAAAACAAAAAAAGAGGATGTGGTGGTCTTGATCAAAGCACTGTCCTAATGATTAATTGATCTGTGCTGTATGTTCAGTTTTGTACAGGCTTGAAGAAGACTTGTTTCAGATTTCTCATCAATCAAAATAGATACTTTCCTTCTTTGTTAGTTTGTTATAAACAAAAATTATCGCTCACAGGGCCTCTAGGTACTGTGGGTCCATAGTACCAGAGAGAAACTTAAAATACTAATATCCAATACCTCTACATACTTGCATACTAATACTTCTTCATTATGTTGTGATCTCTGCCATGTGATTGGCCCACTGGTTTGTTTGGCTTTTAAGCAATTCACCTGTGTGACACATAAATGGCTGTGAGTAGCTTTACCTTTCATTTCTATGTGCATACATGGAGATGAACTTTGTAGCTTGATTTTAGCTATACATCATTCATACACATAATTATATGAAAGCTGTTGCCCTTTTAAAACTGCAAATTATAAAAACATCATTCATACTATATGATATATGAAAGCTGTTGCCCTTTTAAAACTGCAAATTATAAAAAAAAAAAAAATGTATATAAACCTAGTCAGCCACAGATATACACTTAATAAACATTATGAATGAATCTGTAATGAATATATTTGTTCATACGAGATAACTAAAAACTCTCTATACTCACTGCATGATGAGGCATGCCTCCTTCTGTGTATTATCAAATATTTATAATTTTCCAGTTTTCTATGATAACCTTTAAACAGAGAAGTGGTGTAGCTTGAATCTCTTGAGCAAATCCCAGGTGACCTACCAGCAGAGAAGTATGACTTTAATGAATAAGCCCTTTAATTATATTCTTGTTCTGCTATATGCTCAAGATTGTAAAATTGCTGAAGAGAAGAGTAAGTAATTGAATAGCAATTTAAGTGTGAATTTATTAAATCAATTAGATTTACAAAAGTAATTTGAGACACAGTGCTGCTATATTGGACACATCAAGTATATAAAAATTTTAAAGAGATGCTTTTAAGTGTAGCATAGTTTCTAATGGGAATTTGTCTTGGTTATAATAGTAAAAATGATTGATTCTACGTGTCTTGCAAAGCTTATTCTGTAAGTTATTCTTATCCTAATAGCACCTCAGAGGTAGGCCATTTCATTTCAGATTGCTGGGGAGTCTCTAGGCATAATAAAAGATTTCATAAACTGATGAAAATTTATAACAGGGATTCAAATATTTCTGTGCTTTTCTTTTCCTCTAAAACAAACAATATCTTCTGTATTAACTAGTTTGGTAAAGCTAGTCTTTTCTCTACACTCTGACCTTCCATGTACATTATGTTAAAATTTTCTGTTTATTGTACTATGCAACATTTTATATGGTACTTTAGAAAACTAAAAGAAAATGAATTTGTGCAGTTTGGTGGGTCTATGTACTGCAAGTAGCCAAACAGAAGGAGGGAAAATGGTTACGAGGACTTACATGACCAATAGCTACTTTAGCTTGCCTGAAGAGATGAACTCATACCTCATGTAATACACAGTGTCATGTGCATTATATCAGAGCGTGAGAGAAGTTACTGGATGTCAAAAACCTCAAGGACTGAGGCTAAGATGAGGAGTGTGACTACCTATTAATTTCTTACCTTTCCTACCTTCCAAATAGTGGGAGAGGGTATGTCTGTTCAAGCTTTCTTTAGTGTGATAAAATAAGATGTAATAGATGCAGACTTTATTGTCTCTTAATGGAAGCAGTACCTCACGATACAGTTTTCATTGTCCCTCCAGTTTGGTGACAATCTCCTTCCTCTTCTGTCTCCCATAAAATAGCTGCGATCCTCCAGAACATCTCGATCACATTTCCTATCCCGTGAGACTCTGTTTCACTGCTTGCTATCTGGAGATACACAAGACTTTGAAATACAACTTCATTCTTATGGATTATTTTCCTTTCCGCTTTCAAATGTCCTTTGACATCTGATAATTAAAACTCCAGTCACTGTTGTTATGTTCCTTCTCCTCCCCCTTACTGTACCTCCACCAGGTTGCTTGGATATTCAAGGTCCCCTCCCTCCTCTCTGATCAATCAATATTTTAGTTTCCAGGTTCTGTATATTAATTTTTCACTACTCTCCTCAGTCATCTGCATTCAGGAAGTTTTCAGTCTGAATAGGAAAGTATCAGGCTTGATGAACGCTTATTATTATAAGAATTTGTTCCTGATTACTCCACTGTGTACAAGGTAAATGTGGGGGCTACATATTAGTATTAACATCAAAATGGGGTTGGAGAGCAAAATCGAGAATATTGTTTGCTAGAGAGTACAAACGTATTCCCCTGATGTACCGAAACCAGGACAGTGAAGTGTCATAAAGATCAAAACAGTAAATGAATGTGTTCAAGATTAACTAGGTAGATTGATCATTTATTTAACTAAAAGTGAGAGTTGAAAAACATTTAGTTTCAAAGCACAAAAGCGAGTAGGTGGAATAATACTGACATGCACAGTTAATTTTGTCCACAGAGGATGGTCTCAGAATACTAGTATAAGCAAATCCATTTACTATCTGTTTTTAAGGCAATAAAAGAGAAGTGTTTGTAGACTACCACTATCTGTATCTGCTTGTGTACTTTTTCTATGGCCTCTTTGGGTATTAGGCAATCATTTATGGAAGTAAAGTAATAAAATCCCTGGTCTTAAAATATTACAGATCAATGAATGTGGAAATATCCTGAAATTCAGACCCCATGCATCACCTTGTGTGCTCTCACATACTACACATACACAATCTCTGCCCCTCAGTAATTACTTGCATAAAGCCATTGCCTAGCTCATAGGCTAGGCAATTATTTACTAAAGCATAAGAGCCCCTTAACGCCCTTACTTCTTTCATTTTGTGAGGAAAGAACACACAACATACAGGAGTCAGCCAAAGAGCACTGATGGCTTAAGTAGACGCTGCTGCAGATTCTTACCCTAAGGAGTCTACTTGTTTAAGGATTCAGAAGTGCATGTTCTGCTGTGAAGTAGACAAGTAGCATGCTAGTCACTTTAGAGAAATTTTGTTGACCCTTTTGAGGGAATATGTCTGTTGTCGGTGTAAAGTAAGTGACGCCTAGTGGAAAAATTCCTGAAAACTGACTAGTAGTAGAAGCCATCAGGAAAAACTGAAGAAGCTTTAGGGACTCACAAGAGTTTGGAGTGGGGTGAAGGCCCTGAGATTTTGTTCTGTTTCTTTAGGGTCAATGATTTTTGCTCACTTTCTCTCTTCATCTAAAGTCCCAACACATCAAAATCTAGCAGCATCATAACTCAAGGAGAGAGTAAATTTGATGGAGAAGATATCCGTTACTTTTGTACCTGTAGATAAAGGGGTCACAGATGCAAGAAATGTTTTCTTCTGGTACAGTCTGACCAAATATGTGACCAATATCTTATTAACTAACACATTTTAGGTGTGAGCTCCTAGTTTCCCCAGAAAGAGTGTGAATTCTAGGGCTAGTAGATTCTGGATGTGAACAGTGATTCTCATGAAGGCAGATCCTATCCTCTATACACAAGATATTTAATAGCAGGCCTTTAAATTAACATCACCCTGATGGTATGCTTGAAGCCAGACAGGCATGATGCAGTAGTATTGATGCAACAGGTAATAACAATTCTGTCACTCTTCAGGCTGGTCTAGTAGAAAAATTCCAGAAGTTAAATCAAGACATATTGCACAGTTCTCAGGGGAATGACAAATAAGAAGACACTTCCTTTCTACTGACCTCATCGCTCATGGCTAAAATCTCACTGAGAGCAGTGCCAGGCCGCAGCAAATGTGGTAACAATCACAAGGATCCTGGGTAAAAAGTAGGAATTTACATTAGTGTCCTGTGGTATAAAAATGTGCCAGCAGAACCATTTCAAGAAGTGGACCATCTTATTTCTCCTGGAGGTTACCATATTTCTTGGGGATCTCTAAATAGTTATGGAATATAGTGAAAAAAAGGCATTACAGTTACAGTTAGGTGTCACTAAAAATGTCTTAATGAATGGTTTAGTCCAACTGTATTAGTTCTATCTAATTTGAATTGCTTTTCATATACTGAAGGTAATGTTCAAACTTGATTCCTCAAACTGGTAAATGAAAGTTCTAAGGAAACTTGATCCAGCTGTCCCTTTCAAAAGAAAATGTGCAGGTTCCCTTTAAGTATGAAATGCTAGGCTGTTGGCTCTTAACAATTTTGGTACTGTCTGTCTGGACCACATCCTCTGATTTGAGTTCTAGAAAAGTTTAACAGAGGTATAAGCAGAATACCCCACCACACTTGCAGAACCGCACACACTAATAATGGCATGATGTTCTGAAACATTTTGTGATTTAAAAATCTACACTGAAGGTAAATTTACTGGAGGGGTAAAACATTGAATTGAGTGTCCAGATTTAAAAAAAAATTAAAAAAAAAAAAGTCATAATTAGGCAGTTTAGGATTTGGAAGAGTAAGGACTTTTTGTGAAGTCCTCCTAAACCCAGGAAGGATTTTGGCAGTAAGAACTTACCCAGAGTTCATACTGCGAAGGAGTTTAAAGTGTTGCAGCTATCTTAAGTTGCTGTGTGATAAAGCTCTAGAAAAGCATGTTTAGAAAGTACATCTTTAAAAATAGCATTTCTTTAAAGCCTGAATGTCATTAAAGAATTCATGTAGAATACTTTACATTCTGAATAGGGAATGAAGGCAGTACTCTCACAAGAGTGGGGGGATGGCGTACTACAACATCTGAACTAAAAGTTCCTGCTGTGAGAACAGAACTACATTGTTAGGAAAAAATGCCTGAATGTAATGTGGCAACTGAACTATTTGAGACCTTTTTAGCTTCTGTGATCGATAATAAAAATGGTTGCAGAGCCTCAACCTAGAGGCTAATACAGATTAACATCGTGATTATCACTGGCAGGGACCAAACACATGGAAAGAATGTATGGAAATTTGGCATGGCACTTTTTGTGATCCTATATGTCACCATCACTAGTTTAATGTAAATTTGACTATGTAAAGCAGAAATGAATAGAAAATGAGGAAACTAATATGGTCATTATAAAGTTGAGAGCCAACACTGGATATATTTGTTGATGACATCACATATGAAGAAAATATCTGACGGTTTTTTTTTATTTTGTAGCATGTAATGTTAAAATAGGAAATGATATAAGAAAATACTGTAAGCAAATGGTCTTTACAGAATTTGAAAGACAATAATGAGGAAACTACTTTAAAAATATTGTGTGGTTTTTGCATTCTGTAGAACTACGGAATGAGGAATGAACTTGAAAGGACACAAATCAAGTCAAATATAGAACTGAGTATTTGAGAGTATGGATTTAAATGGCATTTTTAAAACAGTAGCACTACGCAATGAATTAGTGAATAATAGAAATTGTCTTGTTCGTATAATTTTTGTAAAAATAAATAAGATGTAACAATAAGTGATTCACGCAAATCTGCTGGAAATATTGCATTCAACTATTCTTTCCTAGTTCTCACTGGTTAAACTTCTGTTCCCTTTTCTTTTTAGGAATTTCAATCTTGCATACTTGTTCTCCTTCTGAAGCTGACAAATAACAGGTTCTCTTCCAATTAAAAAAAATACTTTGGGAATCTCCTTGAGCCACTTGATAGTTTTACAAAGTATGAACAGAAACTTGGGCTAAACTTAGATTAATTATCAAATAAAACTTCAGTAGGTCTATGCTCCCTTTGCAAATATAAGTAAGTAGTTAAAATGTGAGTTTACTTGACAGGGTTTTTTTCCTTTTTTTAATCATTCTTTTAAAAAAAAATATTTTGGTGATAGGTGATTGTCATGTTATCACTTTTTACTGATTAGCTCTCTTGACTACTCATGCTGACCTTTCTAGAATTTTTACTGTAGGTTTTCTAAAATCAGATGACAATGGAAAAGGAGAGAAATGTAATTTTTAATATAAACAAAGCTATTTCATAATAATGGTGGGAGACTGTTCAGGAAAAAAAAAAATTGTCCTAAAGAGAATTTTTATTACTTTTTAAAATTTTATTGTTGGGGTTTTTTTAGTGCCTGAATTCTCATAATGAAGTTCATGTACGGTGGTATTCTTGGCTGAAGTTAAAGTTTGAATATGATAAGACTGAGCCCAGAGACACCAGACACACTTCAATACTCTGCATAATGCTTTGTCTGTTGTTGCTTTTTTTTCCTATTATGTGCTTCTTTTTGGCTTATGGTTGATGTGTCTAACTCATTTTCAAATAAACAGCTTTGATTATGGTGTTAATACATTCTGCACATGAGTCAACTTGTTTCCATGGAAGAATAACTGTTCCTGTATATGCCCCCTATTAAACCCAGCTGGAGTGTAACAAGGCTATCAGCACAATGCAGTCAAGCAGGACACAGTTTTGAAAGTATGGTTCTACTATAATTGTTGAACGAAGCATTATTATTCACTTGCAAATAGGTTCTCCCTGAAAAATGGCATAACTATAGTAGTTATAACTGCAGATGGTACTCCTTTCCATCACATGGTGCTGATGCAATCAAGTTATTCAAAAACCAAAACTTGGTCTGCTCCTATACAACATTTTCAGTTTTACTGCACCTGTATTGGTGTTAGATGTCTGGATGTATACTGTTCTCTTACCTTTTTCCAAAGTCTCAAAAAAAATTTTAAAAAGGTTTTTTGTTAAAGAATGTTTTTTGCATGTCATAAATTTCATCCAAAAGTAAAGCTTTGTTCTTAATCATATCAAAACCAAAAATAACTTAAATATCTTTATAAAAACCACAATTATGGATAATAGTAACTTACATTTCCTATGACTTTGACCACCCTTTATTCAGCTTTTAAATGATAGCAGTTAAAAGCTACCAAAAATCACCCAGAGTAGAGAGAGAATAAACATGGGTGTAAATAAACAAAATGCAAACATTCATCTTATGTTATAATTTACTCTTGGAAAGAGAGTAGGGTGGACAGGAAAGAACAACATGGGTAATTTCTGTTGAATCCAGCAACAGATGTTAAAAATTTAAATTTCAGTAGTATAATGTCGTCATATAACAACCAAACAAAACCAAATAAAAAACCCCAAGTCCCAATGTATCTTGTTATTCTAGTAGGTGTTTCTTTCTCCCTTCTCTATCGTAACTAAGTTCTGAATCACGCTCTGTAAACTGACTATATAAAATATTTTTGGCAAGTAGTTAAAGTAAGGTCAGTTTTAAACGTCTGGCACTTCATTAATTGAATGAGTAGTCTGTCAGTTTGTTGTCTAAAATAAAGACTGCTGTCAAAAGGCCCAAAGAAGGCCTTTCTTTCTCCTCCTGCTTTCACGTTATATCACATGCTGCAACAGAAAGCAAAACTATTACTGCATCTTCAAGGAGGAATTTTTTTTGGTTGATAAATGGAGATCATGATAGTTGCCACACAACACAAAAAGGTGTTAGGAAATTATATTTTTCCCTGTCAGAACTGTCTGTATATGTTTTTTTCAACTTTTTCATAGTTGCCCAGTAGCCTAAGGTACAGACTTAGGTTATGATATGTCTGATAATGCAAAGTGGCAGATGTCAAAAAAAGATCACTGATTCTGCTTAATTATGAGATAAGTTAGATTTTGTAGGTTTCCTAGATTTCCAAGAAAGTTTTCCATGTTCTGGCAGTCCAGGATAATAGCTGATACTTATGTAATGGATTAACTTCACCTTTTGCTTTCTGATGCTTGATGTTAGAAGTTATATTTCAGCTTTGGAATGGCATTTCATCAGTGACAGCTGTCATTTAATTTTGTTTTCCTTTCGTATACTGGATGCAATTACAGCTATAATACTTAATTGCCAGTTTTCAATTTTCTGTTGTATTTTCATGTCTGTTGTTTTTTCTATTTCATATTCATATGAGAATATTTATTAATAGTTACGTAATAGGTAATCTAAAAGGACAATTGCTAACTGCAGAAAGGTAAGCCAAAGATGTACTTCCAAGTGAGTATTTATTTTTATTGCTGTAGTAGCTAAGCTCTCAGTCAGGGACCAGTGGTCCATAGTGTTCAGCATTTGTAAAACCACAGTGTATCAAATTCACTCTTATAGCTGTTTAAAAAAGTGTGGGTTCCTTTACTCTATCGTTCTTTCCTCTTCTGGGGGACTCTTCCAGTAATCACAATTATAACATGCGCTTTCTGGTATCACAGAATATTCTGACTACTAGGTGACCTAGGCAGAAAACAGGATCTCCACTGTAACAGAAATAGTGGAAGCTATGTAGGGTTAAGAGAAATACTGCAAGTGTGCTGATGTTCCTCAGTGAATCTATGTTAGCTCAATATGCTAGTGTCCTAAGCTCTAGTACAAGTGGCCTGAGAGGAATTAACACTTTTCCCTGAATCCTTTAAGCTCACAAACTAGCATAAAAGTTCAAATTCTCACCAACTTCCTTAACAATTAAATTGTGAATTGGAGGAATCAAACATAGGCATGTATTTCTTCAAATTCTGCTGTGGGGGTAGAAACCAAAAGATGAGGGGGTCAGGGGTAGTAGAAACCTCTTCAAACATTACAGCTAAATGCACCAGAGCTAAGTTACTGATGCTGATTTTTGACAGCTTTTGGGTAATAATTGATTTGAATTTAAGTAAAATGTATCTCTGTACAGATTTACACTTAGTCTTACAAAGAATTACACAGTTCAAAATGAAATTACTATATTCTGGTATTGGGTTTGCATGGCAAGATTTTGGTAGCGGAGGGGCTACAGGGGTGGCTTCTGTGAGAAGCTGCTAGAAGCTTCCCCCATGTTCAAAAGAGCCAATGCCAGCCGGCTCCAAGATGGACCCATCACTGGCCAAGGCCGAGCCCATCAATGATGGTGGTAACGCCTCTGTGATAACATATTTAAGAAGGGGGGAAAAACTGCAGCAAAACAGCAGCAGCCAGTGAGACGAGCGAGAATATGTGAGAGAAACAACTCTGCAGACACCAAGGTCAGTGAAGAAGGAGGGGCAGGAGGTGCTCCAGGCGCCGGAGCAGAGATTCCCCTGCAGCCCGTGGTGAAGACCATGGTAAGGCAGGTTGTTCCCCTGCAGCCATGGAGGTTAACAGTGGAGGAGATATCCACCTGCAGCCCATGGAGGACCCCACGCCGGAGCAGGTGGATGTGCCTGAAGGAGGCTGTGACCCTG
>NW_008794458.1:2513154-2525148 GCF_000699145.1 Aptenodytes forsteri | reverse complement strand
TGAACTGACCGCAACCCCCATTCCCCGTCCCCCTGTGCCACTCAGGGGGAGGAGGTAGAGGAAATTGGGAGTGAAGTTGAGCCCAGGAAGAAGGGAGGGGTGGGGGGAATGTATTTTTAAGATTTGGTTTTATTTTCTCATTACCCTACTCTGATTTGATTGGTAATAAATTAAATTAATTTTCCCCAAGTCAAATCTGTTTTGCCCGTGATGGTAATTGGTAGTGATCTCTCCCTGTCCTTATCTCGATCCATGAGCCTTTCATTTTATTTTCTCTCCCCTGTCCAGCTGAGGAGGGGGAGTGACAGAGCAGCTTTGGTCATCACCTGGTGTCCAGCCAAGGTCAACACACCACAGGTGTGTGCATACTGTAATACAGACCTTGATGGTTTATTCCCATGCAGTTGTTTCTCCTGCTCCCTGTGTGGACACACACACATGATGTGCATGTGCACAAACACACATGCACACACACACAGAGTCTTGCATTCACGCATTCATAGACAGAATTCTTTGCAACCCTTGGTTGTGCCATAGGGAGTTGTGATAGACATAAGTGTAAATAGCAGTCAAATTTTGTTCCTGCTGTTTTTCTGTTGCTGTTGTTTTGTTAGATTTTTTTTCAAACAAATGTTAATTTCACTGCAAGGCTTTTTTTTTACACATAGGCACTCCGCACTTCATGGCTTACCTATAGTCAGATTATTTTTGTGTTGGCTTCTCTGGTAGGTAAGAAGGATAAAAGTTTTAGTATTAAATACAGTTTTACCACTTTGTGTAAACAGCCAGCTTTCTTTGACAAAAGGATATTAGAAATTTTAGGAGATAACAGATCTAAGACTATCAGGATGGCTCATTATCTCACAATCTCAATTGATATGTTTGAATCCCACACCTGTGAATCAAAAGAAGGCAGCAAAAGGGAGTGTTTCTGCGGTTTCTTGGTACGCCTAGTATATCCAGTACACTCTGTATTGCACAAAACCTTGGCAAAACTTGTGGTACTGAACTGATAAAAGTGTCCTTGCTGTAATTTCCAGATTGAAAATTAGAGCCATGTTGAGAGATCATTTCTGTTAGATTACCACGTTTGTAAGACTGAAGCACTCTAGTGTGGATAAATAGTGTCACTGCTTGCCAATACTCAACTCTTTCCCCATTTCTTCACTTATGGGTTTGACTTACAAAGAAGAGGTCAAGTACTATCACCCTCAGAAAAAAATATTTTTCTTCAGTCACCCCAAAAGTAAACAGTGTGTTCTAGCTCTTAAGGAAATTCTTATTTCTCTGTCTCTGTGTGAAGAACCTGAATAAATGTTCATTTATGGCTGCTTTTCTGAGAAATGGTGATCTTCTGGGATTGATATTTAGGTGATTTCCTATGATTCTTCAAGATCTCATGAAATTCACAGCATCTATGTAAAATAAATTTCTAGTTCACTTCATAAGTAAGGACAGCTATCCTCATCTAGTCAATATTCTTACATCAGTTGAAATGGAATGCAGAACTGATAGAAAACTATAACCTGTTGCAGACATATTAATGCATGTGTTTATAGCAGCTGAACTAATTTACATCAGGTAAAATACAGACATATAGAGGAATTAAAACAATTTTTAAATTATGTGTCTGTTAACATTCAGAATTCAGAGACTGGAATTTTGTATACTAGTTTTCTGCAAGTCTCTTTACTTAATCATAACTTTTTACAGATACTGCTATCTCTAAAGTGCCTTTTGGTTCTGTCAGAGAATTGGACATAAATATTTCCAAGTATCTGGAGTGAATCTTGTCAACTTTGAAAGTCATAGATGCAGTAACCTATTTCAAGTCATGGTTCTTGAATTACTCCAGGCCATTTTTACTGACAATACTGTCTATACATATTTACATGTGTGAGGGAAGGGAAGGAATTAAGCACTGGTAATACTAAATGGCAGTAGAATTCCAATTTGTGTTTGTAGCTAACTAAACATTAATGATAAGGATCTGCTCTCTGAAGGAGGGTGAATGTTTTTACACCTTAGTTCAGACAGGACACGGGTTGCGTAAACTTGGTCTTCTGGATGTAGGCTGGTAACAGAGCAATTAGCTGAAAAATAGAGTGTATTTAGTAAAGTCATTTAACTGTGTTACACCATGATAGTAGTATTTCTCAGTTACTTTTAATTGAATAGAAATATTAATTTTGTCTGTCTTTCTGTTTGCAAGTTCTCTGCCTGCATGAATGCAGCTCAGGCTTCAAATGTAACTTTGGATACAAATAATGAAAATCATTTCACTTAATTTAGCGGAATGGGCTATTTTAGGATACAGTTCATTTAATCCTAAAGTGGATGTCTCTCTGAAAATTTCTGTTATCCAACAAGTCACACATGCAACATAAACATAGTAGATGAGGTACGAGTATGCAAGGTCTAGAAATGACTAGTTCACTGCACTTAGAGTCTCAAAACAAATTTTATTCAGTTCAGTCATTACAAATGTCATTCTGACATATTGTTGACCATTTGGGAACTACAGGAGCTGAAAATTACAGTAATAGATGGTGGAGATGGGAATTATGGACCATTTCTTTTATATAATCACTAATGCATTTTTTTTCAATACTCAGAAAAATTAAGAGTATGGTAGTCAATAATAATTGTTCAACTTTGCAGCTGATGGGCCAGATTTCTTCAAATTTTACTTTCAGTCAAGTTTCATTTTATTTATGCTCTAAGTTGTTCAGGGTAATGACCACTTTTTCTTCTTGCTCTTACCCGAGTGTAATGGTACTGCACTGTAGTCTAATGGTACCAAGCACCAAGACAGTAAGAAATATGGCTTTTGTTCTTAAGTCACTTTCACACATTTATAGGCTGTATTGCTTTTGTTTCTTTTAAAAGTTGGTTCCATGCTCTATCTTTACAAACTAAAGATATAAAATAAGCCCTGCTGTCATTTCCCCATTTGCACTGATTTTATGATTTCTGACCAAGTGCCAACTTTATCACAAGGGAGGTATGGTATTGTCTCAATGTACATATACAACACTAGTGCCCAGGAGGAAATAGAGTGTGCACAGGACTGGTAGGAAAGCACAGGATGACAGTGATAGCTAGATAGTTCTGTAATCTTTCTGCTGAAAGGACTATTCTTTTTCAGTGTCTGGAACAAGGGAATCACCATGCTGTGATAAACTGTGGTAGTGACATTTGACGATTTACACCACCTGCAAATATGTCACAGTGGGGTTTTTCTAAATCCCTTTCTCTTTTCCAAATAATCTCTGCCATTGCTTACATTCTAAATAGAGAAACATACTTGTTAGTATAAATAAAGTATGAATCTTTTAAAATAAATCATAAATAAATCTTTGTCTCTGAAAGTCTTACCCTAGGAACCTAGATAATATAGGCAATGTGGTCAGATACAGATTTAAAAAAAAATACAATATATGTTTCAGTTATGTACCAATATACAGTGTGTTTGTCCATACATATTGGGAAATGTTATAATGCTTCTTTTTTTTTTTCCCAGCAGCAGTCAGATTTCTTGCCATAACTCTAGACAAGGTCTTGGGGTCTCAGTTGTATTTTTTCTGTTCTTAATTAAAAGTAGTTCCAAAATCTGCAGCATGCTTACACCAAGTTAAAAAAGGAGTATCAAGAAAAAGTAGCAGAACTGCAACTGCAACAAAGTTCAACAAATGCAAAGAAAAAAGTAGAACAGCACAAAACTGAAGTTAAAGTACTGAGAATTCTTAGGAAATCTGAGGGAGCGGTCTCAGTTGTATTTTTTCTGTTCTTAATTAAAAGTAGTTCCAAAATCTGCAGCATGCTTACACCAAGTTAAAAAAGGAGTATCAAGAAAAAGTAGCAGAACTGCAACTGCAACAAAGTTCAACAAATGCAAAGAAAAAAGTAGAACAGCACAAAACTGAAGTTAAAGTACTGAGAATTCTTAGGAAATCTGAGGGAGCTAAAATAGTTAAAAGTTGAGGTAGGTCAAAGTAGAAGTGACCAGTAGTATACTATTTTGTTAGAAACAGTTGACTGGCATATAAAAAAATAATATTATTAATTTTGGAAAATTAAATATTTATCAGAAATTAATCAAGACTTATACTCTGAATTTAGACAAGGATCAGTCTAATCCATTGTTGATACTGTTCTTTCTATATCTCTCCCCTATACACATATTTGCTTTCCTACCTCTGTGTGTGTTTTTTTGTATACGCTTTGAAATTTTTGTCAGTTTTTATATGTCATTGAGACTATGACAGGGTAATTTATAAAACACTGCATTGTTTGATGGTAAAATGTTAATACGTGTTTTAAAATGTAATTAAGTTTCAACAGTCATGTTAATATAAATTAAAAGAAGTTGATTTTTGCTCAGTTCTCAGAATGATTTACTTTGAAGGGGACTGAAGGAGTTATAAATTAAAATTGTTGATGAGATGTGAATTAAACTAAAGTTTGGTATCTAGAAAATGGTATTGGGCAGAATCAATACACCTTTGTTAATTAACTGTAATTGTAAATAAACTTCAGCAGTTTCTTTAAATTCAGGTTTAAGATATTCATGAATATTTAATTTTACACTTCCCTCAAAAGAGTCATTATGAGAAAGAGAGATTAATCTTTGCCTTTAAAACTGTATGTGCAAGGTATGCATTCTTCCTTCTTTTCTGTCTGTCCTCTTTCTGAAAATAATCTGGCTTAAAAAATGCTTTCTCACCAATCTCAAGAGTAAAAGGTTTTTTTGTGTTTGTTTGTTTGGGTTTTGTTTGTGAGTAAAGTATTCTTAGCTAGCTCACAAAAGTAGCTGTCTTTCCCATTCTCTGCAAAATGGCTGGACTTACATTATTACACTTCACTTACATTATTACACTTCATTTCAAGGATCATTCTTCCTCTACAAGTGCATGGAAGTCACATATTCACTCTCTTCTGAATTCATGGAAAGGGTCAGGCAGAGGTGAAACACTAGCTGCATTTTGAAACCTATAAAAATCCTTTCTGTAATCATAGTCATGATACAGCGTGAAGAAGACCTCTCCCTACCATTCACCTTTGAGTTTTCCTCTCTTGTATAGAAGTGTGTAAAGATAAACATTTTCTTATGAAACAATGTGACCCTTGTAAAACAACACAATGTGCAGAAACTCAGGTGAAGATGACTAAAAAAAGAAGTTCTTCCCCTACCCTGAAGAATAAGTGTTTTTTTCCCCTTGAGCTTTTGTTAGAAGGTTTTTCATTTCCTGTGGTTGGCTTTCTGGTAGTTAAATACACCCAAAGACTAGACCCGAGCAAATGGATCTCAAAGAAAAGATAGGAATGGTAGGTTTAGTAGGAAAATACAAGATGGTGGTCATTGATAGTTTTTTTGGGTTTGTTGTTTGGGGTTTTCTTTGTTTTTTGGGGGTTTTTTTCAAGCAAAAGTTCAAACTTTTGCTCTATATATTCCTGTTTAAAAACTTCAATTGCCCTGCTCTAGCTGGAAAAACTGAAATTTATAGAATCATAGAATCATAGAATAGTTTGGGTTGGAAGGGACCTTGCTTGTTTATGATCTTCCTTAGTCTTGATCTGAACCTCACCTCCACTTTAACAGGTGACCAAACAGCTTGCTTGTAGACTAGTTGCACACATGCCACTGCTCATAACTTTGCCACAGGCTCCAAGTTATTTAAAAATCTGGGTAGTATATAAAGAATCACAAACTATTGAGATACAGTCAGTAGGGTTATCTTTCCAGAGAAAAGACACTGACTGCAGAATGCATTAGGAACCACGTCTCTATACTTTTTATCAATAATGTTTGTACAGTATCAATAATGTATAGTAGTATATTATAAATAAATATACATACATTGGGGGTTCATGCTCAAACATTTTTTAATGATAAGGATGCATGATCAAAAGTGTGTTGAGACCACTGGACAAGACCATCTCCAGAGGTGCCTTCCAACCTCAGCACTTCTGTGACTCTGTGATTCTGAAATTAATTGGCACATCTGCTGGAAGTGTCAGCAAAAGGTTTATGTAAGGAATTAATACAAAATAATTTAACTTCCTTTACTAAAATGTACAAGTTACAATACTGTAAGGGGATTTTATAAAACTACAGCTCATCTTGAACCTTTTTTTTGTGTGAAAAGGCAGATTTCTAGTCCACGATGTTGTTTACCTACTGAATTCCTTGATACTCAGTAAAAGTCTTCTCTCTGAATCTTTCTGGGGTAATAAGTAGAACAAAGGAAAAATGCCTCCAGTAGTGGAGTAATACGTTTTCTCTTATTGCTTTAAAAAACTCTTGTATTAAGGGAGAGAGAGATACCTTGTATTTTTAGAGAAAGTATCACCTTTATACTTATGTTCTTTTCCCTAACACAGCAGTTTATCAGTGATTTAGCAGAAGTATGAAGATCCTCTTTTCAGTTTAAATCTGAGTGGTAGGAATAAAGGGAGGAGACTAAATGCTAATGTAAGTTTCATTAGATAACACTTAACTACAGTATGTTCACTCTTAATATACATTGCACAGAAGAATTATACCTAACACTACAGGCAATATCTCTTTAACACACCACAAAAGTAGTTTGTTGTTTTCTTTGTTTCATTGCCAGGAAATTATCTTGTGTATTCAGATGAAATGTGCAATGTGTTTATTTGTATTCTCAGACTCATAGGAAGATGGAAAGTTCTCAGTCTTTCTGACTCTGCTACTTTTTATTTTACTATATGATCCATATTAATTTTCACTGACCTTCTTAGGAGTACATTTATATAGTCATAGCCTAACCTAGCAGGTTTTGAAGGGATATTTGACATGCAGTTAATACTCAATCTGATTTATGCAGATTAATGCAGCAATCCGAGGTGCTGTCAGATTTTCTCATTATTTTATGTACTGTTTAGGACATGAATCATTGAAGTGATCAAGTAATTTCTGGGGTAAGTGTGATTCCAAACACTATTGTCAGAGAGTTGATAGTAAACTCTCCAATTTCAAAAATAAAGGGGTTCATTTTTTCTTTAGATTTGTTAGTCTCAAGTGAAATAAATTTTACAATGTGTGGTAACGATATGTAGTGCTTAAGTTTTGTATGTGAAGTTCTGTTTATGTACAGCTCTAGGTATTGCTGCAAATACTATTACCTTGTTTCAAACAAGGTAATTGCACATTATTATATCTTCTTGTACAATGGAGTATGTTTTCTTTTTTTCCTATGGTTATAAATGTTTAGAATCTAATCATGTGGCTATAGATGAACTTCTTTATGATGACTTAGGAAAAATATATTTTTCTCATGAGAGATGAGAAAGCAATACTCCTTTAAAGATTTACATCAAATATTTTTTCCTGTATAAAAACACCCTTACACAACTAGAGTATACATGATGAACAAGATATAAGCAACACCAGTTATTTATAAACAAACAGAATGTTTTATCTCCAAAACAACATGACATGGACCTGTTTAGAAATGAAGAGAATTTTGCTGCAGAAAACTTTTTGGTCAATAAATAAAATCAGAAACACATATTTTATTCTATTACTAGGGTATTGTAGGATACTGCTTCATTAATTAATTTCTTTTGTTAGCATGAATTCTCATTTGATCTCTACTCTCTATAATGTCTCATGGTCTGCCTTCTTAATGAATGAATAATTGGGGCATTCTATTCACGAAGTCATTTTAGAACTGTATTTACATTATTCCAAAATTTTTTGTGTTAACTATTTTGTGTTTTCACTTTAACTAAAAAAAAAAAAGTTAAGAATGAAAATGTCAAGAGTAATATTGAGCCTGTCTCATGTATTTTCTGACAGTAATCTGCAGTTAAGGATGCAGTGAGATTTGTGTTTCACAGAAGTGCCTGAACTGTTTTAAGTATTTCAAAGATAGGAAGTTTGCTTAAAGCATCATCTTTACTGATTTTAATCTCAGTGCAGAATGAGACTATTTACCCTTAACTTGAAAGCTGGCAGTTGGAATGGTAAGGAATAGAGAAAGAAGTATACCACAGAGAATGTGTGTAGGACTCTATAAACTAAGAAGCAGCAGGACAAGAGCAATAAATCCATGGATAGGAAATGACATCTACTAAGATCTTGCTTTAGGGATAGTAGATGAACAAGTGGATAAGGCCTTCTACATACAGCTAGAAGCAGCATCACATTCACAGGCCTTGGTCCTCCTGGAGGACTTCAACGACCCCAGTATCTGCTGAAGGGACAGCACAGCAGGGCATAAGTGATCCAGGATGTTCCTGGAGAACATCAGTGACAACCTCTTGACCCAAGCAATAGAGGATCCAATGAGGACAGGTGGACCTATGCTGTACCTCATACTCACAAACAAGGAGGGACTCATTGGGGATGTGAAGGTCGAAGGCAACCTTGGCTGTAGTGATCATGAGGCGGTGGAGTTCAGGGTCCTGAGAGGAGGAGGAGGGCACAAAGCAAGATCACAATGCTGGATTTCAGGAGAGCAGACTTTGGCCCCTTCAGGGATCTTCTTGGTAGAGTCCCATGGGATCAGGCCCTGGAGGAAAGAGAGGCCCAAGAAAGCTGGTTAACATTCAATGATCTCCTCCAAGCTCAAGAGCGGTCCATCCCATTGAGCAGTAAATTGGGTAAAAATGTCAGGAGGCCTACACAGATGAACAAGGAGCTCCTGGCAAAACTCAAAAGCAAAAAGGAAGCCTACAGAGGGTGGAAGCAGGGACAGGTAACTTGGGAGGAATACAGACACTGCCCAAGCACGCAGAGGTGCAATTAGGAAAGTCAACACCCAAATGGAATTTAATCTGGCCAGGGATGTCAAAGGCAACAAGAAGGGCTTCTGTAAGTACATAGGCGACAAAAGGAAAACTAAGGAGAATTTGAGTTCACTGCTGAACGGGGCAGGGGTCCCAATGACACAGGACATGGAAAAGGCTAAGGTCCTGAATTCCTTCTTCGTCTCAGACTTTACTAGCAAGATCAGCTTTCAGGGATCCCAGGTCCCAGAGACCAGAGGGAAAATCTGGAGCAAGGAACACGTACCCTTGCTGGAAGAGGATCAGGTCAGGGAATAGACAAGCAAACTGGACATACATAAATCTATGGGCCCTGACGGGATGCACCCACTAATTTTGAGGGATCTGGTTGGTGTCATTGCAAGGCCACTCAAAAATCTTTGAAAAATCATAGTGATTGAGAAAGGTGCCTGAGGACGGGAGGAAAGCCAATGACACTCCTATCTTCAAGAAGGGCAAGAAGGAGGACCTAGGGAACTACAGGCTAGTCAGCCTCATCTCGATCCCTGGAAAGCTGATGGAGCAAATAATCCTGGAAACCTTTTCCAGGCACATGAAGGTCAAGGTCATCAGGAGTAGTCAGCATGGATTCACGAAGGGGAAGACATGCTTGACTAGCCTGCTGATCACCTTCTATGATGAAATGACTGGCTTGGTAGATGAGGGGAGAGCAATGCATATTGCCTACCCTAGCTTCATGATGGCTTTTGATACTGTCTCCTGCAAGATCCTTGTAGAGAAGGTGATGAAGTATGGACTGGTTGAGTAGACAGTAAGGTGGATTGAAAACTGGCTGAATGGATAGGCTGAGAGGGTGGTGATCAGTGGCATGAAGTCTAGTTGGCGGCCAGTAACTAGCAGTGTGCCCCAGGGGTCAATACTGGATCCAATCCTGTTCAACATCTTTATTAATCATCTGCATGACGGGGCAGAGTGTACCCTCAGCAAATTTGCTGATGACACTAAACTGGGAGGAGTGGTTGATCACCAAAGGGTTGTGCTGCCATCCAGAGGGACCTCAACAGGCTGGAGAAATGGACTGACAGGAATCTCATGCAATTCAACAAGAGGAGTGCAAAGTCCTGCACCTGGGGAGGAACAACCCCGTGCACCAGTACATGCTGGAGGTCAACAAGGTGGAAAGCAGTTTTTCGGAAAAGGACCTGGGGATCTGGTAGACAGCAAGTTGAACATGAGCTATCAATGCGTACTTGCAGGAAAGAATTGTAAAGGTATCCTGGACTGCATTAGGAGGAGTGTTGCCAGCAGGTCAAGGGAAGTGATCCTTCTCCTCTACTCAGCTCTAGTGAGGCCACACCTGGAGTGCTGGGTCCAGTTCTTAGGCTCCCAGTACAGGAGAGACATGGACATACTGGAGAGAGTTCAGCAAAGGGCCACAAAGATGATGAAGGGACTGGAGCATCTTCTGCCTGAGGAAGGGCTGAGAGAGCTGGGACTGTTTAGCCTGGAGAAGGGAAAGGTCAGGGCGATCTCATCAATGTATATAAATACTTGAAGGGAGAGTACAAAGAGGACAGAGTCAGGCTCTTTTCAGTGATGCCCAGTGACAAAACAAGAGGCAATGGGCATGAAGTGAAACACAGGAGGTTCCCTCTGAACATCAGGAAACACTTTTTTACTGTGAAGGGGACCAAGTACTGGCACAGGTTGCCTAGAAAGTTTGTGGAGTCTCCCACCTTGGAGATACTCAAACGCCTTCTAGACATGGTCTTGAGCAACCAGATGTTGAACAGGTGGTTTGGACCAGATGACCTCCAGAGGTCCCTTCCAACCTCAACCATTCTGTGATTCTGTGATTCTGTAAAGACAAACTCTAAGGTGACTAGAACTGGGGCCAGAACATTGAACACTTATTTGTTTTTCAGACTGCTTTAAGTATTTTACAAGGACTAGGAAAAGATCATCTAGCAATAGAGACCAAAACAGTGTATTAAAATTCATACAGTAAAGCAGAATGATGAGATACACTACAAAGACAACACAGTTCTAAAATTTAATTTTGTGGATATAAAATATCTCTTAAATTAGCTTCTCAGCTAACATATTATGTCCTCTGGAGGGCAAAGTAGAAAGAATGAAAGAGGAGTTATATCCAGTTAGCAGTCCAAGAGGAAGGTGAGAAGCAATCAGCTACAACTAGCTGCTCCAACTTGGGCAGGAAGAACCTGTCAAACATATTATGGTTCTAGATATTGGGTTAATTTTGTGAGTATTAAGATCTGAACCTGAGCAATATACAGTGCATATACATACGCATATGCAATGACAGGACTGTCTTCAAATAAAAAAACATTTGAAAAAAGAGAGTGGATTACATGAGAAATATTTACTTGTGGGTTTATTTTATTCAGGAATCTCATTGATGGGTTTTGCACTACAGTTAGTTGAAGGATGGATAACAGCATACTCCCTTTCTCACTTTCAACCATTTCTTTTCAAATGCCTCTCACAGCTCCAGTACTTACACAAGCTGCAAACATTAAACCAATTTGTGCCTTTTCTTTTTGTAGATTAGCAATTTTTCGTAATGTTTTTTCCATTTGATGATCACATGGAACATTTCAAGAAAAAAAGCCTGTTAACCTTTCACTGAAAAGCAGAGAAAAACTTTCAACACCATAACTGTTTCCTTTCCTAGCTGTATTTGCCTGCTTTTGATCTCAATTCTGCTCCTCACTGTGATAAAGAGCCTCATTTTTCTATCCTACACACTTTACCTCACTCTGTATTGATGCTTTTGTAATACATTTCTAAAAGTCTGTTCATTTTAATTTCTATCAAAACTATACCTTTCTTAAATGATAGCAGTTTGCAGAAACTAGTGATGCTAATTTTATTCATTCAGTTCAATGGGGTTTATTAAAATCTCGTTAGACTGCCACCTTGAAGAACTATCAGAACCAGGTCATTCTCATGCATTTGTTTACAAACACCAGAAAACTCTGCTCTATATATTCTAGAATATAGGTTGAAACAGGTATGTGGAAATTCTGATATGTAAACAGTTCACCTAAGATATATATAAAATATTCTTATATGGTAGCATATATGTTTGTTTTAAGCAATGTTGGTATAGTCTACTGTCAAATGGCAGACAATAAAATGGTGGCAGATTTACAGGAAGACCGAAGACCGAGCAGATGAGGCCCTCTATAGACAGATAGGAGCAGCCTCATG
>NW_008794458.1:2505187-2510915 GCF_000699145.1 Aptenodytes forsteri | reverse complement strand
AGCAACCTGATGTAGTTGAAGATGTCCCTGCCCATGGCAGGGAGGTTGGACTAGATGACCTTTAGAGGTCCCTTCCAACCCAAACTATTCTATGATTCTGTAAAAATTGTAAGAATAACTGTTTAACCATCCATGTTGATGCCACTCAAGTGAAAAAATGGTCAAGAAAAGTTTGAGGTTTTTTTTTACTGGGAAAAGCTGTAATATAAGAGAGCTCGTGGATAATGCAAATAGAAGGGATAGAAAATGCCTCAAAGCTAGTTCCTTTCTATGAACTCTTCTTCATTTACTTGATCTATCTTCAGTGAAATTAAATAGTTGATATACACAGAATTAGGTAAATGTATCCCCTTGTTTTGATGGAGTAGACATCAACAAACCAAGAGAGATTTGAAAATGACAGAATGACAGGTTAGCATCAGAACTAAACATATAGCTAAAATAACACATCATGATAATTGAGGTGTTTCAATATTCACTGTAGACGAGAAGCATATGGAAATTGTTTGTTTCAACCATGTTAGCCCAGATGAAGGTTAAATCAATGAAATGCATTTGTTTTGAGGTATGACAAGCACAGAATGAAATTTAAAAAAAAAAAATTTAATTGAACTGCAAGTGGTATCAGTAACTAGTGATTTGTTTTAAAACAGTATGGTGTACAGAAACACAGAAACAGAGAAACAACTGACAGAGTGCATTCAGATTGATAAAGTGCATAAAGGTGAAGCCTTGGAGCCTCCAATTGCAAATGAGATAACAAAACTCCTGTTAGGCAGGATCATGACTCATGTTTTTCAGACTTTGGTATTAATTACAGTTTGTTTGCTAGATATAATTGCTCCAAAAGACAAACAAGAAGGGAAAGACACACTAAAGATACAAATTATTTTGGCCCACAGCATGCGAGGAAGAAAACTGTAGCAGGCTAACCAGTGACAAGTTTAAAAAAACAAAACAAAACAAAAAACCACAGAAAACACAAATGATTCTCTGTTAAGTGCAAAATCTTGTGGAGTGATGGAGTGAACTCATGTCCACCATCCTTTATACCTGGCACTGAGGAGATCCATTGATCAGGATGGATGTCCAAACAGAAGTAAAACAGTGTAGCATGTGGGGATCACTCAGAAGTGCTGCTCAGGGAGGGAGAGCAACAGATGGTGGTGATGATCCCATGCCCTGACAAATGTATCCACTGCTTCTGTCACTACTGTAAACTCAGGCTTCAGGGAGTGCCTGTTTCTCTTCACTGGGGCCAGGACCAAGACTAGTGGTGCTGGCAACCTCACCTTTGGGAGGTATGCTCTGTATACTCACTGTAACACCCAGAGAGACAGCTTTGTGAGGTGACAAAGTTCCCACCATCTCAGGGATGACAAACACGAGATTGGAAGAATCTTTGAAAGATTCTGCAGAGACAAGAGCCTAAACCTCAGGAGGACAAAAAAGAAGGCACAAATGAGGCAATGCAAGAGCAAGAAGATGACATGCACTTTCTGATAGTAGAAGCTTGTGACTTCTGCCAGCAGAAGGAAGGGTCTCCATCTCCACCTGGAATTGTTCCCCTAAAAGGTTCGGTGCCAAACAAGAATAATGTTCTACTTCACTTGCTGCTCCCAAGCAGTGACAAAGTGGTCATCATGGGCAACTTGGGCTGTGGCTACCATGATCTGCCTGAATTCAGGATTTGCAGGAAGTCTGCCAAGGTGAGCAGAAGAGTTCAGACTCTTAGGAAACTGGATTTCAGCTTGTTTAGGGAATTGTAAAGTAAAATCTTCTGGGAAGCTACCATAAAGGGAAGAATGCCTAGGGAAATTGTTTGAGTTCTAGAGAAAACTTACTGAATACTCAGAAACAAACCATCTCCTTGTGCAGGAAGGCTGGAAAATTTGGTGGAAGATCACATAACCTTCTTAACGAACTAAAATGTAAAGCATTCAAGATATGTAAATTGACCAAGTCTACAAAGGAGGAGTCAAAAAACTCAGACCCTTAGAGATAAAATTAGGAAAGCAAAAGCCCAGCAGGATCTAAAACTGGAAAGGAATGCAAAGGATAACAAGAAGGGATTGTAGCAGCTACCATTCAAAAAAAAAATATGGGCCCACTGCTGAATGGGGAAGACAACTTAGTGAACAAAAAAAAAAAAAAAAAGCTGAAATGCTTGCTGCCTTATTCTTTCAAAATTTGTATCTGTGATCAAAATCAAGTACAAGTGGAAGAAGAGATCTGAAAATTAACCACTAGGAAAATCATTTTACTGTCAACTGGCAGATAGATACAAGTTTTGATAATAATTTACCTAATCTATAAACCTTTTTTCATATCTTATGGGTGTTAAACTATATAACTTAGAAAACATCATAATAAGACCATGCTTGTTAGTACACTTTTCTAGGTTTAAAAATGTTGCTTTAAGGATTCTTTGGACTGTCTAGAGTCAAAAGCTGTTCTTCTGAAGGAGGGCTGGAGAAAGTACCTTGGCTGTCCATCTTAATACTATTTGGTAGTAAAAAAGGAGGAAGAACAAAAGAAAAAACACGAAGTGGAAGGAAAAAACAGATATTAAAAATGTTGTAGAAGTAACAGAAACATTAATGGTTACTTTCTGATCAGTTGAACTTGCCAAAAACAATAGTTAAGAGTTTGGAGCTACAAAAATTCTTCACACATTTTTTCAACAGTTTAGAAGAGACCTATCCTTTCCATACATGTCTTCAGAAAGTTTTGTTGGTTATTTTTTATGGCAAATCTATCTAGAAGAAGCATATGGATAATATCTGAGGAATTAGTCTAGATTATACTTGATATACTGCAATATTTATATTTGAGCGAGTCTATGTGATTAATCTAGCTGATTGATCACTGGGAGCAAATGCAGTTGTTTATACCTTTTAAATGGGAAAGTCTATGAAAGGAATAAAAAGTTCTCTTTTTTTTTCCTTATTTCTTTTTAGTAGGATCATAGGGTGCACTAAAATACTGTGTAAATATGTGATAATTGTCCAAAAACAGGTGCATAGCTTCAATCTGGCAAATTTATAAGTTTGTTACTTGTGCTGATAAAGAATAGACATGGTAATGGCCCCACATCTCTCACAATGATCTCTAACACATAACTCACATAGCTGAGAAAGCTGATGAATTCTGAGGAGAAGTTAAATATACAGTATCATGCTAACATTTATTTGAAAGGAAGCAAAGTTCTCAGACCAACAGACTTGAGAAGATGAATTGTCAGATTTTTTTCACATTTCTTTTCTGCAGGATTCCAGGTGACTTTGAATCTGCATAACAAGTTCAGCAGGAAAACACATAACTCACATAGCTGAGAAAGCTGATGAATTCTGAGGAGAAGTTAAATATACAGTATCATGCTAACATTTATTTGAAAGGAAGCAAAGTTCTCAGACCAACAGACTTGAGAAGATGAATTGTCAGATTTTTTTCACATTTCTTTTCTGCAGGATTCCAGGTGACTTTGAATCTGCATAACAAGTTCAGCAGGAACTTCTCTGCACATACTTGATATAATAAAGGGAAATAATTTAAAAAAAGGGAAAATATATTAAAACATGATATCCAAGCACAAGAAATTATTGAGTGGTCTTGGGCATTACTAACAGCATTTGATTTTAACAAATAATTCTGTTAGCAGAATATTTGGCCATCCACAAAGCTCTTAGGAGCAATATTGTTCCTGCAAAGTAAGAAAAAAAGGATGTCTATACCTGGAAGAGTATAAAGAAATTGTTTGTAGAGTCAGATCTTGTTATGAGTGAAAAAAAGAGTTGGCACTGTTTCTGTTCTTAACTGCTTTTCCTGAAAATAGGTAATAATGTCTTTCATACCTCAAGAAATGATACCCCTCATATTTAGCTCAATATTGTCTGAGTAAGCCTTCCAAGATCTAATGGCAAAATCCTTACAGATTTATATTTTTATCTTTCACTGACTTGAAGACCATTGCAACTTTACACCTCTTACATTTTAAGACAAATACTAACAGAAAACTGGCTCAATGTATTTATTTCTGTTCAACAATTGCCAGAAGGTAGACTGTTTTAATATATGCTCACTGTGGTATACAGTTTATCAAGTTCCTTCACTATTTCAAACACAAACATTATTCAGGTGTCTGTAATAATAGTTCACTGTTGAGTATGTACAGTTTTAGATTTTGTTTTTATGGCTGGTTGGGTGAAGGTTTAAAATAAGCTTGCTATCATTGTCTAAACAGTAGTTTCATGGAAAAAGCAAGACCATCCCCCTTGCGAATGTCTTTCCCATAAGAAGGGCCACTTTTGTCTATTTGGAATTAAAATGTATCTTCCATTTATTGAACCATGAGTCCTTCAAAAGAGTATGAATTCACTTGACAGAGTGAAAGACAAGAAGTTTAAAAGCGAAAAGAAACTTTAAAGATATATGAAAAGTAAGATTAATCAAATATTTTGATTAAATTATGTTTTAGATAAATGTCATAAAAACTTCTAAGAGACATTTCAGGTCACGGATGGCAGTGGTACGCAACAGATGATAGAGCACTGAATTAAGGCTCAGAAACCTTGAATTCTCATTGTAGTTCTGCCACTGAGGCATTATGATGTCAAGAGAGCCACTTCTCCATGCTTCAAATTGACACCCTTTAAAAAAGAGATAATGTGTCAGATTTTTTCTAATGTACTGATGTTTTTACAATGTACCATTTCAACTGGCTACAAACCATGGGACAAAACCAATTCAGAAATAAAAGATGACTTTTCTTTCAGAATTTTAATTCTCCAAAAGAAGTATTTTCAGTCTAAAATACAGCCCATTTCAGACGTGATACCTGGTTCTCCTACCCCACGCCTCCAGCCTGGCAGGTCATGTTCTAAGCCATTTGTGTGGCAATAGAAGTTTCTTATTGTTTAGAAGATTGGGAGGGTTTCTATGAGAGTCAGCTGTTTAAAGATAATCTATCGAATGTCTACTCCTTCTTTAAAAGAGGCACAGAACCTGACCACTTGCAGTGATTAAGTCCCATGACTCAAAGGGTTTAACCGGTGTTGAGCCAAACTGCCCCTTGATTTTAGTGAGATTATATGACTGTAACAGATGGCAGAATTTGTCTTGTGTTTCTCTGGCCTCCTTCCAAATTGGGTAATTACATTCTACATAACTATAGTTATGTAGAGTTTCAGTTCAGCTCAGTATTTTTCATTCCCTACATTGCTAAGCAGCCTTCATATTTCAGGAACCTGCATTTCTTTTGTATGTGTTGTATAGATAAAATTTTTCTATAGTTAAACCAGTATTTTTTATTTGTAGCAATGCAGCATACTCTTGCTCATGTTATTGCTAAGAATCTGTCTACACAGAACCAAACACAGTGCAGGTCTTGAGGATCTTAGAGTCTAATTAGTTTGTTACACTTCTAATATATTAAAGTCTGTTTGGGACCTCTGTTTATATAATGTCAAATGCATGACCACTGTACCAGCCACCAATTCCAGTCCTGCAACCCAACCTAATTAAGAATGCTGTACTTTGTAGAGGAACTTAGATAAATCATCTTGCCATCAAGTAACATTTATTTAATTTGGGAAAAAAAAAAAAAAAACAAAAAACAAAACCACAAAACAAAGCAAAAGAAAACAAAACAAAATGCTTTTTATTAACAAAGTAGTATTATGTTCCAAAATGCATGTTGTGGTTTAACCTCAGTCGGCAACTAAGCACC
>NW_008794458.1:2503573-2504777 GCF_000699145.1 Aptenodytes forsteri | reverse complement strand
TACCTAGCAACAACTAAAACATCGGTGTGTTATCAACTTTGTTCTCACCCTAAACCCAAAACACAGCACTGTACCAGCTACTAGGAAGGAAATTAACTCTATCCCTGCCGAAACCAGGACAATGAATTACTATTGGCTTGCTTCACTCCTTTCATAATTATGGTTAGGAACAACAGATGCAAGATAAATTCTGCTGTAAGTTCTAGACTAAAATGTGATGCGAAAGCAATATCCAGAATAAATCATGTAAAGAAATGAGAGTACAGGAAATGAATACATCTATGTGCAGAAAAATTTGCACATTTAAGCATAGGTTAAAAAAGTACTTGCAAAAGTAGTTATAATGATTGCAAATCTTACTGGTACTAATTCTAGACTTAGTGAGAGCCTTGATCTCATAGCTATTAATGTTATCTTAGAAACATCCTTTACAGAGTCCTTGAAGAATTCCCACTCCTCCTCCTCTAATCCCTGTCATAGGTGTCAAAAAAGAATTTTCACTTAAAGGTGCAGTTTTTTACCAGATATTAAGCTAATTATACTGTTTTGAGGTCTTTACTCTTTAGTCTTCACTGTTGGACTGTAAACATAACCTTAGTTTTAAATTAAATTCAGTAACAGTGAGATTCCTGTGTCTTTCTGTGTTCTCATGAAGGTATACTGAGATCTAAGATTTTTGGATTTGAAGGCTTACAGTTCCAATAAATATTCCAAGTGATTTAGAGTCCATCACATCTTATACTGTTTTGAGGTCTTTACTCTTTAGTCTTCACTGTTGGACTGTAAACATAACCTTAGTTTTAAATTAAATTCAGTAACAGTGAGATTCCTGTGTCTTTCTGTGTTCTCATGAAGGTATACTGAGATCTAAGATTTTTGGATTTGAAGGCTTACAGTTCCAATAAATATTCCAAGTGATTTAGAGTCCATAACATCAGAGTACTTATCAGCTTTTCCAGTTTCTGTGTATTCATTTATTTTTTAATTATTACCTTCTTAACATCATCTATCATTACAAATCGTAAAGTATGTACCCCACCAAAAGTCCCCAGGTTTAACTTTGTCCTGGTTTTGGCTGGGATAGAGTTAATTATCTTCCTAGTAGCTGGTACAGTGCTGTGTTTTGGATTTAGGATGAGAACAATGTTGATAACACACCAATGTTTTAGTTGTTGCTAAGTAGTGCTTACACTAGTCAAGGACT
>NW_008794458.1:2475590-2503281 GCF_000699145.1 Aptenodytes forsteri | reverse complement strand
TATTATTATTATTATTATTATTATTATTTTCCCTTCCTTTTCTATCCTATTAAACTGTCTTTATCTCAACCCATGAATTTTACTCTTTTTTTTTTCCCGATTCTCTCCCCCATCCCACTGGTGGGGGGAGAGGAGTGAGTGAACGGCTGTGTGGTGTTTAGCTGCCTGCCGGGTTTAACCACAACAAACTTTTACATTTAGTTGATGCAATCAATGTAAATTTGTGTAGTTCTGCATAATTAGGGACATGGTTTAGTGGGCATGGTGGTGTTGGGTTGATGGTTGGATTCGATGATCTTAGAGGTCTTTTCCAACCTCAATGATTCTATGATTCTATATGATCTCATGGAGATATTGAGAGTGACTACATTCCTTTCCTTGCAGCCAAAGATTCACTGTAGTAAGGAATTATGTTATATGTAGCATACCCATTGAACCCATTTATCTGAAACTGCTCAGAAATTCACAACATAACTTCAGGGATTTCAGAGGTCATGACTAGGAAAGGCAGTTACATATCTTCAGCTTTCTTAATTACTCCACTTTTAAAGAGCTTTATTCTCTTGACTCCTTTACTCTGACAAAACCACCTGGCTGGGACATGTTTTATTATTTCTTAGGGACTATGCTAACACAGCTCATTTTTGTGGCTTTTGTTTTCAATAAACATTCTGTAATGAGATCCTCCCAGATAAGATGTTATTTCAATGTGAATAGAACTTATAGGAAATGATGCAGGCATGCTTCGGATGAAATGAGCTATTTGGGGTATTTTGTATACAGTGAAACTCCATACGTGCATTATGTGTAGGAGGAACTCTCTTGTGCACTGAAAACTCATAAAGAGAAAGGAATGACTGACTTCTCCCTCCACCAGCATGCTAGCCATTGTCACTAGTGTCACTAGTTATTGCCAGTAACATTCATGCAGACTTGGTGAGGGACATGAATTGTGATGCTAATTCTTGGGAGGTAATTTTAGAAATGAAGACACAAACATATGATCTTTTAAACTGAAGACTTGTCCATTACATCTAGACATGAAATGAGAGGGCATCAAAGTGGTAACACTCGGGTTTTTTTGTGTTCCGTCCAGTTTGAGTCTGGCAAATACCAGAACATGTCAGCTGCTGACATCCCAAACACTGTTGTGAATGGTTCTTAGAAAAACCTTTCTTTGTTTTAAAGTCTAGGTTGCCCATGCTTATTTCATTTGTTTTCCTTTTAAATAAATTATTTTCACTTTTCTGAGAAAACTACAGAATAGCACAAATGATTCCTTTCTCTCTCTCATTCAGAAGCTGCCTGTTTATTGTTTTTGATTCTTGAGAACAAGAAGTATTACTTTATTATTATCACTGAACATCATCAGTTTTCTTCAGTCTGTTGTAGAAAATTGCTTTCCTCATAGTGTTACTAGGATGCCTATCACTCATTTCTGTCAAGTTCTGACGATGAACTTTATTATCAAGATTTAGTTACCTCATGAAAACAATTAATTATAGATTTGCTCTAGGATATGCACATGAGAAACATAACAAGAAAAAGTTATTAATACTTGTGTGCAGAAATGACCCATATAATTATTGCCTACTCAGCATTTTTTTTGTTTTGCGCTCACTTTCTAGGGACCTATTCACATTTGGCCAAAACGTGAAAGTGAGGCTGCTCTTTACTTGGAAATGAAGCCAGATAAAAGTGCTATATCTAGTAGAAAACTTAATGAATTCTGTGTGCCTTCTACTTGTAGGCAGAATAATTTAAAAAGTCAACAACATGGAAATGGTATTCTTTCTTCATGTTCCAAATTGGCCCAAGAGGTACTGCTCCTCATACCGAAATATTTACATTAAGCAGAACTGCCAGTCTCTTTTCCCATCCACTTTTGAGTGCTCTGTTAAATTTAGTTCTAGTATATATATATATATCTCACAGCTTGGTAACCAAGTACAATTTCACAAACAATTTAAATAACATTCCCCAGGTCTCCACTAGGCATTATGTCCTTTCTTTTTTAAAAACTACTGGACAAAAAGCCCATTTTGTCTCATTCTGACTGTCACAATAGGCTTAAATGTCTTATTTAGCAGGAAGAAACACATGCAACTCTTGCAGCAAAGGAGGCAGAACTCACTCAAAGAGGAATGAATGCACTCTCAACTAATGACCTAACATTGTCTTAGTTTTCACCAGATTCATACATGTGGCTTATGTTTGATGGATTTATTTGTCTACGGTGTATAAATTATATAGTTGTTTTTTTCACTATATCCCATTATAGAAAAGATACCTTTATTCAGTTCTTTAAGATTAGTTCCTAAAATACTGTGCGACAACAAATCTGACACGATTTAGTAAACTGAATGTTGTCATGAAAGCTGGTACTAGTGACAGGAGTCAGCTACTGATAGAAAGTCAGTATGACAACTTCTAAAAGTTCATTGTTATTCAAATGATCTCAGTTTTCCTGAAAAAAAGTACTTCTGGTTTCTTCAACAGTGTGAGATTCTGCCAGCCCTAATTAAAAAAAAAAAAAGTAAAAAAACCCTGCAAACAAACAAACCAAAAAACCCCAAACCCAACCCAAGATCAAGAACCGCATCTGGAATGTTTTGAAAATTTATCTCCTTAAGGAATCATGTGCAAAATTCCTGAAGACAAGAGTTTAATCTTAATTCTTTTTTCAGAGTGAATGACTACTTTCAGTTCCTATCTTTCAAAACTGGTGAGTCATCTAGTGAATAAAAGAAGAGTTAGGTCACTGAAATGATTGCATTCATTTTTTGATCAAAAAGAAATACACAAAATAACATTGTAAAGTTAGAAATAGAAATAAATGTCCCATTAAATACCTGGGAGGAAATCTTATTTATTATGTCAATGGCAATGACCTGACAACTGATGGTGTAATATTTTATCCTTTTTTCCAAGGTAATCAAGTAACAGGATCTGCAGAATAGCAGTTTTTACTGTGACTGATAACAGTCAGAAATACAGTACAATCATAATAACTGAAAAATGTGCTATTTTTTGTATGGTGTCATAAGAATATGAGAATAGATCTGGAAGTCCTGGAGAACAGTTTATTCAATGGCATTTCATTTTTTTAGATGTTCTTTGTTTTAAATACAATTATTGTACACAAATTATGTCTCTTTAACAACTATTGGAATGAAAGCTGACAGAAATATAAGTTTTCTTTCCACTTAAAATTCTATTTCAAGTCACTTGTCCAATATGGGACATTGTTCATGGCTGAGTCATATTTGCTGTGATATAAATTTGTCTCATGTAATGCTGAGTAACACATATAGTTTGACTAATGAGAGCATACTAAACTATCAAGTACCATTACAGAAAATAAATATTTTTTAAACTAATTTGATATATATAATTTCATGTCAGTTTAGAGAACTAAACTAATTATTTTTTTTTTATTTAGGCATATCAAACATTTTTGTTTCCATTTTCAATAAGACGTTTTAAAAAATCGTAATTTATAACAATTTATGTAATATGACAAATTATGAAATGCTTTTGAATTATCTTGGACAAAATGACATATTGTTAACCAACAAGAAATAATTCAGGATACTAATAATTGTATTCTTTTACTCCTTTTTCTAGAAAAGAATCAGAATATTTTACAAGTAACTTGACACTGATTGCAAAGAAGCTCCTGAGTCAGAACTGTTTCTGAGCCATAATGTCAATCCTCTCATTAAAAGCTCTTCCTCTGTGTTAAGTTACTAAATCTTACCATTATGGGTAAGAAGACACATGAGTACACTCAGAATTATTTTCAGAAATATAAATGCAAGCTTTTGACTCCCCAGGTTAAGCCTTTTAGAAACTTAATTGCCACATTATATTCACTTCTCTCTTCGAGACTGATTTTTCTTCTTGAGAGTAAGAATGCAGGCCTCAGTCCCTCAACAATTTTCTGCAAGTATACAAAGCCATGCAGCACTGAAATCAGCTCAAGCTCAGATGGAACTTTTTTGATGAAGCCTTTACAGAAATGCTGGTCATACATCAGTTGTTTATTTATCAAGAACAGAAAAGAAGAGTTTCATCCATTATCAGTTTTCATTGCAGAGGTTTCATAGGGCTCAAATTACAGTTCTGGAATGAAAGTTATATGTGGCCTATTTCTAAACCATCTCTCTACTATATTGCATTTCCAGTCTTGTGACAAATATTTGACTGGCAGCGGCACACAAACTAGAGAAATACATTAAGAGAAAAAAATGTCCTTGTCTGTGATTAGAAGGAAAGTTGTATGTAATGTCTTGTTGTCCATAAAGTGTCACATAACATTTTAATGGAAGAATTTCGAGGTAGCTAAGACAGTGGGATTTCTGTGTATATCCTAGAATATACAGTACAACGATATACACGCAATAAAATCTGATGACTTTAGTTTAAGGCATGCAAAGCAGAATACTAGTCTTTGAAATTAAACATTTTAAAAAGTGAAACATACATATATAGAGAATAGCTTCAAATATTCTTGGATGTTATTTTGCATTATAACTAACATCAAAGTAAAAATGTGCTTAGGATATTTGAAAATCAGTCTATTTTCAGCTGGATATTTTGCTAAATTAGATTCAAAAGCTACAACAGTGCCTGGATAAGCAGACAGAAGCAAAAGAAAATCTGCAAAATCAGTTTAGGCATTTGAAAAGTATATAGATGACACTAACAGTTGGGTCTCAATGGTGATGTTAAAATAGGTAGATTAAGTGAAGATGCCCTATTCTTTGATTTGCTTTGCAGTTTACAACAGTATTTACAGTGAAAATATATTTTTTTTTAAATTCTATTCTGCATTTGTGTTTCAAATCTAAAATGCTGGTTTAGGGTCAGATGTAACAATGTTAAGACAAAATACAGGCAAATGGTGTTGCTGAAGGAAAAAAAAATCATGTTCCTGGGGACGGAACTTCATGAGAGACAGATAATTGGGCTGTGTATATACATGTTGTGCTTATAGATGCTGTTCCTAATTGTTCCTGGAGAAAATAAAGGTATTTGGCATAGATAATACATAACTGGTATCAAAAATAAATTGCATGACAATGAAAAGACTAATTGAAAGGAAGTTGATGTGGAAAAGGATAATAGTCTGAACCCTGAAAGTATATCCCTTTGTGATAACCCAGTTAATAATTAGTTCGCTTCCCAATATAAGAGTACAACCTCAAAGAGGTCTTAGGCTGAATGAGGAGTGCTGATTCTTAGATAGTTTAATATAATAATAAACAATACTAAAGCTATGCTTCTGTATAGTAATAAAAGCATGTTTGATTTTCCAGGAAGTTAATTAGAATGAAAATGTTCTGGAATAATATCCTGATGAAGAAATGTCAAAAAAACTCTTCAAAAAACCTTTCTTTTCCTAGAGAGGTTTGACTTAGCTTCATGCAAGAATGAACATCGATCCAGACAAACCTGTTCCTCCTACAGGTCATAGCTGACCTTAAGACTGTGCAGGCTCTCCTGCATTGTCACAGAAATATAACCAGTCACTATATCGAGTTTATCGTAGCATACTTTCATTGCATAAACATGGTTTGGCCACATCGAATACCTTTCATTTTACTCCAGAATTTGGTGTCCCTTGTGTTATCACATTCAGAATTAATTTCATTCTGTTAGATACAATGCAATGGTCAACTGCCTTATTCTTAAGTAACACTTTTTTTTTCTTTTTTTGTGGATGATCTCTATGAAGTCCAAGTGTTCACCTTATAATGCCAGATCATCCTAATAAACACGACAGCATGTTTTTGACAGAGCACAGTAGGCAATGAAGGGTCAGGGAAATAGCATTGTGTGATGGTAGTACAAATATATTTGTGACACAACCAAATTAACAGCTGCTCTTTTTAACAGCACATTTATGTACTTTGCAGGTTTAGCAAACTCTGAACGCTATAGATCTCCTAAAGATTAAGTCTTCTGAATGAAAGCTCCTTTGTTAAGGAGACAATTAGCGATGTGTTAAATCAAAAAGATTTAACATTTACTCCATTTGTAAATATTCTTTTAGTTATTTGCCCCTACTTTACTAAACAGCAGAGCAGCTGGCAATGTGAGACTTTTTAATGTCAATGCTGCCAGCCATGCTACAGAAACTGGTTAGCACAAGTAAACAGGTAACCTCTTAAATGCAATATTCTTGTTGTTTTTGTGGTGTTACCTTCTTAGGATAGTTGAAGGCTTATGGATTTAATAAACGAAGAAAGTGTTAATTCATATACTAAAATTGGCAGATGTCTTTGTGGGGTCTGAGTGTATTTCTGACAGAATCTGTGGGTATTGGAAAAGCTCCAAACCACACAGCAGACCTCTATATTCATGTCAGCAGATGGGACTGTGTTTGAAAATGCAGGGTTACAATAAAAATTTGGGCTACTGCTGGAGTTCAGTTCCATGAGCTTTTAGTGACCAGCTGTTTTTTGTATCTATGGTTACCCTGAATGTAAAAACATACTTTTCCCAACAATTTATCTGTATATTACTGTTTATTTATTTTGCAGTGCTACGTGTGACTATGGAACAATATTAAAGAAAGGTGTGCAATAGTACAATACTGTCTTTACCAAAGCAAATACACATAGGTGAAATACCCTAGGTACATCTAAATGAAAAAAGAGGCTTATTTCTTTATAGTTCTTTTCTTCTACTGGTTAATACTCATAAAGAAATCAGTCACTGTATAGTCTGATAATGTTCTTACATTAAAAAATGTGATAATAGAAGAGATATTTGCCATTTCAAGAAAAGGAATAAATTTAAATATTACACATTATAATATGTTGACATTTTTCTTTAAGTACTGAAAAGCCAAATATTGCAGACTGCTTTTTCAAACTTGAGGATTTTTTCTTTTTTTCAATATTGATTCTTTAGCACCCAAGATGCAATTTTTGTGTTTTAATTGAGTTTCAGTAGAATAGCCGGAATCAGAAAATAAATATTCCTGCCGATGTTAAGTTACATGAGATAGAGTTGTGAAGTCCCAATAGACAATAACTAAATTTACAGGATTAATTGTCACAGAACATTATGTAGCTATTAAGATGCATAGAGATTTTTATGGCTATGACTGCCTTAGTCTTTGTACACAGCTTCAAAATATACCCTTCCAGCAGAATTAAGTATCTTTTTAACATAAAGAATTATTTTTTCATAAGATTTGTAGCATATTAATTATGTTGCATTATGCTCATAAATAGAATTATACAGTTAAGCACTGTGTTTAACACTTTTCTGCAGCTTCCTATAAACTCAATTATTTTGAATTTTTAAATATATTCCTACACTGCCAACAAGTCCAAGATATTTTCCACAGTTTTTATGCTGAAAATGTCCTGTTGTTGTCATGCAGTCAACTAAAAGCTACTAAGCATCTTAAATTGAGTTAATAGTGAGGAGATGATAGTATGTCGAGAAGGAATCAAGATGCTTAAATAATTATGAAACAGTGTTCTTCATTAAAAGAGAATATCATGCTGAATCTGCTTCTCTCTGAATCTTAAGGGCAGCCAAATGAACTACCATCATGCATTTCAGAAGGAGAATCTTCAAGCCTCCTGAAGACCATTTTATGACAATATATTTCTTTTTTTATCTTTGGATAATAGATTTCATTTATTACCTAAAACCATAAAACCGATTTACAGTATATAATAAACACAGATATGATTTATATTAGGAGTATGAGTGGTTATTCATTTTTGATACAAATTAAAATTGTTTTAGAAGTGTAGGTTACTTCAGAGATCTTTCCAGTTTTGGCTGATCTTTTTTTAAATTTTTTTGTGATTTATATTTAAAACTAACTAAAGAATATTTTCAAAAAGGTGACTTTTAATGCCTCCTAGATTTAACAGAATCATAGCTTCAGTTCAAGGAACCAGACTGTAAGGGACAAAGTTGATATGCAAATTTTACCCTACTCTTGCACATTACCTGTAACTAGACTAAGTTTAAAGTCCTAAGTAAATGTCTTCATCCACTGATTTCATTTGGAGGAACTTTACATTTCACTTTTGATTCAAGTAACTTTTTATTGACACAAGGTGTTCACAGTTTGGCCTTTAGACAGTCAGGATCTTGGCTGTAGTCATTACCCCCTTCGCTTATTTAGTTTCTGCCAGTATTCTAAGATTGGTAGCACTTTGTAGTGTTACCTAGAAAAACAGACTTCAGCTTCCCAGTAAAGATGTGAATCAGCATACCTGTATTCAGCTTGGCTTTTGATGTCAAAAAGGTGACAACTTTTTATTGGGGATGGTACTGAAGTGTGTCTAAGCTCATAAAATCTACATAAAACTAAAAAACCTCCCTTAGAGCTGCTGTTACTTTTACAGGCAAAGGCAGTTCCCAGTTACTTTCAAGCTATAAGACTTTGAAAGATTCAGCTAAAGCATAGTGATGTCAAAAAGGAAAAGAAATGGGTTTATATATGAAAAGAGTATTACTCAATATAAAATTCTTTCAATTTCTTATTATGTATAATTATATATGTCTACTGGATAAGATATATTCATTGTATAATGAAAGCACCATTTCCCTTTGGTGATGTGAATGCTACTGCTCTGGGTCACCAGTCAACTGATTAGATTAGGATTTGGGACACGCTGTTCTCTGCCAGTAACTCTGCAGTAGATCTTGGATCAATCACTTCTTCTCTATGCCTGTTCTTCTCCCTTCTGCATCCTCTCTTTGTCTCTTCATTTTAGTTTCTTGTCTTTTTAGACTATGAAATACTCCTTATTATACTCTTCTGTAACATCTAGAACAGCTGGGATTTAAATTCAGCTGTAATTTTAGCACTTCAGGGTATAAATATTCCTGAAGGACTTAAAAATCACTGAGGTTGTGATAATTACAGTTATATGAAGTGTTTAAGATAAAATAACTTTCCTGAGTCAATGCTGTAGAAATTAAGCCTGCTAGGTTCTAAAATATTTAGCATGAAGTTTCTCTCAAAATTTCTCTACATTTTATTGTTGGAGGCCACTCCAAATCTGATTTTCTTATTTGTGAACTTGGAGAGGAAAAAAGATATTGCAGCCAACCTCTTTCTCAGACTCTTTCTTTCTCTCTCCCCCTCTCCCCACCTATTTTCTTGTCTTTCTTTTCTTTTTGTTTTCTTCTTTTATTTTTTCCAAATGCAAATTTTCATTCTAGGTGAGAAGGAAGATTGTTAACACCTCTTTCTGTTTTGCGTGGTAGTTTGCTGGTTCCTCTACTTCCGTACTGATGGTGTTCTGGCAGCAAGTGGATAGTAACCCCTTATTCTCTCTTTCAGTCTCATTTTCTTGGTGGTTTTTTGTTGTTGTTGTTTTTGTGTTTAAGACAGACAAGAAGCTGTCAGATGCCTTGATATCATGGGAATTGCTTCACGAAATTTTGACTTTGTTAGAAGTTAGATGATGTAAAAGGAAAATTGCTGTCTTCTCAAATACAGGTTACCACTATACTACATCCAGATATCAGTATTTGAATAACTGTGCCAGTGCATAAAACAAATGCATAAAAACAAGCTCCATCAAGTCAAATGTTGTTGCTGATTTTTGTGAGCTCCAGCTCAGTCATCTGGGAACCAAATGCCAACAAACATATCCACATATTTTACTCTGCACTGTTTAGACATGCTGGAAGTAAGAATCTGTATCTGGAATGCCTGTAGTGTACTGTACCCTTGTCCTCATAGTTAGCTGATGGTAACAATGTGCACTGATATTGTACTCTGAGAAGGAAGCTGCTTTGGTATTGTTTTGGAGAAGTAGCATTAAGTATAAAGAAATGTGCTGATTTTTGAACTTTGATGTTTTGTGTAAAGTAGAACTTTGATACTTAAATGTAAAGTAGAAAAATCAGTTAAAAATGTCCCACCAAAAAAAACCCCAAAAACCACAGTAATAAAATTGTAAGTATTTTGTGCAAATCTTGCTACAGTTCTAATCCTTGGTGGTCACAGTATTACAACACAATAGTTAAATTCTTGTATATACAGTTTCTGGGCAGCCAGGATTATACTTTTAGCAATATATCTTAAGCTTAATTTACGTTAATATCTTAATTTCAACATCTTGACACAATCTAATCTGGCTACATTTGGTATTAAAACAAAAAAATATTTTGAGGGGCTCATTTCAGTTTGAGTTGTTTTTATGTGTAAGTAGTTGTAACTTAGCTGTAACAAAGAATCCCAGCCTTTCACTAAACCATAAATTTTAATCATAGTTAAATTGCTAATAGATTTACCAAACAAAATTCAAGAATATTACTGTTTTGTGATACCAAATTTACAATGAGTCTAGGAAGGATAGGCAAGCTAGGTGATACCTGAGAATTGCATAGTGGCTCAGTTTCTCTGTATGGATAAATTTTCTATGTGTTCTTTCTTTGCTATAACTCTGCTGACTTGTATAAGAAATAAAGAAATAAATGTTTAAAGTTTAGATTTACTTTTCATTGACTTAATGTAGAAGCCTTCTTGGTAATACTAACTAAGCTATGGATTACAAATATCAATAATTCTCGGTGCATTATGGTCTTACTAACTTTTCCAAGTACTTTTATTCACAGGGTAGGACAATAACACTAGCTAACCATTTTTCTAGTAAATGAAGTCAAGTAAACCATAAATATGTTATTTGTTTCCTTCGAGAATGTGCTTTGTGGTTCTCCTGTTCATATGACGTATCTCAGCAAGGTCAGGCAGTAGGCTGTGTATCTCTCCAAGCATTTTATCTCATTTTAGAAAGGATATTTATAATAAATTATACAGAAACACTTTTATTCCCATTTTTTCATTAGGGCCCTGTTCTCCAACTAGCTTAGTTTTTAATAGCCAACCATTTATATATTTTTATGTGTGTACTAAAATAGTTCTATTCCTTGAGCTCAGGGTCAGAGTCCATGAAACACACCTGTGAGCACTGACTAGTATGCTGCTTCATCTGAGAGAGAACAGTGAAATTGAGTATAATTTACTGTTTGCATTTGATGTACTCGTACTTTCTCAGTATATTGTTACTCCTGTATCTTTGTACATTTTGGGTTTGACTTTTGAAATCCTGCCCATACAGCTGTTTGAACTATATAAATTTTTAAGGTGAACCATAAAAAATGGTTCAACTTGCTGTGTTTCACATTCATTTATGTGTAATAAATGTTGTGATCAAGTTTGTTATTCTTTTGTCAAATTCCTATGAAGGTAGCAGTTGTGACTTGGAGCCAGACTTCGGAAATAGTACTTATATTTTCACAGACAGGAAGTTTTAGAAGAGAAAAACAAGACATGATTACTTGAATTTTCTTTTTTTTATAGAAGTCACTCAGTATGTATGACAAACTTTTGAAGTTTCCAGACTATTTGGAGTGGGGCAGGATAAGAAGGGAGGTGTTTGTATGTTAGCCTGTATGTATAATACTTTTATGTAATAACTTGCTTTTAAATAATTTTGTAGAAAATCTGAAATAATTTCAATAGAAACTGCCAAAATAACTCTTTTGATAGTTGAAAATGAAATTATGCCAAATTTCTCTATGAAAATATGAAATGGCTCAGTAAAAAAAAGGTTTTATTTTAAATTAATGATTTTTCCAGTTATTTCTGACTACCTCATTCTTCCCATTATGTAAAATAGTGTCCCCTTGTGTAACATTTAAAATCTGAAATAATTTCAATAGAAACTGCCAAAATAACTCTTTTGATAGTTGAAAATGAAATTATGCCAAATTTCTCTATGAAAATATGAAATGGCTCAGTAAAAAAAAGGTTTTATTTTAAATTAATGATTTTTCCAGTTATTTCTGACTACCTCATTCTTCCCATTATGTAAAATAGTGTCCCCTTGTGTAACATTCATGTAGCATTAGAAACCAAGGAAAAAAATGCTGAGCTTCAAATATGCAATACCTCATTTCAATAAGCATAATAACCTGTACTACCTTAGAATAGTACTATGTATTGGAATATTTGAAAGCTACAGACTTTCCTGTTTCCTTTAACTTCTGTATTCATTCTGAGTCTTACTCTCAGGTAAGATTTAAGAAAGAAATTGTTAAGCAAATGTGATTTGGCTTGTCCTAACAGACAAAAAGTTTTTATATTTAGTGTAAGTTTTATAATATGTTGTCTTTAGCAATCTAGAGCTGATGTCCAGTTGTAATTAAAGTTCTAGTGAAAAATGGGGACATGCTGCTGTGTGTTGGTGTTATTACAATGGAAAATCATAGACGCAGTAAGACCTCTTATGAAAAAGTCAGGTAAGAAAGAGCTGGAGTAGAATAATAAGAAACAAAAGATTCTGTAAATTAATCAAACAAGTTTCTCTTTGCACATTCAGTAGGCTGTTAACGAGTCTGTGGATGTTGATTATTTAATACAAGGACAGAGTATCGAATAGTTTGTCTTTCAAAGTTCTTTGTCCTTAATGCTGGTATAAAATAGAGTGGATTTTAACTGAATATGTTTGATCTTCAAAGTGTATGGCTGTGTTTAGTAGATGAGCACAGATTTAGATGTGTGCATGTTTAGATGTGTGCATGGGGTTTATTTTTAGTATTGATTACAAACCTCTACCTGCAGACAAAGATTTATGACTAACAGAGGCTTTGAAATCCAAATAGCAGAAATCTCAGCAAGTAAGAAACTTCTCTTTCTATCATACTGTAATTGTGTTAGGGCTAGGTTTTCTATTTGTTTGGATTTTTTTTAAATAAACTTTTTTCCAGCTTTATTGCATGAATTGGCTGGGAAAAGTGCATAAATAAAAACTCCATGGTCTACTGGCTACGTTCTTTGTGTCCCAAAAGAATTAATATAAAAATCAGATTTAATTCAGTTGCATGAACAAATGATCAGGCTGTACATTAAATCTTAATTGCTTTTTCTAAAATGTAACAAAATTATTTGAAATCATTGTTGAAGTGAGGCAGCATTTACATTAGCACTACTCAGTCTGATAATAAGAACATTTCATGTTCCCTAATATGGTTAATGAGTGCCCTTTTTAATTCCTTTCATTACTTCAATATCTTTTATGTATCAAACTGTTTACATATTTTTTTTAGAATGGCATGGAGAAAAAACATTTCAGGACCTCATGGGTTTAGACTCTTCGTTATGTTTCGATGAACTATACAGCAACACAATGATCAAGCTGAATTGTTTCAGTAATTTTTTAATTTATATTCACTTTTGTTCTACACTTGGAATTATTTATTGTGTCTGATCCTACATATGTTGTATCTATCTTCTTTGCAATTGATCAAAAAAGCATTTAACAACTTTGGAAAATCAGCATACTTCTAATGAGCTAGGAAGATTAATAGAAGTGTTCTAGCTTGAAAAAAAGCAAATTTACATACAACTTTTTTTTAAGATTTAAGATTTAAAATTAAATTTGTGAAATTTAAAGAAAAACTGAAGGTTCATGTATATCCTGTCAATAGAACATATAGGTTATAAAAAGAAATAACCAATGTGGTGCTTGTAAATGACAGAAAATGCCAGCTTAAAACAAATAAAAGTAATAATGTGAATATTTGATAAAAAAAGTTGAAGATTATTTTAATTGGAAATGCATACATTATTTTTTATTCATAATTAACATGAAACACGTTTCCCAGACGACAGTAGTGTTCAACTTAAAAAGGGTTGAATCTAGCTACTAGAGAACTTTTTTTTTTTTTTTTTTTTGGTGAGGAATCACTTCTCACGTTACTAAGCACATCTAGCTGAATACTAGCTGGCTCCAGCTTGAAACTAAAACAGTTACTAACTAGCAGTTGTCTAACTGATAATAAGAAGTGGCATTTGTAATGTTGAACTGAATGCCAATATTCTCACATCTATCAAAACCAATAAAGAAAACAAGCAGCATAACTTGACTATGCTGTCAAACATAAATACAAATGTACTGATCCAGTCAAAGATTATGTTTGTGCCATGCCTACAGATGCACATTCTTTTCCTATAATTGTTGAAATGTGAATATCAATGGTTATAATGGCATATACGATGGAGCCACTAGAAGAAAAAGTTAATGGCTACCATCTAGAACCAGTTTCTGATAAATACACTTTTTCAAAGTATATGGGCTGTAATTGATTCAAAATATACTTTAAGTACTCCCACTGAAGTATTTCTGATCAAAAGTAGAAACGTATGAATGGTTTTCTTTTTTCTGTTCTTAAGAAAACTTCTCACTGAATACCTGGATAATTCTGTCTAAGAAAAGCAAAGCATAATCACTGTGTAAGTTCGTGGAGAAATGTAAAGTGCATATACATAACATCCATTCTGTCCAAGCCACAGAAGCCATTTGTTAATACCTTTTCCCAAGGAACTTTTTCCCTCGTCCATTAATAAAGCTAATTTTTTAACTTTTAATTTTTAACATAGTCTATATTCTTATTCCTAATTTTCCTGTCACAGACATTTTGATGAGAAAAATTTACTACTGTAGGTGCTTCACTCTAACTTGCATCAAACTAACTGAAGCATTTGGTTTACCAGATATATTCCAGTTTATTAGTAAGAAGAAATCATTTTTAAAAATAAACTTTGGGAAAAGAGGGAGCAGACTTGAAGTTCCTTAGCCATTTCCATTTGTTTATATTCAAGTCAAATAATAATTTCATGTAACATAGTGAGACAGTCCTTCTCATGAAAGATAGAATCAAAGAATCTGTCCTCTTAGATGAGTAGCATTAGCCATGAAGTTCCTGTTTACTCTTGCCCTGAATTTTAATTTATTCATTACAGAATCAAACTATTCTGACACATAGTCTATTGATTTTATTTTACTTAGACATTTACTTTGTAACTTAGAGTTCCATTAAGTGGAAAATGTGGGTTCAAATCCATTTAGACAGAGAAGAAATTGAATCTAGATCTTTTACAACCTGAGTTCTAACCTCCAAAATAATTCAGCTGTATGTAACGTATGCAACAGCTGACTTTCCAGGCCTCCCTAAAAGCAGCATATCTTTTCCAAAACTTTAAGGGTAGTGAATTGCTAGCAAAGAATCATCTCCTGCTCAAGGTAAGATGTCTGAATCTGTGAGTGTATTATGGTCTGCTTTTTTGAATTATAAATGAGAATGAAAAAAAGTCCTGGTTATAACAAAAGTTTTCAGAGTTGAAATTTGCGTTTGCAAGGAGTTACTCTAGTTTGTTCTGATGACTTCATGGATTATGACACTTTCCTGTTTAATAACCTTGCCCAAGTAATTGTAATTCATGTGTATTTCATATCCCTAATAATGGTTCCTTTTAGTGACACCTTGTTTGACATAAAAGGATAATATTGAGTTATATAATGTTTTCAGTATATTTTAGGGTGCTTTTGCATTCCAGTTTAAGTCCTTAGGATGAAGAAATATTTCGACCTCAGTAACCATTGTCTTTTCTTCATATTGTGCATTTAACACATTATCTTGTTTAATGCATCAATGTATTTTTTTTTCTTCCCCCTTTTTAATGGTGATCTCTCCTTTAGGATTATTACATTTGTTTGTTTGGTTGGTTGGTTGGTTGTTTTTTTGGTCCTTCATAATGCATTAAATACTGTGGCTTTAGTTGCCAAGACTCAGCTGTATTTCACACTGTCCTAGCTTTCCAACCTCAATTTTTGTAGATCATTAGTTTCATGTAAATCTGCTTATTGCATATAAAGCCAATGTTGCTTTGCACTTTATGGCATAACAATTCAAACATAATATATCTAAACTGCTGCAAGTTCATACTTCTCTGATTTTTGTGTTTAAGATTTCCAAGTTCAGTATTTGTTCTGTATAGTACAGCTTGATTATCCATGTTTTCTTCTTTTCTTTGTGCTAGGAAACAGTGTTTCCAAGAAATGGATTTTAGTCTCATTGCTCTAACACATCAATTTGTTAGTTTACTGATAAATTACTTTTGCTGCTTGTGTCTATTGCAAAGATAAAGTGGTTGTAAGTGCTTTGAGAGCCTTGTCTATTCCAATATACTGTTTTATGGCTCTGCAAGTTCAAATTTTGGCAGTATAAACCTGTAGATCTAAGGTTTATCTGCAGTAATAGATATTTTAATTGTATTTCTCTTTCCTAGAACTTCTGTATTTTGTTGTTACTACATAAAATAGTATTGGTTATTGTTATTTTCTTTTTCTGACAAGCCTAATTCATCAATTCTAAACACACCAAATTCTAGTGGTTTTATAGTCTATTAATTAGACCCAAACCACTTCCAGCCATTATGTGCAGCCTGGAACCAAATCAGAAAGCTCTTTGTAGGATCCATGTTCAAGGCTAGGCTGGTACATGAAAGCACTGATAATACAGATTTGTTTCTTCCCTTGGCTTTGCTGTAGCTTTCTTCCTTCCTGTATGTCACTCCCTCCAGAAACCAGCATCATTCTCGGAGCATGTGTCCATTCCCATCTTTTCACAGTTAATCAAAAAACAGAACTCTGATTCCTTCATTCATTTCATTAGTGTATTAATATTTTTCATTAGTATTTTTTTGCCTGTATTTTTATGGCAGGAACCAAAAGGGTCTCTATTGTAGTAAAGATAACACCAGATAATCTGTTTGCATTGTAATGTAAAATGCATAGAGTCGATAATTGGACTTGCTTATTTTATTTTATTTTATTTTATTTTACTTTATTTTATTTGTATTTATTTTAGTAGTCTCAGCAGGAAGCTTAGGGCTAGTGCTCTTATCAGAAGATATGACATATGGGGAAATGGCAGCAGAGACATTTTGCTATTACTGCTGCCATTATATGGATAAATAAAAAATATTAAATGCAATTCTATTCTAAAAGGGATTATTTAAATGTGACACTGTCATATGCTGTATATGTTGTTCCTCTGAGAATAAACTGTTAACTCCTACTTATCGGATGACATCTTTTTATGTAAGTATTCTCTTTCACTTACTCATCCACTGATCAAGATGAGTGATCAGTGTTTCTTTATAATTTCTTTTTTTTTTAGGTAAACGTGCAGAGACAATTTGGGTTTTTTTTTTTTGTTTCTCTGGGTTTTTTTCCTTCCCCAGAATCCTTCCTTATTGGACTGAAATTGCTGCTTAGGGAAAAGAGGGCGTAATGAGTATTTCAGGCTGTACTCATCAGAAGATTTCAATACTCTCTGACTCTCCAAGAATTCTGGGAAAGGGAGTTCTGTGTCTGCAGTAGAAGTTGAAGCACATTGTGTCTACATTACTCTTTCTTTGTTGTTACTCTTAGAAATGATCAGCCTACAAGACTTCTTGGTAAACATAAAAAGTCTATTTAAAGAAGGCAACTTGTGAACACAGGTCTCAAAAGACCAATCAACTGTTGCATAAAAGTAAATTTAGTTCAGAATATTCAGGAGAAGAGACTAAATAATGATTCTAGAAGAGAAAGACTATATTTTTATAGCCCGCTGAAAGAAGAATATTGTCTTTATACTTTAAATTGTATATCACACTTTCTTCTGTTTAAATTCTGTTTATATTGCCATTTTTCCTTAATATGAAGTGAAATTTATAGCATACAATTAGAAACATAACAGATTTTCAGTTTGTACAACAGAAGAACTGATTATTCTTAGTAAGTTATAGTTGTTACCTAAGCAAATGCATATTCATGCCTTGTGTCTTTAGAAATTTAAATCTTTTTTCCTTCAGAAATTAATAAGGAAGATAATTGAAGTTCTGGAACTCGTAGATTTTAGATGAAATTATGTTTTCAGGATTTTTCAAACCAAATTAATTGCAACTGATACAAATCTTGACTCAAATCTGATTGAATCATTGATCCCCGATCTACAAACAACCTCATACTAAAGTCTTTAACAGTAACTAAGCTGCAAATGATTAATCATCCACATTTCTTCCTTTTTATTATCAATCCAGTATATTTTTTCAAATCAGACTATTAAAATGTTAACTATGTGAACTTGTGCTTAATAACACACTGGAAAATAGTCAATGTACCTAAATGTACCTAAGATTCTCTGTTGTTGAATCAAGTATCATGTCTTATTTCTAATTACAATATTTGGTAATAAAAATCAATCAAAATGCTATGTTTTCCAAACATTTCAAAGTACTTAACAATCATTACTTTGTCAGCAGAAGGAAAAATTGAAAAATTAAGTTTTGTGTCTTAGTCAGACCTAAATATTCCAGGCAAGTTTTGTTAGCATTTTTGGAATCACAGAACAATTTAGGTTGGAAAGGACCTAAGAAAAGGAAGATATCTTGCCCAACCCTATGCTCAAAGCAGAGTGGACTTCAAGGATAAATGTGGTTGCTCAGAGCCTTACCCACTCAATGCTTTGAATGTTTCCAGCAACAGAGACTCCACAACTTCTCCAGGCAACCTCTTTTGTTGGAACTTTACGTGTGTGCATTCAACAACAGTCCCTGTGCTAAACACAAGATATGGTAAGCTTCTGAGAGGAAGCTAACTAATGAACAAATGATCAGTAAAATATTGTCTGAGAGAACAAGCACTTTGCTTCTGAGATGCCAGCTATCTATATATTTGCAACAGTTCTACGGTAATAAAGCAAAACTAAGTTTTTAAGAGGATGCTGAAAGATTGGAAGACAGTAAAAGAAATGGCTAAATTCATATCTAGTTTAAGCAAGCATAATACCATTGATTTAGTCAAAGCAATGCATTTTTACTTAGCCCAGGATCTTCCTTAAACTTTGTCAGTTGTAATCTCAAACTAAGGTGGGTTTTTTTTCCTGTTTTCTGTGGTTTTCCATCTACTTATTTCTTCATTTAATGTTATGTTTTATTTATCCAAGATCACTTAACTTTTATGTAAATCATTTTGATTTTTTTTTTTCTCACTGGTATTGATTATGACAATTGTTATTCATGAAAAATACTGCAAGCATGAATCATAGTTGGGCTTCAAAGTCCAGTGCTATAAAAGATTAATAAATATCTTTGATAAAGTGGAAGAGGTGACCATAATTTCTACAATATGTGAGAGTAAAATAGAAGTTCCCTTTTTTATAAGAAACTCTGAAACTTAAAAATTGATACCTGTTACTGTATAATAGGATTAGGGCTAATACTGTTTCTGTTACAGTCAGGGAGAAAGATATCTGTCTCTAGCATTGAGGGAAAGGGCAAGATGGATATGTGTCTGGACTAGAGCTGGAACAAGAAGCTAGATATACAATTTAATTGTATAGACTTTTCTATGGTCAATATAGATTCTTGGTGTATGCCAAAGTGAATGTCTCTCAAGGGGGAAAAAAAAAACATCTTGGAGTTTGTGTTCTGAACAAAACAATTACCTTGAAGTCAAAATAAACAGACATCATTTCTGCAGCTGTCCAAATCATGGATGCTTACGGTATCATTTTTCCTTGTGGTCCAAGACTAAATGTTCCATCTGCAAAATGGTTAAATGAATTTCATAGGTAAACATATTTACTATTCCATTTTAATGGAGTTGCCCTTCATTAGAGGCTGTCATTCAAAATTAATATGAGAAGCTATTACTGAGATGTCTAAAATGAAGAGCTGAATGACTTAGTACTCATTTTTCAGAAGTATGGATGTTTTTGCAATGGGAATTGAACACTGATAGCAGATTGATGTAATACTTAGCTACATTTTTATGCCAATCGCTCCTGTCTGTCAAAGTGTGGCAAACTAAAGGAGAAAATACAACAGAAGAAACATTCAAAGCAACAAGCATAGACAAAAGAACGTCCTTCTCTTGTCCATTTTGCTTATAACACTTCCATGAGCATGGAAGAAGGTTTGGGATTTGTTTTGTTGTGTTGTTTGGGTTTTTTTTTAAATAATAATAACTCAAATTATTGGCTATTCAATTAATATAAATTTCAAGAAAAACAATGGAAACTGAGGCTATATAAGCTTAATGAGCTAGAAGACAATTTGTATATCAATATTGGACCAATATTTTTCTCTAGAGTTTTAGCTGACAAAGGAAAGGTAAAAAAAAGGGAAAAACATCAAGTACGATTATATTTTCAGTAAATATTGTGTGTAAAATATTTCTGTTAGGTTTTCTGATTTATTTGCTGAGGAATAGATCACCAGAATGATGTGATCTTATATATTACTCCATAATGTTATTAATTTAATTTTCTACTCTTCTTTCCTAGAAGATAATTATATTTCTGATCTCTTTAACAGAAGTCTGTATTTCCCTTTATATGTAATCATAACTGTTAGAGTATGACCATATTATAGGCATATTTTGTGTGGGTCTTTTTTGAGGTATGCATTTTTGTGTCCTTTTTATAGCATATGGCATCTTTGGCTGTCTGCTTGTCACGGGGAGGAAATATTTCTTGAGCTGTTTTTTGTAGCTGTTATCCTACCAATTCAGTTTATACTTTGTCATATCTTGACGCTATCAAAATTTATATATAATAATTAGTATTGATTAGCTTGATTAGAGCATACATCTGCTCCTGAAAATTATGATGCTTAAGTTTTATTTTACTGTTTACTCTCATTACAATGACAATCCATTGCCAGTAATTAGATTATTGTTTACTTCAAGACCTGAAACTGAACAGTAGTCATCTGCCTTCAGCAGCATCTGTATGCACCTACCATCTGTTCTCCTCATGCAGTCATGAAGGATTTTCTGTAAAAATTTCTTCCTTTCACTTTGTGAATGGTTTCTAAAATTTCTTAATATTTGCTGCTAAGCAAATAACAACTTTCTTTTGTTTAGAGTTAATAAGATATAATATAATATCCTTTTTTATTAAAAAAAAAATTTCTTAGGAAAGACTTTTTTCATTACTGCTTTAGCATTTTATAAAAATTTCCATAAGAAAAGTATGCTGTAAAATTTAGATGGCAATAAACTGAAGCCTTCTGTAAGCTTAGAATTTATTTTAGTATCAGTAAAATTTAGTAAATTCTTTCATCATGACAACCTGTTGCTAGGTATATAAGATTACGTTTAAGATATTGATGCATCAGGTGGACCTGTTTTTTCTCTTGAGGAAGTAAGGAAGTAAAATAAAGACAGTTTAACATGTGCATCTCATTTATATTGTTACAAAAATCACATGTATGCTGGGAGAATCTGTACTAATCCTGGGACATGGCCAATAACCATGTTTGACATTTATATGGTAGAGAGGAATGAGCCACATTTTACCCATTTAAAATTATTTGATTTCATCACAGTTTTTATGTCTTTAAAACAACAGTAAACTGTTAATGGTGTTGAATCCCTTGCTATTATCGCAAAATATGCAAGGCAGAACACTGTATAACTTCTGTATTGTAGTCTGAGTTTTCTTCTGTCGCTGTGACCTAATTAGTAATGAGGTTAGGGATGGAAGACTATAAACATAGCTTTACGGCAAACCTGTTTGGCAAATATAAGCTCTTCCTAAATCCAACTGAACTGGCCACATTTTGCATTTTATATCTTAGTTTGCTTTCTATAGCAAAATGTTCTTGTGTTTTGTTTGTACCGTTGTTTGTCAGCAAGTGTATATGGATGTCTTTGTTGAAAATGTAGAACACAGAAAATAATAAAAAAAAGAAGAGGAAAAAAAAAGAAAGGAATATTATTAAAATGATGGTATTAAAATTCTAAAACTTCTTTCTTAAAATTAAAGTAAGAATGCAAGGGCAGGTACTTGATATAATTATTATCTCTGGTTCATATTTTAGCTTATTCCTTCTCTTCCCCCACAGACTGAATATAGCAAAATCTAAGGAATATAGAGAGGAAAGAGGTTGGCCGTGTACAACAGAATGTACACTTTATTATTTGGTAATGGTTTCTAGCTTCACACAAGCATAAAATTGACATTAACTATACTTAGTTAACCTGCAGTTCTTAATCTAAGTGCAAGGTTAATGATAAAACAAGTGATGGACAAAGGGATATGGTTACAGCAACCATTCTGCTTAGTCTTAATGTATCGTCAAAGGTTTTTTTCCCCCTACCTCACCTTTAAAAAATACACACGTAAAGAACTGTGTAAACATAAGTGATGAGAAAGGAAAACACTCAGTAATATTTTCATGGGAATTTAAATTTACATTATTAAAGTTCCGATCCTTCCTAATTCTAGACAATTTTCATCAGAATAAGTAAAGATTGATCTAGTGCCCAATGTAAGCTTTGTTTCAGGAAATTGGAAAGATGAAAAATGTCCATTTAATACATGCATTGAACTGGTAATTTAAGTAAGTTCTGTTGGTTTCATAAAGCTGAAGCCACATGTTCACATCAGTATTCAATGAGCATACATAACTAATGAGTAAAAGTGTTATTTCTATTAAAGATTCTTAATACACCATAAAGGGTAGATTGGAAAAATGATGGTTGTCCAATTTTAGCATAAATAAAAGAAAACCATGAGAAAATTAAAGTAATCTAATAATCTTTTATAGAGGCAAACCAAGTTTTTAAAAAATTTTCAGGAGGAAAAGCTAATATTTTGCTGATAAACTGTAATTTTCTGCTTAATAATTATCTTTTAGGGAACAGTCACATTTTATTAAAATGACTAATTAACTCACTGTACTGCCGTGCTAATAGTGAAGGAAGCACAATAACTGAATATTGATAGTGTGAGTTTTTAATAAGAGAAAAAAGTTAATTAGTAATGTGTTCCCCATATTCCATAACAGCAATTTAAATGCAAATGTACAACACAAAAAGGACCTCCATTCCTACATGGAAGGAATGTATGCATTCTGGTAAAGCACATTTTTATTCAGGAACCAGCCTGAGAAAAGAGACAAGCTAATGGGGAAATGTCAGTTGCTAATACACAGGTTAAAATCCTGGTCTTCTGAAGTAATGAGTTCAGCAGGGGCCAGATTTCTCGCAGGGTTATTTTTCTTAAAGTGAGAATTCAAAAAGAGTAATTTCCAAAAATCTAATTTCCTGAGTCTTATGCTTCACAACAATTGCAAAATGCACTTGTCCTCTTGGAACAAAACTGGGACTACAGATATTTGGAGAACAGAAACCTTTTCTCTGGGAATGTAGTAGATGGATATAGTATATGACTAACCGAGGTTTCGTTGCTACCAACGGCACTTCTCTGACATAAGATTCAGAAGTCTTGCTCTACTTAATGAACAATTCATAGCACAAGGGGGGCCTACATAGAATATAAAGTAATGGCATGAGACTTGGGCTGATGAAAATTTTTGCTGAGAAAGAGAACTTGGGATAAACAGTAAAATAAAAGTGAAATGGAGTTGTTCATCAATCAGTATTTTCCCATGGCTAGTCAGGAACTGGTTGAGCTTGTGCATAGGCCTATATGAATTTTGTAGTCAAATCAGACTTCACACTAAAAAGGAATGTTAGAATTATGTGGTGCTTCAAGGCATATGTGAACAATAAATTAGAACTGTTCTATACATTGTTTCCAGCAAGCAATATTAATTTTCATAACAGCCCTTGCCTTCTGTAGAGAAAGATCTGACATCCAAATTTTACATCCAGCTAGATATTTCAACACTACTGTCATACTCATAGCTTGATAACCTTACTTTGCTTTGGCATTTAATTTATAGCACAGGCAGTCATCTAAATAATTCAGTTCGAACGTTTGCACTTGCAAAGTGGAAAAAGTTGAAAGACTATGAAAGGAAAACCTACAATATTTTTCTAGTACCTTCCAATTATGCTTCCAAAAGGATGAAGGGAAAAATAGATACCAAACTGATACTTGGACATGTTAAACAGATTCAGTGCTGCATTGCATATCAATACAAGATTTAACCCCATAGTTTTAGTTGTGCAACTACATAAGGTTGCTAACAAATAGTTTCCTAATATGGAAATCTAGTATGGAAGTACTTGCATCGGAAGGTAAGCAAAATACAAAGAAATATTGTCTATGCCATTTTCCTGATGGTATTGGAGGTTTCTACCATTATTAGTAGGTTCCAATTTATTTTTTATGAAACAGCATCCTGGATTCACTGTCTTTCTCACATTGTGTCCAGCTCTCTAGTTGAGAGGAACCCTTTTTCTTTTCTTTTGTGTCCTGTTTTATTTCCCTTGCTCTTAATACCCTCTAATTAGGGTAGCCACTAATGTGAAAACTATGGTTTCTCTATGTGAATTGAAGCAAGGATTGATGAAGGGACTTTCACCCTGAGTTTATAATGGGAGTTATAATAACCAGTTTCTTCACAATGTTGCATTTTACTATAACAGATCATAGCTAAAAGTACTGAGAAATTATTCATGTCAAAATTAGAATAAAAAATGAAGCTCAAAAGTGCAGAAAGCGAAGAAAGCAAGAATTTGACTTTCATGCAAAACTGTAATCCAAGACTAGGACCTTTAGAAAACTGGAGGGACGGACAAGGATGGACATTAGCACTTACAAACCAAACAGTGTTATGTGTTGTTCCCAAGGCTAGAAATATGATTAAATACAGCATTTCACATAAATAATACTGCTAATCAAATGTAATCTGTTAATAACAGCCTCAGACAGCATCATACTAGACAAAGTGTGCTGTTATATACTAAATTCCTGCCAATCAGCCCCACATCATTAGTCAAAAAAGAGTTTTATCTTTACAAACATATCTGGAAAGAAGTTTTTCACTGGAAATTTGTTCTTAATTATTTTCAATTTGGAGCTACTCATGCTTTTAAACAATACCTGTTCTTTACAAAAGTATTATATTCCGAAATTCCTGTCACTTTGTAATAGCTCAGTGATGAGATCCCCATCAGGAGACCACGGGTTGGGTTCCTGCTTTGCTTTACTCAGATGAGCAATTTGCTGTTCCAGCTATGAAACTGAAAAGCAAATATTGGAGCCCCTATTTCAGTGCATTTCTCCAGCCTCAGTTCTATGGTAACCTTTCCTGTCTCTCAAATCATGGTCAGTGTGAGTATTCAAGTACAGAAGATCTCTTATTTTGCAAAAAGTAATTGTAATAATATTTGAGGTATAAAAAATGCTAATTCCTAGAGCTATTGGTCATATTTTTGAATCACAAACCAGTATGTTTATTTTTAAATTATCTCTACTTGGCAGCAAATTAATTGAATAAATAAACAGACTTTTCCTTGTACTGATACTCCATGAAAAGCATTTGATCAGAAGTTTGGCGGTAGTTTATAAATTAACTACCAGCATGATTTTTAGACATACTGTGGTGACTGAGAATAAACAGGAAATACATACTGTGCCAGCCTGTAACCTTTCTTCAGTGAACGATTAAGTTGTGGTCTCCCTTTCTTCTTGCTCTTTTCTTACAGTGGGTCATCTTCAAACCTCCTCCATTTTAGCCATTAGGGAAGTAATGCTGAAGAGACTTATTTGAGATATAAACAAACAGAAATAGATTACATATGGAAATACTCACTATACAGGTCAAGGGCTTTCAAATAATTTAAATGGTCAAATCTATCAGCATTGTTTTTGCTCTTTTCTTTTGATGAATACATAAGCAAGAACCAATTCTTCTCCTGAGATTTTTGGTTTCGGAGTTTCTGATTGGAAAGACAAGTTGAATGTTTTCTGTCCTGTCATCTGTAGGAAATTAGGTTATGAAGGAAAGCATACTTGCATAGCTTCAAGACATTCATACTTACTGCAGTCAAAATGTAACATAGCCTCCATAATCTGTTTGACCTGTGTTGCAAATGACATCAGTTTATAAAATGCTCAGTTTTCCGAACAATCAAAGACTAGGTGTTCTTAGTGACTCAAGGCTAAACCCCTACAGATCTTGTTATCATAATATAAGGTGATATATTTGTCAACACATCTTTATGTAACATTTGTCATATGTTCTGAAATTTGATACAGTTTGAGGTTAAGTTGTCATTCATTTAAGGAACTACCTATAACATACATTAACTTTCTCATCATTTTAATTTTGTTTCAAAAGCTAAAGATCTTTCCTAAACATTTACAGCACTAACAGGAAGTTAATCTACAGCTCTGTTTTAGGGAGTTTTGTTCTTTTTTTACATAAGAGATATCTGGAAGTCTCATCAGAATGTAGCAATGGTTTTCCTAGTAGTGTTGAGAAATTCTCATTTGTAGTATGGAAGCAACTGTTTGGACACATTGAGAAAAATCCATGGGAATATTTCATAAAGGTATACTTTCCAGTGTGAACAGTCAAATTTTTAGCTCTCTTGGACTGTGATATTCTGTTGGCTTAATAAGGAGTCTCAGACAGTGGGCAGTAAGCAGCCTTGTGTGGCTTGCAAAATCAGTTATGCTTCTTGAGTTTTCAGTTAACATTGCCTTGGATCCTTGTGAGTTTCTACTATATAAGCTCCAGAGTGATATTCTTTCAAATTCTGGAGGTCATCATCAAACCCTGAGCACTGGGGGGGGAGGGGGGGAAAGAATATGTAAAGTTGCTTTACTGAGTCTTTTGGGGGGTTTGTTGTATTTTTTTAATTAAAAGTTTGATGACTAGGTGACTAGGAATGTAGTGCTGATGCAGTTCTTTAAAATTAATATGAGCTGCAAATGCTTGCAGTAAACAATGATTAAAATGTATGACTCAAAACTATGGCTGCTGGGTTGGCTTTTTTGTAATTTACAAATATCAGCTAAACACAAAATTATGTGCTCTATGTAGCAGAGCACCGTATAATTACTGTCAGGAGTGACATCACTCAGCCTGCTGAGTGAGAAGGCTGGGCTTTGGGTTGTTGTTTTTTCTTCAGTCTCCTATAATAGCTGTGTTTATATATTAAACTGCCAGACTGTCTGATTAAATTACTATTGTTGAGATGCCTTCTTCAGAGCTAAATGTTTTTGGAATAGCTGGGGTGCTGGCTTTGTTTTGTGTCAGTATTTTTAGATTTTTTGTAACACCAAGAACAACAACAAAACCCCAACTCTTTTAATTTCTGATGTTGTTGAAGTATACTTGCATCACATCATGGGAAAAGATTTTCATATTTGTTGTATTGGTTTATCTTAAAAAAAAGAAAGAGAATATATTGCAGGCTGCTTGACTTACTTCCACTGTTGCCATCCCCTAGTGATGTCTTATGCTCCCCAAAAAGTTTCTAGTTGCTTACTTGAATTTTTAATCTAATGCGAATACTAATATGACTTGTGAATAATGATAGGTTCCTGGCACAAAGATTAAATCTAGAGGAAACCCTTTTCAGAAAGGCCATTGAAGAAAGTCAGATTTTATTTAAGGTTATATAGAAATATAAAGAAAATCTCTGAAAAAGCTTATCATATTCAAGCTTAAAAAATATTTTGAATAAACTTCATCGTAACACATACACACAAAATATAACATAGGAAAATAAAAAGCCTGAAAAATAGTCACAACCACTTTACCAAAGAAAGAAAAGTTGCAATTAAGTAACTTATGAAGTTAATTACAGAATAAGTTATTTAAAGAGTTTAGGTTGGATATTACTGTGTCCTTTGCAAGTAGTGATTTGCCAAATGAATTAATAGAGGTTACAATAGTCAACAACTGTAAGGTTCCCGAAACATTTGTCTTTGTCTCATGGAAGATTAACAAGCCCTTTTATCATAAGGATCATCTGGTCCAACCTTTCTTGGCAAAAGCATGGTTTAGAGAAGATGGCCCAGCACCCTGTCCAGCCAAATCTTAAAAGTGTCCTATGTTGGGGAATCCACCACTTCCCTGGGGAGATTATTCCAA
>NW_008794458.1:2474219-2475028 GCF_000699145.1 Aptenodytes forsteri | reverse complement strand
GTTTGGTATCATCAGCAAACTTCATCAGGGTACACTTGATCTCATCATCCAGATCACATACGAAGATATTAAACAACGTTGGGCCCAATATAGATCCCTGGGGGACCCCACTTGTGACAGGTTGAAAGTTTGAAAAGGAGCTGTTTACCACCACCCTCTCTCTGGGTGTGGCCTGTCAGCCAGTTCCCCACCCACCGCACAGACCACTTGTCTAGACCATAACGCATCAGTTTCTCTAGGAGGAGGCTGCGGGAAACTGTATCAAAACCCTTGGAGAAATCCAGGCAGACAATGTCCACCGCTCGCCCCACATCAACCGAGCAGGTTACTTTGTCATAGTGGGCAATCAGATTTGTCAAGCACGATTTGCCCTTAGTGAATTTGTGCTGGCTTTTCCCAATCACGTGCTTCATTTGACTTGTGATAGCCCCCAGGAGGATTCATTCCATAACTTTCCCAGTGACTGAAGTAAGACTGATGTGCCTATAATTTCCTGGATCCTCCTTTAAGCCCTTCTTGTAAATGGGAGTGACATTAGCCTTCTACCAGTCTTCTGGGACATCCCCTGATCTCCACAACTTCTCAAAGATTGTGGAGAGAGGCCTCGCAATGACATCAACCACCTCTCTTAACACCCTCGGGTGGATGACATCAGGGCCCATTGATTTGTAGGGGTCAAACTTCTGTAATAGTTCACATACCAACTCTTCCTTCACTGACGGTGGGTCTGTGTTTGCATCAACCTGGATTTTTGTTCCCAAGGCTTGGGGCCCAACAGTGCTGGTAAAGACAGAGGTGAAGAAAGTGTT
>NW_008794458.1:2454211-2474106 GCF_000699145.1 Aptenodytes forsteri | reverse complement strand
CCTTGTAGTTCTCAATGGGTATTCGTCCGCTTTTCCATCTCTGGTACACTTCTCTTTTGGTTTTGAGCAGACTCAGAAGCTCGCAGTTAAGCCAAGGGGGTCTCTTGCTCTGCCTATTTCCCTTACCTTTAAAGGGGATGAACTGTTTTTGTGCTTCCAGGAGAGCGTTCTTGAAAAACTCCCAGCACTTGCTAGCTCCTTTATCCTCCATGGAAGCTTCTCATGGGATCCGTCCCAACTGAGCTCTGAGCAAGCTGAAGTTTGCTCCTCTAAAATCCAAAACCTTTGTCTTAGTACTAACCTTCAGCCTGCTCAGCAGAATCCTGAACAGAATATCTTGATCACTGCAGCCAAGTTTATCACTAACTGAGATATTACGAAGCAGGTTTTCTTGGTTTGTGAGTAGCAAGTCCAGCAGTGCTTTATTCCTGGTTTCCATCTAACATTTGTATGAGGAAGCAGTCCTCTATGCATTCCAGGAACTTGATGGATGACGTGAGCTGCTGTATTGCTCTTCCAACAAATGTCTGGGTAGTTGAAGTCACCCATAAGAACCAGGTTCTGTTGACCCAAAGCTTGCTTAAGTGACCCAAATATTGCTTTGTTGGCCTTATTGTCTTGGTTTGGAGGTCAGTAGCAGATGCTTATCTCCACTTGGAGACAACCCCTCTGATCTTGGCCCAGAGGCATTCAATAGGGATTCCACAATCACCGTAGTTGACTTCTATACGTACAAGGTTATCCTTAACATATCCTTAACATATATCTTTTGGAAGATAAAAAATGGCTGAGGAAGAAAGGGGTAGAAAAAAGGGGAGGTTTGGTGTTTTGGTAGATCAAATTTTGGTTAAACTCATCATCTTAATACTTAGTGGCTGTAGTCTTTCTATTTCCATAAAAACAACAAATGAACAATGATTAAAATAGACTGATTTATCCATAATGTCTGTTTTTCTTATAAAGCATAGCTGTGTATAAAGAGCAGTTAGTGGCACAACCATAGCATATTAAATTTTGTTTAAAATACTGTTAAAGAGCTTTTCTATCTCAAGTTTAAGAAGCAGTCACAGTGTCGTTGTTTGAAGTGTGTATTTCTTAGTACCTCCACAATTGATTTAAGAGAACAGTCCATTTTCTGAAATATAAGAGCAAACTGGGGTTGATATTTCACAATTATATAAAAACCTAGGTGATGCTGCCCATGTTAGATTGTGAAATAGCTGTCAAAATGCACTTTGTGAAACCTTAAATATTCTCCAAGTGTTTTCTAAAACTATTATATTTCCTGTGTCCTTATATAAATAACATTCAATGGTGGATAAGAAGTGAGCTGAACATACGAGGAATTGATGTATTTATATATGACCATGAAGAGTAGATATTCACAAAAACTAATATTAGTCAGTGACACTACCATTCCTAACCTTCCTTGATGTAAACCAAGTGGTCAGGATAGAATAGGAGTCTAACTTTGGTTGTCACCTTGGTATAACATTTTTTTTCTCTCAGTTTACTATTAAAGGGTTCCCTTTGAACAAGCTTGCCTGGCTAGAATAAAGGTATTCTGTTATTAAGCCTCAGTTCTGCATTTCATATGTTATGGAAATAAAATAACCAAAATATGCTTCAGATATTTTTGTAATCTGGATTTGGGTTTTGGCTTTGTTTTGTTTGTAACATGCTTGCTAACTTGTCTGTCTGAATCTTTTGTTAATAGAAAGGGAAGAACAAAGTTTTTCCAGAATGTTTCTTTTTCTCTCTGTGATTTGAACGAGAGCCTTTCCTTAGGTGAGGACCATGTTAGTGCACTTTATTAGTTAGAGATTACACACCATCTTTCAGTTATGTAGGAAAATTTGCACATCTTTGGCAAAGCAGTTTAAGATAATAAAACCCCTGACAAACATAAAAATTGTTTGGTCTTTAACTTGACAGCTGTCCTCTAATGTAGTTTCTAGGAACATTTTGATGATGATATAGTGTATAGAAATAATTTCTTTAACTGATCGGTGTGCAATCATATAAAAACAAACATCTGCCTAAATACACTTCAAAAAATTTTTAATTAAAAAAAATTAAGTATAGTAATGATGCAGTATGTTTCACACCAGCTGTATAAATTCAGAGTGACAGAGCTGCCTTGGCCGAACATTTAGGGGAAAATTGTGTTTTTCAGTGTGTCCTGAAAGTTGACAAATCCCAGTTCTGCCAGATCAAGGCAAAAGTACAAAAATGGAGAGCTGCTAAGAGAGAAGTACTATTAGCTCATTCCTGTCTCTCAAGCTCTCCTCCTCTCTTGCTCTCTTCCCTCCCTTCATTCTTCCCCCCCTGCCTTCTCTTCCCCCTTCCCTCTCTGTCTCTTTCCCTATTTTAATTTTTTAATTTTTTTAATAACATGGATCACCAGCTTCAATACTGCTTTTTTCAACTATGGCAGCAGCAGGCAAACCAGATGATTGTAAATCACGGAGTATCTAACGTGGCTGAGTTACCCTTGTTTGTTTAAAGCTCACGCAGACCACAGAACATTGACCTACCCAGGCTGGTTGCAATGGTTGGTTGTCTAAACTTATTACGCCCTGCCCATGGTTTATAAATGCCATATGTCTTGCCCATAAATGCCATGGGATTTATATTTTATGTTAAGCAGAAATGCCCAAGAAAAGATTTCAGATTTGATTTCTTTTAATCTAAGTTCAATTTTCTTGTGATTTTGACCTGACCATGTAAATATCATGGTCTGGCAAAAGGAACAAATTTCATGCTATTTAATCCCCAAAACACCAGTGAGGTTTTCAAATATAAAAAGTTTTAAAATTTGACCAATGGAAGTTTGAGGAAAACTTTTTATTTCAGATCCATTAGATGAAGATTTAGTTCTATGCTGTGAACATGAATAAGAAAGCTATGTAACGAAAACACTTCTATGAACAAATAATGGTTTTGACTTTGATATATGAAACTAGACTGGAGGGGGGGATGTTTTTTTAAATTACCTATTAAAAAGTATAGAAAAATATTTGACATGTTATGAATGTTATGAATAAAATAAGTTAGAAATTTTAAAGAATCTTAAAAAGTTAAGATGGAAGAATCTGTTAGAATAAGATCTTTCTTTTGGAGGAAATAATTTAAACTGATAGTATAACATTTAATATACACTTTATAGTAATATATAGTAATATATAGTAATATACACTTTATAGTATTACCAAAGGGTGTACTTCTTTCTAGTATGAATAATGTCCAAGAATACTAATGCAATTTCTCTGGAATTTTTCAAAAAAAAAGTTAACTGAAATGGTTTTTCTGTACAATGTAATAGTATTCAAAAAATTAATGAAGTTTACAAGTAAAAGTTATTTCATTCCAGCATCTAGAAGGGTTTTTTTCTAAGAATCTAAGGAAATTTCATCTTTTAGACTCATATATTTGTTTTCTTAGATAAATTATTCTAAGTAAAAACCTTTAGAATCCTGTCACTTAAGATAATTAAATAAAAAAAAAGGAAAAGAATCCAAATAATAGCATGTAGTACTTATGTCTGTCTTACCTATTTAGGTCTTGCCCCTTGTAATTCTGCATGAGATCTGGAATCTCATCTCAGGGGCTAATGAAGGGCTAAATACTCTAGCAGGAATGTGTCAGCATTACAAGTACTGCTTATTTTTACCACAGAGAATTAAAGTACCATTTTTATTTCTTGCCTGCAGTATTTTCCATAGCACTGTTGACTACTCCTGATTATCCTAGATTGTCTGACTGAAATGAGATATTTATTCACTCGTTGGCTCAGAACCTCCAGCAGTGTTTTGCTTCTCTGAAATTGGCATTAATATTGCCCATTGGGTTTCATAATTAAATTGTACACCTGTTCAAAAATAAGCACCAGATTGTTAATGATTCTTGGCCATCACACTGTCAGTAGTTTTCCAACAATATTTCTCTTCAAATTATCAGAACATTTTTGTATTCCTCTAATTGTGACATGAACTATTACAAGTCTTCCATGGCAATATATTGGTAACACCTTAAGTATCTGTATTCTAAATCAGTAACACTGTAGCTGAAGTGGGAAACCTGCTGAAAAGAGGGTCATTCTTATTAAGGGTTTCTTTAATTAATCAGCTCCTAATTACTCTTAATAAGACATAATTCATTTTGGTTATTTCTACAAAGATATAACAACTCTACATATAACTAAATCACTGGAGGTTAAGTAATTATAGTAAATTGAAATCCATCATATCATATTCTTTAAGAAAAATAACTTGCCTTATTATATTTAAAATTGCAGGTTATTGAGTAGCTATGAGGAGAATAGCAGAAGCAGAGAACAATGAAAATAAACTATCGCATAAATAAATGTTATTGCTTGTTATCTTTTTTCCATAATAGATGTGATCATACACTATCACTGTTAACATGTTAAAGCTTTATGAATAACCTCATATTCTTTAAGAAAAATAACTTGCCTTATTATATTTAAAATTGCAGGTTATTGAGTAGCTATGAGGAGAATAGCAGAAGCAGAGAACAATGAAAATAAACTATCGCATAAATAAATGTTATTGCTTGTTATCTTTTTTCCATAATAGATGTGATCATACACTATCACTGTTAACATGTTAAAGCTTTATGAATAACCCTTTCTTGCATATTCCTTTACTCAATGTGTTATTACAAGACTTACGGGCTTTGTGTTTCATGTAGAACCTTTCCACCAGGTCAAGGTTTCATTGCACAAATTGATTGTTGAAACTTTATGAATAACCCTTTCTTGCATATTCCTTTACTCAATGTGTTATTACAAGACTTACGGGCTTTGTGTTTCATGTAGAACCTTTCCACCAGGTCAAGGTTTCATTGCACAAATTGATTGTTGAAAGAGCAAAGTGCAAAAATGACTAATACAGTATATTAAAGCCTTTCATTATCCTCAATCTAGAATTTATTATATTATTATAGTCTGATCTACACATTTCTAGAGACCAGGAAGGCAGAAAGAAGCATCATTGGACACTTCCTGAGTATTATACAGAATAAAGTGCTGCTTCTGTTGTCATTCACTCTTTGCAAATCTGAGTTCCTTATACAGTTGAAGTTTGGCTTCTCAAGTATTGCCCTTTTTTTTTTTTACGGCATTTCCTATATTTTAGAATTAATGTTTACTTCCTTTTAAACACAATTCCATCTTTCCTTCCCAGCTAATGTTTTACCTGATTACTTTTGGTCTAGGCAATCTCTAGAGCATGAACTGTTTTGCTCTCCATAGCATCTCATCCTGCTCAGTTGGGTCTCAGGTTGCTGGACCTCCCAGACCCAGAAGCAAAGGTATGGCAGCATATAAGTGTGTCTTTTCTGTTCCAAAGAGCCATCTGTGTGGTACTCTGAAGTTGGTTACTGCATCTGGCAACAATACTGCTTTTCCTGGGATATGCCTTATTCTCACCTTGCAGAGCTAGAATCTCAATAGCTGGCACTGCAGTTAAATGAGCATTGCGTTCAATTGGGCCATCTTCATGATATATTCTAATAGCTTCTGCTCAGACTGCACATCTGCTGTATGGCCAAAGGCAAATTGATGAAACAGTCCATGCAAAACAGCATAACCAGTAACTCTTTCTCCATCCCCCATCCCCTTTATTATATGCCCAGGCTGACTCCTGCTGCCATACAGAGCACCAAGGAGCCTTCACCTGTTCCAGGGAGAGTCTTACTGCTTTCTTCTTTCATAAAAGTCCCTGATTTTTATCTTTTGTTCTGATTCAGTTTGTATTACCAGTCTCAGGGTTCTGCAAGCTTCAAATGAAAGTCAATGGAGAACAAAAAATACTGTCCACACCATATGCATCATTAGAATGTATTCATATCTGTCGGCCAAGAAATTTACAGCATAACTGGCACACTACCTAGACATCTCTCTATAATGTCCCCAGAGGTCAATGTTTTAAAGGAAGGCTTATCTGGTTGTATGTTGCACCAATCCAAGCTGCTTTCTGTTGTGGAGCTGTGCTTCACTTTACCTGAACTAAAAATCCCTCATAACCTGGAGAAGAGGTACAAAGTCTGTACAGAGACACAAATGTATAGTTGCAGGGTGCGGAGTTGCAATTTTGTTAGCTGAATAGTAGCTAGCTTGCTTCCCCACTTCATGTATTTCAGTAGTCTTATGTTAAAGTCACGTTACATATATTTCCATTTTTACTGATACAGCTTACAGAAAGCAAGCAAGCAAGCATCTACTGTGACATGAAAGGCTTCCCATTATCTACTTTATGCACCACAAGCTGTCTATATGCTGATCACTTATATTTCTGTTTCCCTTGTTGCTCTCCCTGCTATATTCATATGGCCATAAATTCTGAATTCTTATTTGTTCCATGCCTGTGGCATCTCTTGAAGCCTGTGAACCTGTACTAAATCCTGTTCCCTTTACTTAGATTGTGCCATTTTTACCTAGAAACATTATGTCCAAGGCTCCCCAGAATCTGTACCGGCTGTACTGTACTCTGGAATCACATGCCCTTCAACTAATCCTGTCTTTGACATGTCTGATACGTGTTTGGATGCCAGATCTCTCAGCTTTCCAACACATGCATTTAATAGTCTTCCTCACAGGAGTATATCTTGCATATTATAATCTAAAAGGTCTTGAGGGCAAGACTTATGAGGAGCAGGTGAGGTCACTTGGCTTGTTCAGCTTGGAGAAGAGAAGGCTGAGGGATGACATCATCACAGTCTACAACTTCCTCAAGGGAGGCAGAGGAGGGGGAGGTGCTGATCTCCTCTTTCTGGTGACCAGCGACAGGACATGAGAAAGTGGAATGAAGCTGCATCAGGAGAAGTTCAGATTAGACATTAGGAAAAGGTTCTTCACTGAGAGGGTGGTCGGTCACTGGAACAAGCTTCCCAGGCATTGAGGGATGACATCATCACAGTCTACAACTTCCTCAAGGGAGGCAGAGGAGGGGGAGGTGCTGATCTCCTCTTTCTGGTGACCAGCGACAGGACATGAGAAAGTGGAATGAAGCTGCATCAGGAGAAGTTCAGATTAGACATTCGGAAAAGGTTCTTCACTGAGAGGGTGGTCGGTCCCTGGAACAAGCTTCCCAGGCATGTGGTCACGGCACCAAGCCTGTCAGAGTTCAAGGAGCATCTGGATGATGCTCTTAGTCATATGATTTAGTTTTAGGTAGTCTTGCAAGGAGCAGGGAGTTGGACTCGATGATCCTTATGGGTCCCTTCCAACTTGAGATATTCTATGATTCTATGTGACCTTGTTGACATCATTATTGCTTCTAGGCGGTGAGAATAAACCTTGACAACAGGTCTTATTTGTTGTTTTCTTCCCATTTCTACTGGGACCATAGAAAAGTTTTGTCCACTTTGTCCTGTTCCTCATCATCTCAGCTAGTTAACCTATGTTAACTCTTAACCTGTGTTAAGAGTTACGTTAACTTGCCTTTTGTTCCACTAACTTGTGTTGTCCAAACCTTCTTCTTGGTTTGGAAATATGTCTTTGACAGCATTCTGAGGGCCTCCATGGTGCCCTCACAGTGTTTCTTATACACTTTGTTAATTATCCTTTCTTCTTTGCTGTGGCTTTCCTTAGCGTGACCGCTGACTCCAAGTTTTGTGTCCCACTTACCGTGCAATAGCATGAAAACTTTTTGTTTATAAAACCAAATAGGTTCCATTTGTTAGGATAAAGCCAGTTTAAATAGACTTGTGAATACAGCTAGTATTCCAGACAAACTTTCTTATACCCCCTCCAGTATTTTCCCTTCTGTAGTATGGGGTCTTTTGGTCTTTTATTTAACCTACAGATAGACTAGTGTCATCTGTCATCTGCAAAAGAATGTCCACACCCTCTCCAAAGATCTAGTTTGAAGACAAACAGAGAATAATCCTTTCTTCCTCCAATCACAGGCAAAAGAAAAGAAAGTATGTGAGGGAAAATGAGTTTTCTTAATCTTGTTGGAACTTTTGTCTGTATTAATTATTGTCTAAAACATTAGGGACTAAAAAGGAAGTTGCTCTCCATGGTCAGCATTTGATCCCTTTCCGAGCCTTGGTTACCTATATAGTCAATCATACTGAACATAAAAGGGTTATTCATGCTGACACTGCTTTTCTCACCATATTTGGAAATCCTCAGCTAGAAGAAACAGACTTTAAATACTGTTATAGAGTTCAAAAATGAAAAAAAAACCAAAACAACAGAACAAAACAACAACCTACCACCTATACAAACAGGCTGGCAGATAGTCGGGGAAGCTGAAAAATACATTTGTGGGGGAATTGCAGTCTGTGATGTGGAAAGAATGGGAGATTTGCTGGAAATGACAGCTAAAAATTAGTAATACCCAGTAGAACTTATAGAAGAGTGCTTGATGCTGGGTATTGTATCTCAGCATTTATCAATCCCAGCTGCAGCCATTATTTTTATTTTGGGGGGATTTTTTTTTTTTTTTTTTTTTTTTTGACATGGAAATATCAAAATATTACTTCAATGTAGTGAGGTCATCTTCTGAGACACATTATAAAGTAATTTAAACCTGTATTCTCAAACAATGATGTGTCATTTTAATGAACTTAGGAAGCAGTTTGAGAAGCAACCACATTTCTATCCAGCAACAAAACTGAAAATATGAGTTTTGTTGCTATACAGGATTTTGTGGTTTGCATTTTTTTTTTTTTTCAACTTATGTGATAGCTGTTGTCATTTCCAACACAGCAACCATGAATGACAGTAGTCTAGAGCTGGTGAAGTAGCTGCATTATAAAAGCAGCTAGAAGCAGCTGGAGAAATATGATGGAATGGCATGTGTATTCCAATATTAATGTGTCTGTTCAACAGAGGATAAAATGAATGATGACCAAAAGAATAACACCAAGAACAAGGAGAAACTTCTTAGGAACAAAGCATCAGCATTAGGAATGTAAAAAAACCACTTTCATATCAAAGTACAACCAAAGAGGAAAGCGATCATGTGTAATAATCTTCACTGAGTTCCTAGCATCTTTATCACAATCAGCCTAGGTTGTAAATGTCAGGCTACAATCATCAGGAGGTATATTTCAAACCTGTGACACCACTGATGCTGAAGGATACATTCTCAAATGCATTAGCAAGACTGGAAAGGGATTGGACATTTGCACGGATAACAAGACAGAGTCAACATATGTAAACAAATCATTTGGAAAGGGTGTATAATACTCTTAAATCCAGGATTAAGGCAAGTACTAAATATCTTCTATTACACAAGCAGATTATTCCCAATCAGCCTTTGGTAGAATTCATATATATTCTTGTAAAATGGCTGATACTATCTGAGGGGTGGGGGGAATTCTCACACTGAAAATATACTAGCTTGATCAACATAGACATCTTATAGAGCTATTGCAGTGCCTGAAGAAGGCTGCACTTTCAAACACAAAATCATTTTTGGAGGAAAATAAGTGACATGATTACATCTCCTTGTTAGAAAAGATACTAATATTGCAGCTCATTTTGCTTATTTGATGTATTGGATTTTCTAAAAATATAAACACTGTAATGTTATAAAATAGAACATTTTCAATTTAAAAGACTTTAGTGTTTTGTCTTTTTCCCTGTGTGCATATAATATCCTGGAAAGCCACCAAGAAGATCCTGTCAGCTTTCTCAAGATTGTTGAAAATAATTTAGAAACACATAACCTGATTATTCAGATAACTATATCTATTTTAAGGGAGGCTCCCAATTTCTTTTTGTCTTTTCTGAATCAACTGGAAATTTTAGTAATGTTTGGTCCTATTTATTTTCAGGGGAAATAACTACACAAATATATAAATATTTATGGGAAATAAAATATATATAAATTTAAATCTTTTAAAAGCAAATGTATAGATTTCAGATTACTGGTGTGCTCTGTTTTTAAAATAATATTGTTAAAGCCTTTATCTAAAAAGTCAGTATGTATGCAATTTCACTGAAGCTGTTGGTACTGAATGGTAAAATGTAACTGCAACATATAGTAAGTAACAGAAAATTGAAACATTTAAGAGATGTCTCATTCTTTGAAATACTCATATGCTAAGTCTGTATTGGATATTACTGGTATTTAATTAAGGTTTTTGAAATTTAAAAAAAATGATCTTTGAATAAAGAAAAACATTTGCGGGTATTTCAGTCACCTGCATTTGTAGTGAAAACCTAAAATAACTAGGCAGGTGTTATTTTTAAGTTCTTTAGTCTTCAGGGGATGCAAAACATTTGACTTCTTGAACTGTAGGGTTTATTCAGTGTATTTATTTTTGGTTCATTTTTAGCTCAGTGTTGTCTCTAATGTTTTATCTGGTGAGGGTCCCCCTTACCCCTCCCACCTTGCACACTCTGAGGGCTACAGCTCTGACACAGTATCCTGCCTGTGCTAGCGTGTGCTTCCTCTTCCAGTGTGCGGTCGTGCCAGGCTTAGCACAGGTATGTTCCATCCAACAAGGAAATAAGTCTGAGAAAGAGTCAGCAGGTTATAGAGTTAATGGTGGGGGTGGACCTCACTGTCCCTGGTAGTAAGAGTCTTCCTCTTTTAATTGATTAAGATTTACTTTTGGATAAATCAGCTGAAACAGAGTTAAAATCCATACTATTTGATAATTTCTATAGACACAGTGCTGGAGTTAAAGTGAGACATGGCACTTTAATATAGGGGTTAAATTATTTTATGTTTCTTAATAAATATATATATAAATAATGGGAAAATATCTAATATGATGAGATATGTAATTTTATATACATATAAAATCCGATAAATTTTATAAATTTTAGAAAAATATAAAATTGCATATGTCTCATTGTTATTAAAAGCAGATTTCTAAAATGGGTTAAATAAATAAAAAATGATGGCATTTTGTATGTATCCATTTTTGTTAGTTAATTCAGTACTTACTACATGTGCCATGTACTACAATCAACAATTTATAAACAGTTATATGCCAGATTCTACATCAGTGAGGAGCTTGTTGCCCAGATATTATTCCTAAGTATCTTAATTAAGTCTTCAACATTGAAACTAGTTTCTTAGGCAATGTTGTTATAGTGCAACCCATACGTTTGCCTGTTACTAACACATGAAAGTGAATACAGAGTGCATACAGGCAGCACAGAGAGCTGTCAATACTTTTCTGCATATTGCTCTTGCTATCCTGAGATCTATAAACTGACACCTTTCAAAAAAGTTTAGCAATTGTATAATAAATCTTAAAATAGTAGAGGAAAATCCCAGATAATTTTCCTGGAAGAAAGATTCATGTACCTCCAGCTTTATATATTTTCCTCTTCTACTGTTGCTATTGTTTATTTTGTAGTTTAAGAAAAGAGATTAAAATGATACCTACTTTATGATTTTTGTTCATTTAAATTGCTACAATAGCATAATTACCACCAAATAAAACTTAAGGAAAAAGGAAAACCAAACCATTTTACACTTTTTCTCCCACACCACTTGCGCCACCCAGTGCTCTTCCTCAAATACATGTTGTCATTTTTAGTAAACTGGTTTTGATTTGGAGTACGAGTTCAACAGCTAGTTGACAAATCAATACTACAGAGCTTGCATTAGCACATTTTTCAACCTCATCTGTTTTGGACTTCAACTCTTGACTCATTTGTCCTTTGAAATCCCTTTTCACTAGCTATTCATCTGTGTATGTCCATGTCCCATTTACTTACAGATATTAGACAATGACTGAAAAGATGGAAAACAAACTAAACCAAACCAAAAGATCCCCAAATGCATTAGACCAGTACCCAAATGCACATTACACAATACAAAATATAGATGTGTTTTTGGAAGATTATATTTGAGAATATAATATAATGTGTATTTGCTTTTAGAAATGGCTCAACAGGAAAATGTTGGGCTTTCCCTTTCAAAATCAGTTCATCTCTTTTGAAATGCATGAATCAACATTGCTATTGTCTCAGTTCTTCCTGTTCTAATTTCACCAGTGACCATGTAAGTGTGGATTTTATTGCACACTGGAAAGCACGTCATAGCTTCATGTCCTCCTCTCCTGCAGGTTACAAGGGAAGGATGACAAGATTTTAGCTCCTGTAATCACTTCAGACTTTAAACCAGAGGAGGCCATGCAGGCTATTAAGTAACCTACAGCTCTCTGAAATTAATGAAAAATGCAGCTGTGCAATGAGTACAGTTTTATTTCTGTGTTTAGTAGATTAGAAAAGAACCTCCTGGTAACAAAGAGAATTTCACAACAACTCTCCTGTGGACATCAGTAAAACTGTACCCATAAATGTTGAAAAGCTCTGCTCCAGCAGGGTAGTGTGCATGAACAGCTTGTAGACAACAGGAGACACCAATCTTGATATTCAGAACGTTGGATGGATCAGACTCTTACAAGGTAGATTCTTCTATTTTCAAAATCTCCTATGGTTGTTTGTATACAGAAAAAGACATTCTTTTTATATCGGTTTGCTTAAAAAAACAGCTTATGCTTATAGCAATCATTGTACCTGGATATGATAATAATAGTAACAATTAAAAACCTTTGTCTGCCATCTGCTTATAAGTTTGGCAAACTTCTATGGTAGAGCATTACATTGTCCCAGATGGCCTGAAGCTATGTGTGTATGTATGTGCCTCTGTGTGTGTATATAGCTATATAAAGCTGCTATAAAGGTTTGGCAGCCTCCAGGAAAATGCACTGATTTAGTTATGTTAAAATAATTCTTAAGTTTAAACTTTTTCACTCACAGTGCTTTGGAGTAGGGACTTTAAATTAGGCAGATTGATTATTCTGCTGTCAGGTATATGCCTTTTGCCTTCCCCATGAAAACTTGAATATTCTGATGAAGCCTGCAGAAATCAATTTCCCACATTCATTGGAGACTTGTTAGAGTTTTGCAGCAAAAGGCTTCATAGCTTCTCTGTGTACCTGGCATGCATCAATCCTGACTCACGAGGTAATACAATATTTGCTACAATTGCTCCTTCCAGCCACAGAGGACATCTGGAAGCCGCAGTGTTTCGGGGCAGGTTCTGCTCTGTGCTTGCAACGCTCCCCCACTGAGGAAGTGTTCCCCCTCCACACCCTGAGGAAGAGCAGCATGGCTGAGACTAGCAAAGGGCAACAGGGCTGGGCCTGATGTGGTGCAGAGTGGAAGAACTGGGGGTAGAGGCAAAATAGGAAGGGGGAAAAAAAAAGAATCAGATAGTATGAGGCGATGGGACAGAGGGAGAGCAGGAGCAGAAAGGGTGATTAACAGGGCAGATGGGAATAGGGAAACAGTCTTCAACCATGCATGTAAGACTGTGTTGTAAGTAAAAGTTGGGTGCGCCAAAATGTTGGGAATCTCAATTCTGTAATTTTTAGCCTTTGAGATGTTTGACTTAGCAACCATACACCTCTATGGGTTTTGTAGCAACAGGCAATAGGACAGCCTAGCCATAAATCTTACTCTTCTATAAAACCTTTCCTCCATCATTTGAATTTTTCACTTTTTCCCTGTGCTAAGGGGAGGACAAAATCTGCAGTTCTGTATCACTTCCCTCTACCCAAAATGGCTCTGGAGACAAATTATTTCTCTGTCTTTTTGCCAGTAACAGTATGTCTTCCAAGAGCAAGGGAGGAGGAGAAGGGGGACTCAACTTTTCAGAATGACTGATCTGATTAAACTGATCAATATCTCCATCTTTACTGAAGAAAACTAACTTTTTATTATATAGGATTGAAAGAAATAAAATAAGTGTTTTGTCTGTATTAAGGGACCTCTTAACCTCCAGTCTATGGTCTTACGAATCATCTATCCAGTGTAATTCAGTTCTTTGTTGGAAGTATACGAGTTACCTCCATGGAAGAATAGTTTGAAGAGAATATAAAAAAAAATTCATTTCTTGAAATGAAATTTGGCATCTGGGAATAAGGTTCCAGGTTTCAGACTATATGAAAAATGAGTTATGCAATTGCTTACAGGGGCAGTAGTCTTATTTGATCTAGTTTAACTTTCTTTCACTGAAAACTTGCCTTCCCTAATAGCCATCAATCATTGATGTTCAGCCAATATTTAGATATTAATTACTCTGAGTTTCCTTTCTTTTCCATGTTTTGTGTTTACTGGATAAAAGCCTTCAATGAGGTTTTCATCATATTTTTTTAGATATTTACACACAAAGGAGAATGAAAAATGCTTAATTAAAATTATATAGTTGATTAGCTTATTGACAGCATTAAGCAACAAATCTATAGAATAAGTATTGAAATAATCATTTAAATAAGTCTTTCTGCTAAATATAAAAATGTATTTAAGCAGATCCTGCTATTCAGGGAATGACAAATAGTAAAGGTTTCGATAACGTAAAGCTAGATACTTGAGATTTGGAACTGACAAAGCCCAAAAGATGTAAAGTCTGATTGGTGTGCATTCTACAGTATTATCTCCTGCAGGAGCAGTAAGAGCAGTAAATTATGGCTAAAATTTAATAGACTGTAACTTCAGCAAAGTTGCTAAAGGTTTATGCTTGTATAGAATTCAAACTGGAAAGTTTATTTGAAAGTTGGCTACAAAAAAGGATTTTTTTCCCCTTAGCAAAACAGTGTGAAGAAATGCATTTGATGCTGTTGCCACTGCAGAGGGGATATTAAGTACCTTGAAAGGAATAGCAACTCTTCCTCTAATCTAGAGATTAAAACATTCAGATTTTTTACTACTAAGTTGCAGCCAGGAATCACAAGGATACTATTTCAATGAACATGACAGATCATGTTATGTTGTGTAAAGTGAATGGGGGAAAAGAACATTGAGTGATATATAAGAGTTTTGTAAAGACAAGATCTTGCATACTTACTCTACCAGTTAAAAAATCCCAGGCAAAGGAAAAACTGTACAGCATCCTGGCACTTTTCACTTCTGCAAAATAAGGAAATACTAATACTGTTTCTCTCTAGCTTTAGAATAAGTCTTCCAGAAAATTTAAATTCATAATTAAATATATTATATGTTCTTTAGCTTTCATTCTCAAAATTGAATGTTTTCTAAATTGACATCAGCAATGGATTTATCTCATGACATATTTATTAAGTCCTTGAATAACTTGTTTTCATTCATGGACTTTATGAGGAATTATCTGTCAGATGCAGATGGAAAAATGCATTTCCCCAGGTCCTTAATTCAATTAAGAAATCAACTAAGGAAAGGAAATGATAAATTTTGCTTCTTTTTTACTTCTTTTTATATTCCTTTTATATATTTGGAAAGTGTCTGAGCTAAATTGCCATTCTTTTTGAATACTTTCACCTATAGCTCTTTGAAAATGGGAAATACACTTGTGCAAAATGTTTTTGTTTGATACTTCTAAAAGTTAAAAATGCAGGCTGATTTTGAGCAGGCATTTCGTAAGACATTGCTGTGTTGTTTGCATGCATACAATCTCTAAAAAAAATGTCTTTATCACTAATTTTTAGTTTTCTGATGTTTAATAGAACCTATGCAGAAGCAAATGTAAGGAGATGGTGGATGGATTATTTATGAATATTTAGAGGAGCATAACAGAAAGAGAGTTTCCATGCTCTTTGAGTTGCATAGAACACTCTATAATTGTATTTGCCCTCTCTATTAAATTGGAAAGCCAAACAATAGTCTTTGGTCAATGATCTGTTGAAATTATAGCCTGCTTCTCTGCACTTAGCCCCTCTTATATGAAGGTTTCATTGGTCTCTTTAAAGCTTCAAAAGTTGCTAAACTGTTCATGTTAGTGATTTAATGTCAACACAGAAGTAACTTTCTATATTAGAAAAAAAGATTTAGTAATCCAATAATGCAAGTCCAATTTTTTTTCATTGTGACTGATAATGTAGTAATGCCCACAGCATCACCCACATTGCTTCTTCTGTGTTTGGATAAGTTCAATATATGAGGATATTTTTATGTTATGCTGATTATCTCCAGTATCAACAGTATATATGTTATTATCTACTTATCTGAAAAGAATGGTTTTTTAACATTATTTTCTTTTGTATTTTGTATCTGAACTAAATATCCACCCCAGTAAGCACAGGCATTTTGACATCATTCTATAAGTGATCCAAAAGGAAAAACCTGACGTACGATTCCATGAACAAGATGCATCCTTTCTATTTCACTTTATTATTTAGAAGTGATTAGGTCACTAGTGGAAGAAGTATTTGGTAAAACGCTAACATTTTCTAAGGCAACAAACAATTAGATTTAATATGTGATTTTTTTTTTTTCCTTAAACTTCTTGTTGATGGTAACAACCCATTTTTTTCAATGGGATTGAATTCATTCAATTATTATTATATAAAGTAGAGATAACCAGTGTATTATTCTGAATGCTAACCTGAAGTAGCGGATGATTTTGTTAAAGATAGGATTCAAAAAAGGGTGGAGTATCACCATGATTGTTCTTAAAATGAGTCATTGATCTTTCCTGAAATTGTTCTGTCACTAAACACAAACACCATTTGTAGAATGATTAATAGAATTATTAGCTTGGTAATTAAACAGCCAAGTACTTTACTGCTGATACTATATATTATAAACTTGAAATGTAATTTTACAGAAAAGTTTTTTAAAGATCCAGAAGGGTTGCATATCAGTTATAAAAGAAAGACATTTCTTCTTACAAATCATTTCAAATTTCAACTTTTCTGAATGTATTAGAGAAAGTGGATGACCATGTACTGAACATTATAAATGTGTATCATGGCCCAGATTAGCTAATTTTCTTCAGTAAGATTTTTAAAATATTTTCTTTTGTCAGCTGTTTATTTTCCGGTTCTTAAAGATTCTTCAACAGATAATTTGTCATGACAGTTTCTGTGTCAGTAGCTCTTTTCTTTATTCCTGATGTGCTTATCATTTCTCAGCACATATTTCAATTATATTTTATTCTGGAGACCAGAAGAGTCACTTTCTTCTAGTTTTCAGACAGCAATGTGAAGCAAAGTTAAAGCTTACATTGCATACACTTTTTTTAGGGTAACACGTTTGTCATCCATCAGCTCCATACTTGAAAGCCTCCTACTGTGATTTGCATTTACTGTCACTTGCAAAAATATATTTGTGTATGTTACTTATTTTTCTTGAAAGAAGTTTCTGAGATACTTTTAAATAATTGATTTTTTTCTGCTTGCCTACACTGGAGGCATGGTTAAAGATATAGCAGCAAACAAAAACCATGGAAGATTCTTGAAGCATCATCACAGATCTGTGGTGGCCACCATTACTAGTTAAAATTCTATGACAAGTCTCACACATACAATCTGAGAAAATTCACCAGTGTGTGGTATCATCCAATCACAGCAGTACCTGTAGTAAAGTTACTTTTCAGTAAAACTTCTGTGTTTGCTATCACTGGCCTAAATATGAGGAAACCAGATGATCAATATTTAGATTTTGAAGAAGCATAAATTTTCAAAATTTAAGCCAAACTGTTTACTTGACACACAAAAATCAGTTTTTGATGACATGTTATTTCATTTAAGAAGCCAATTAGTAAATATAAATATAAATTCTTCATTGCATTGTAGTTTTAAATAGACAAATTCGAATTATTCAGAAGCACAAAAACTTTTGCTTTTCAGAGCTAAATGAAAAATTAGCACTTCTACCCAGAACTGAACTACCTGAAAACTTGTCATTTGTTGTAAAGTACATGAATTTAGAATAATTAAGAAATTAATTGATACAGTTGCAACAAAGAGACACAATAGAAAAGTGAGAATGTGGAAAGTAGTGTGAAAGAGGTACGCTAATTAGAAAGTGACGTATGACCAACTACTGGGATTTATAAGCAATAATGTACTTTGCAGAAGGTCCTCGAAACCTGTCATTTGAATGATTAATTATTTTCATAAGTACCTAGAAGATCTACTTCCATATTCTAGTGTCATGGCCCCTTTTAAGGAGGAAGCTTGCAACTAAAGCTGGTTCTGTAAGATATGAAAAATGAAATATCTTCTGATGGGATGATGGGAAACTGTAGAGCTAGAGAAGCAATATTGAAAAATTTGTGCCAAATGAGCTGTGCTGTGTGAAACTGGAGCATATATAGCAAAGTTGCAAGAGAGTTGTGATGCTTCCAGTTTTACATATTTTAGCAAGGTGCAGCTTTTTTGGAGTCCAGTACTATTCTAATGGATTTTAATTCTCAAGTTAGAAGTATTGAGATGTTATTTTGACATTTTTTAGGCCAGATTTAATCTCAAAAAGGAAATAAAATATAATTATATGAATTACTTAAATTCATCAAATTAACAAGAATATTAACATTGATTGCAATGAAATATAATGGTGAAGATAGTCCTATGTCTTCCAAAGGAGAAACTGTAACTTCATCTCATCCTTGAAGTCATAATACATGCAAAATACCACTGTGTTTTACTGGACAGAGAGAAGTCACAATCTGAAATATAAAAGACTGAACTTTGTGCTCTCTTTTCCTGCACTTTGAGACATTGGTACTGATTTCATGTAAAATAGAAACCCATGCTTATAAGTCTGAAAGCTTCTCCCTGGTCAGTAAGGCTATGTGTCTTAAATGTAGTTGGAGAAAAAAACAGCTGAACCTGTCCTCCTGAAGTCCTCCAAGTCCTAGCAGAGTGCATTTCACATTTATAATTCTTCTGATGCAACCTTAAGTATGGGTCTGGAAAAAAAAATCTTAATTTCAAACATTGTTCTGTACGCTCATTAATGCTTAATGAATGTAACAGAATAATACCACAGAAATTTCCATCTAAACTGGTATCTTGTTTCCGGTGGTGGACAAAAGTGGATTTGTGTAAGACTGTAAGAGCAAAGCAGACAAGTAGACATACATCCCAGGAGTACAGTGCCAGATTCCAGGAAAATCAAGGTCAAGGACTCCTCAGTCAGAGATGGTATCTTTCAAGCCTTGTATTGAGTTTTCTTCTATTAAATTGTTCAATAGCTTTCTGGACCCCTGTAAAGCTTTCGTAACAGCCTACTACAAGAGATCTCAAGACTTAATTGTGTTCTGTTAAAAGTTATGCTTTCTTGAGTCAAACCTGCCTTTTGGTGTTTTCATCTGATGGTCCCTACTTTCTATATTGTTAGAGATTGTGACCTGTTCCTTCAGGTCACTCCATCATATGCATCCTGAAGTTTGTTTAGTCATCCGTCCTGTGGAAGCCATCCTATACATGTGTTTACATGTTTGTAGTTCTGCAAACCTTTTCCTGGTTTGTGTGATTTCCTCTCAGATACAGTAAATATTGTATTCAGTATTCAAGATGTCGTCATCTTACTGGGTTAATATGGTAGCATAATAACTATTGTGTTCTCCATTTCTTTTTTAATAGTTCACATTTTTTTTTTCTTTACTGTTCCAGAGCATTGTTATATTATCTTATCACTTTTCAAATTCTGCATAATTAAAAACTTTTTGTCTTTCACAGAAACAGTAAATATTGTATTCAGTATTCAAGATGTCGTCATCTTACTGGGTTAATATGGTAGCATAATAACTATTGTGTTCTCCATTTCTTTTTTAATAGTTCACATTTTTTTTTTCTTTACTGTTCCAGAGTATTGTTTTATTATCTTATCACTTTTCAAATTCTGCATAATTAAAAACTTTTTGTCTTTCACAGAAGAGAGCAACATGTTCTCACTGAAAAAGCAATGAGATAACTAGAAAAGCAATTGGGTTTATAAGTGGAATAATTCAGAAATTTTCTAATTCCAGTCCTGCCTTCCTATTATTTAGAATATACTTGTCTCTAACTAATCAGAAGTTAGCTATTCCTGTATGACTTTTTTCTTCTTTTTTGAATATTGACAGTCTGATGATCACTTCTCACTGAATTGAGCTCACTGTTATTTCACTGACCTGAAACTATCATCT
>NW_008794458.1:2433011-2454192 GCF_000699145.1 Aptenodytes forsteri | reverse complement strand
TAAAACATTCTAAAAATTCTTATTTTGCTACATTAGGTCAACAATAGAAAAAAAATTAAATTCTGATTGTCCACTGGGCAGCTTGCCACTTGTCCAAAACTCACACCAAATTTTTGTATAGATTTACATGGGATTTTATTCAGATATATGCATACAGTTACTTTCCTAACCACATAACAAAGTATATATGAAGGACTGCAACAATATATATATGAAATTTTTCAGTGGAAGATAATAAAGAAACAAATTAAAAGGCAAGATACAAAGGAGCTGAAAAAAATAATCTTTGCTTTTTAACTTCTTAGTTTATTTTTATAGTACAGGTATGTCTAGTAATTAAAAAATAATTGAAATACACTCTTCCTGCTCAAAAATGCTTGACATCTTTCAAGATCACTGTTTTAACTAAAAGTTATGTAAATGAGCATGCATGTTGTTCAGATTTTCTTGTTGTTGTTTTTGAAAGACAAATTAGAAGTGGGCAAGGAATAACCCTCTTCCATATCACTGTGAGAAACTACAATTCATGTCCATCCTTTAGAGATCCTGAATGATGATGTGCAAAATTGGTTCTTGAGCCTATTTCAAATTCCAAATACTGCACTTTTTTCTTCTACCTTTCTAGACAGAAAAAATAGTAATGTTTTTTTTCTGTATCGATTATGGTGTGCCTTACACAGACATATATATTTATCTACAAAAAATGAACAGAACCAAGGAGGATATTCATTGGCCTATCAGCATTTGTGCTGCTTATGACCTTGTGCTTCTTTATTATTACCTGCAAAGTATTTGTCAAAGTTACTTTTTCATTATCATCTTCATGCTTCAGCTGAGATGTGTTCCAAAATTTAGAAAATGAGTAGGAAAGAGAAGATGTAGCATTCAAAGGTTCTCATAGTTCTTAGGTTCAAATCTAAGAAGTCTGTTGGGCGGAGGATGTTTCAGGCATATATTCTTCCCCCAGACTTAAGATCTTTAAAGCCAAACAGCATCTCAGACCTGGAAAATGCAAGTGTATTCCTCTTGGAGGGACTTTCAGTGCTTCATTCCGAAGATGACATTGCCACTAAGGAAATTCTTTCCTTTCCCAGTACAGTGGCACTTGTCATAAAAATTCCCAAGTGATAGTTGTGCCAAACTGAAAGACTGTAAAGTAAAAGTTGAGCTAAGATTATTCATATTATTTGTAAATTGTTTCTAAATTTCTAGGTTTTAAGGAGGGAAGACTTAAGAAAACTTACAATTTCTTACTAACACTAAAAAAGTTGTTCCACAGAAATGATTTACATATGCTCTGAATTTGTATTATTTTTGTGAAAATAACTCAATAAATGTTAAAGATACCTCAGTGTGGAGCTGTCAGTGGTGCTTCTTTCACAATTTTCAGGGGAAAAAAAAAATTTCTCACATGAGCTTTAGGAATAATTAAATGTTATGTCTTCTTATTCAGAGGTAAACTAACTCATAAACATACATGTATTTGTAACAAAGAGCTGTTTATATTTTTATATATGGTTATATTACCCTCAATTTTCTATCTAATGTAACTTGAAAGAGATGAGCTGCTTATTTTACCAAAATGACGTGGCCATCCATTACTAGAATCTGACAGTGAATATTGCTAATACTCCTTTTGCAAGCTTTTATGAAGTTAATGGAAGTATACTGGCACAAAATTGATCAAATCCAGCACCTACAACACAACATATGAACAGAGTTCAGAACCATATGGTGAAAAGAATAGCTTTTTCAGTTTCATTTTTTGTGTTTGTTAAATTCAGCAAAGATAATGTATGTGCCTCTGACTTCTACATATTCTGTGGTGATGTCATTTACTTTCTAATGATCATGTGGATGTTGTATCTTCTATAAATTCCTGTAAAAGTTCCTAAAATCTAAGAATATCTACCATACAGCCAATTTTCTCAACCTGTTTTTGTTATTTCTAATCCCAGTAGAATGATCCTCACTCTAAGTCACCCGCTGTGATTCATAATTTTCAGAAAATAAAGAATACATTGAATCAGTTATGCCTGGTTTAACAAAATAACAAAAAGATGGATTCCGTTTCTGTTCACAGAAGAGCTTCATAACATGTCCGTCTAATATTCTATTAATTTTTGATGCCATAAATAGAAAGATAAACATCTCTTTTTTATTGCAACAATATTTTTGAAAAGTAGAGGTTTTCAGGTATCTAAAGAATAGTGTGACAGATTCGATCTTTGGAAGTAGCAAAAGATTTAGAGATATGAAAAACCAAGGAACTGCAAAGTGACAGCCAGAAAGACAATCTCATCAGTAATAAAATTAATCTATACAGACAAAAAAGAGAAAATACAAGATTTCTCTATTGACACTGAAAGCAAGAATGTCCAACATATGAGACCTTTTCTTTCACTGAAAGTTATAAATAAAATTGCAAAGGAAGTGAAATTAACCTCAATTACATAAAATTTGAGCTGCTAATATTCCATCTTAATAGATTTTTTTTTTTTTTTTTTACTTTTGAGCTTAAATACAAAATAAAATGACAGTTGTATATGCTCCAGCTTCTGAATCGGTCAAATGGATGGATAGGTTGTTTTTCAAGGAAAGAGTCTTGGACTCTTTCACTTGAAGATAAGAGAGCTGAGAGGAGTGTGAATGAGATTTACAGAACCAGGAGGGCAGTGGATAAGCTGCACATGGCACTGTTGTTGACCAAATATGAGAACTAGGTAACACTGAAGCCAGGAGGAGAGCACGAATAACAGAGGCAGCAAACAGGCACAGCAGTTTGTGCAGCCTTTTGCGCAGAAAGGGACAGAAGGTGGATATGGGAAACCATAGGCCAGTCAGCCTCACCTCAATCCCTGGGAAGGTAATGGAACAGCTAATCCTGGGAACCATTTCCAAGCATATTGAGGACAAGAAGATGACTGTATGAAGTCAGCATGGATTCTTAAAGGGGAAATTATGCCTGATCAATGTGATAGTCTTCTACAATGAAATGTCTATCTTTGTGGATGACGGGAGAGCAATGAATGTTGTTTACCTTGACATTAGCAACACTTGCAATGCTGTCTCTCATAACATACTCATAGACAGTCTGATGCATGCAGACTAAATAAATGAACAGTGAGGTGGACTGAAAATTGGCCGAACTGCCAGGCTTTATGCCTGATCAATGTGATAGTCTTCTACAATGAAATGTCTATCTTTGTGGATGACGGGAGAGCAATGAATGTTGTTTACCTTGACATTAGCAACACTTGCAATGCTGTCTCTCATAACATACTCATAGACAGTCTGATGCATGCAGACTAAATAAATGAACAGTGAGGTGGACTGAAAATTGGCTGAACTGCCAGGCCAAAAGATTTGTGGTTAGTGAAATGAAGTCCAGCTGGAGGGCAGTCACTAGTAGTGTACCCCAGGGGTCAATATTGGGGCTAGTACTGTTTAACTTCATTAATCATTTGCATTATGGGACAGAGTGCACCCTTAGCAAGTTTGCAGATGATACAAAACAGGGAAGAGTCATTAATAGATGAGGTAGTCGTGCTGTCATTCAGAAGGACCTCAAGAAGACAGAGAAATGGGCAGACAATAACCTCATAAAGTTCAAATGGAAATGCCAAATCCTGCACTTTGGTAGGAACAAACCCTTGCAAGGGCAGACTTGGGGCCGACTGGCTGGAAAGCAGCTTTGCTGAAAGGGAGCTGGGAGTCCTGTTGGACAACGAGTTGACCATGGGTCAGCAATGCACCCTCAAGACTGAAGGCCAACAACATTAGGATGAGCATGGCCAGCAGGTTGAGGGATATGATCCTTTCCCTCTACTCAGCACTAGTGAGACCACATCGGGAGTGCTGCATTCAGTTCTGGGCCACAAGTATAAGAAAGACACGGACGTACCAGAGTGAGTCTACAAAGGGTTTATAAGAAAGACATGGACATACTGGAGGGAGTCTACAAAGGGTCACAAAAATGATTGAGGACTTCCTTGCTATGAATCTGCCTTAAGAGATTACTCAGGCAGAGTGTATTGGTGGGTTGCAAATGGGATTATGTGAATTGCTGGGCAACAGGTCAATAAGAGCATCCTGAAAGTACTAAGCAGGAATGTATCCTCAAACATTCCTGATACAACAGTTCCGGGTGCTGGAGGAGTACCAGAAAAATAGACAGAAGAAACACAGCCAGCTTATGTCCTGGCACTGTCACAATCAGAGACACTAAAATTAGACTTTTCAAAGGAGTTTGTAGATAATAGGTCAACTTGTCCTGAACTGTATTGAGACTTAGGTACATTATGAATGTAATTGACATGTGGAAAACTTCAGGCATCTTAAGAAAAGATGAAAAATTCAGTAAACACATACTATTATTTTTTTCCAATATGAAACCAAAACTATGAATGGTATTTGGCAAATACCAATTAGTTATCCTAACACATTGGTAAATAAATAAAACATTGATACAAAAAATGAACAAGGAAAAAGAGGAGAAGAGCTCTATATCTTATCTAATTGTGTTTTACCTTTTGTCTTTAACTGCTTTACCCTTTGCCTGCTTTTGTCTTTGTCTGCTTTACTGCCATTTAGGGATCAGTGCTTTCTCCCTGCTGTTTGCATACTTAAGATAATTTTACTGGTCGTGAGGGCACTTGTACTATTTTATCAGACATGGTATGTCCTAAGATAATGAGACCTTCACATCACCAGATTACCATCACCATTTGTCGCTTTTCACTTCAGCTCCCACATGATTTCAGCAGTCAAAACCTTACAAACCACAGAGCTAGAGATTAGTGCTTTGTGATATTTGAAAGCCGAGGTTCAAACTTCCAGTCAGATAATTTTCTAGCTGCATGCTATCTTTAACAGCTTGTGAGATAGTAGCTACTATCATGTCAGAATTTGAAGCTGGGAGGAATGGAAGGGAGCAGAATAAGTAATTGTAATCTGCACATTCACATTCTCTCTCTCAGCCTTACAAGTTTTAAAAGAAATGCTTTCACTGTTGCAAAACTTGTAATCACAACACAGCAGTGATGCACGGTAGTTGTTTCTACTCTAGCCGGTTCAAGAGATACCAGATTTTAATACTGTCAAAGATGAACAGTGTTTTGGGCAATGGTCCAAAGCAGAACATGGTGTACAGCAGAACTCTCCAGTGCTTCCCAGAACTCTCATATAATTTTCATTCAATGACTATAACTAGGAGGCATAATATTGAATGATACTGCAGTATAATAAGTAGTTTTTTTCAGGAATTAAATGGTTTATTTTGTTGAGCATACATGTTTTTTTCCTTATTTTGAAGAGAAATTCATTTTCAGTTTACATATTAGTGTAGTGTAGTGTTTTCAATGTGAAAAAACAGTACATAACAAAGAATCTGCCTGGCATGATTCTGAAGATAGCCCACTTGTTTCAAGAAAAATTTGGATGGAGAATAGGAAGTGGATAAGAGGAGGGAGGGGAAGAAAGTTTATGTCTGCTACAGAGCTGAATACCTTTCCCGTCTGGAAGTAAGAGGAAAGTAATGAAGATGCATGTTGAGCAACTGTTAAAGTTAAGAATTCTGAAAGGGTAAATGGAACTAAATTGAAGCTGGCAACCATGTAATTACTGGGAAGGGAAATTATCATGCTTTTTATTGGTCTGGAGATTAAGTAGGTGAAAATATTACTATAGAAAGTGAATCTTAATGTATAAAAAAGGAATGAGAAAAGAGCTTGTGCCAAGTGTACTTTCTTATCCTTTTTTCAGCTATGAGGAGCGGCTGAGGGAACTGGGGTTGTTTAGCCTGGAGAAAAGGAGGCTGAGGGGAGACCTCATCGCTCTCTACAACTACCTGAAAGGAGGTTGTAGCGAGGTGGGTGTCGGTGTCTTCTTCCAAGTAACAAGCGATAGGACGAGAGGAAATGGCCTCATTTTTTCCATCCCTGGAGGTATTTAAAAGACGAGTAGATGAGGCGCTTAGGGACATGGTTTAGTGGGCATGGTGGTGTTGGGTCGACGGTTGGACTCGATGACCTTAGAGGTCTTTTCTAACCTTAATGATTCTATGATTCTATGATTCTATTAAAAAAAAAAAATGTCCACAAAAAGTCTTCCATGCAAATCACACTTCTTAAATAAGAAAGGAGTGTATATATTATTGATATCTTCTTCTCTGTAGGACTAGAAGAACTGTTCCTGTGTTCAGAAATTAGAAGGCATCTTGTAAAGAAATATTAAAGAACGTTACACAAATAAGTCTTACACTATCTACTTATAAGTCTTAAAACAGCCACTTAGAGTACCTACTTTCCCAGGTAGACTTTAGATTGTTTTCTTTAACAATAAGTAAGTAATTTAGCTAAAAGTTCATGTTTTATTTTTTTTTTTCCCCTCTAATTTAATCTGACCATATGAAAAAAAAAAAAACATATTGATTGTATTGTGTTGATCACTATTCAATATTTCTGACATCTCTTTTTAAATTTTTACTTTTAAATGTATTTAAACTTTGTGTGCTTGCAATACAAATGTCAAACACAATGATTTGCAGAGAATAATGGCAAAACCAGTTTGTATTTAGCCTTAATGTATGCTTAGCATTAGCAAAAGAGCTGAAGTATGTTTTGTGTTTAAATATAAGGACATTTTCTGTTCTCTTATTTTAATATGCAAGGAATTACATATTTAGGGGCACAATTACATGAGACTGATAAATAGTGCTGGACATATTAAAAAAAAGCATTTTCAAGCAAGTTTATTCTTTCACTGTAAAAGCAGATGATATGAATATTCTGGTTCATTCTAGTAGGTTCAGAGTATTCTAAAAACCAAAGCTAAAAAAGCTAGATGTTACTGTCAGTTCCCTAAAAGCTGAAATTTTGTGTCCATTTGTTGGGGAGAGTGGCTAGATTTTTTCTTCTATCATGCAGTTGAAAGGAAGCCTTTCAAAAAAGTGATTTTATTTGGGCATGCCATAACCTGGCATGATCAGATTTTAAAATATTAGAATTCAAGAAAGATGTTATTATGCAAAGTCAACTGAGCAAAAATATGTAATTATCTGAGAATTAATGAAAAACAATTTAAGAAAAAACAGACCTTTTTAAAGGTTTTTTTTTTTCTTATTATGTGCCAGAACGGTTAAATTATTATGTTATAAATGAGAATGATTCTTCTTTTGGAAAAACTCACTGTTAACAACACCTGAATTTATGAATGGGCATTTGAAGGAGTCCTTCTCTGCTAGGTACCCACTAAGTAATGTTCATCCTTTGCCATTCTTAAAGTGCTTAAAGTGGGTGACTTACTCAAACTATTTAATCTCCAGAAATATTAATTTCAGGTTCTGATCTGTACAACTACAGTGATTCAGTTGCAAAGTGTTGTTTGTAGTTTGCAGTAGCAAAAGTTTGATCAAAATTGTCTTTTTTGTCATATGACACTGTAGGGAAAATATTAAATGTAATTGTTTAGTAAATTTCAGTGGTAGCTATTGTAATACACTGTACCCAGAAATGTACTAGGGAAATTCATTCTGAGACAAATTTTGAAGTTAAAAGGAGATATATTTATATGGCAAAACACTAACCTTTTCTTGTACAGAAAATCAAAAAGCATAATTTTGCATGAGTTCCAAGGAAGTAAAAATAGTTGAATGAGAAACACAGAAAAATATGACTTGGGGTCTTTTGGCTCTCAAAGGAAACACAATATTTAAAGAAAAAGTCATACTGTTTGAGAGCCCATACAGTATTTTTAGAGATTGGAATTACATAGTGCATGAGTTTACACAGGGTCTAAGCAATTTCTGCCTTGTAAAGATACGAAACCTAATTCAATATCCATATGTTCACTCATGGTCTGTAACAGTCCCCTAATGCTAAACGGCAACTGTGTTTTAATTAAATGAGAAGCTGACATAAATCTATGTTACTATAATTTGGGCAGGAACCTGTAATTCCACTCAGAATATTAATTATTTTAGGCATTAATAAATGTCTAAAATTGAGATATAGTTTATACCAGTGAAGATACTAACTCAAGCTTGCAATTATTTCCTTTCTTCATTCTGATTTGGTTTCATACCAGAGATCCCTTCCTTCTCCATCCACGCTTGGAGATAAGCTATGCATGATTTTTCAAATAGTACTGCATAGCACCACTGTCACGGGTGAGACAGTAAATGGTAAATCCTAGTGGATCTGGACTGATGTTTATTATTTATTATTATTATTATGTCAACTCTCACCCTTTATTTTTTAAAATTAAATATTCGGGATATCAGTTATTTGGTCTAATCAGTTATTTGATCTAAACATTTCTGATGCAAGCATTTGAGAAGGTGGGTTTTTTTTATTTTCACTCTAATTTCTTTTTCTATATCAAATTCATGAAACAGTATATGAATCTTTTAGAAAGGCAGATAAGACAATTAACAATATTCCTTTGAGAAGATAGCCTTCCCCTTCCCCCCCCAAGGAGTCCTGAAACCAAATAGGAACCTTGGTAGGATTGAGATAGTGTGGGAAAGTTTAGCTTTTCTAGGAGGCATGCAGAATCTGTAAATACCAAAGAGAGAGACAATGTGTCTTACAAATAATTTGCATCTTGTTTTTGGGAGTCCTGAGATTGCTTAATCTTCTTTAGGTTTTCGAGAATAAACATGCATGAAGGAGAAAAATCTTTCAGACATCTTGGTTTCCCACTCTTCTCCACATGTACAGATGGACATTTATCAGTACATATTCACCTTATATTTCTTGTTTTATTTTCTTTAACCCTGCTACATCAGTCCCTTACTATTTTGCCTCTAATCTACACTCCTGAGAGTTACCCACATCTGTCCTTGGGAAGTCTTCATTGATTAAAACCAACAACCTCGTAATGTCTGTCTTTAGCATCATTACAGCAAATTGTGTGAGGACTTAAATAAGAAGACAATAATAATTTAAGTATCATGTGTAGCTACCTTAAAATAATTCTGTCTAACAACTCTTCCATTTAATTAAGGTTTGGAAAAAATCCTTATTTTAATACTTACTGTGCACTTGCACTAAAAAAAGATTAATTTTAAGCAGCAACAAAGAATTTTAAAATATTCTGCAGAGAAATGCACACACAAACTATATTAATTGAGCTCTAAATTAGTGATGCTGAACAACAAAAGCAAGGAAATGCACAGTGAAGCAGGAAATGTACCATATGTTATTGTATACCTGGGCACAATGGGGACACTATCTTAATGGTTTTCTTAATGATCCTGTTGTACTAGATATTGGTGGACATATGGTATGCTGTCTTTTTATATGCCTGTGCATTTTCATGATTTTGTTAACTGACTTTCATAGCATTTTCTATTTGTCTGCTGTTAGGAAAAGGGCTTTAAAATATTTTGCTCACTTATCTGGAGTTCAAAACGTATGCATTTTATTTTGCCTATTCATTTGTACCCCAATTTATCTTTTTATTTTTTTTTTCTAGAGCAGTTGCATATTACTTTTTTTATTAGGCTTTCCACAGTTTTAGTCCCTGTCTGGCAATAATTTGGAACACACTTTTGTAGTCCTTCCACATACAGAGGAGTTTTTGACTCACTCTCAGTGCTGGCCGAACAGGTGGCTAAAGCAACAGCAGCAGCTGCAGAGCTGACTGGGCTTTGCATGACCAGGATGGGCACTTGTACAATCAGCTGCTTCCCTGTCTGCCCCAAGGAACCTCAGCACGGTCCAGTTGGAAGCAGACATGGTTCCCACTTCACCTGGCTCCCTAGTGCCCTTCTACCACATGGCTGTGGGACACAACAGAACAACTTCTTGCCCCAACCTTTCCCGGATGCCAGGTGTTGTCGAGGTTGGCTGGTGCAGGCTACCAATGGGAAAGAGTTCCCTAATTTTTTTGTAGCACAAACTCCATAAATGTTCACATTTAAATAGGCTATTCATTACTGCTGTCACATGGAATACACATGTTGAAGCCACAAAAGTGTGGAACTACTCAGGGGAATTATCACAGAATCACAGAATTATTTAGGTTGGAAAAAACCTTTAAGATCATCAAGTACAACCGTAAACCTAACACTGCCAAGTCCACCACTATATCTTGTAAACAGACAAGATCAATTGAGCCAAACCCTTTTGACATACATGTAATATACTCCAGTTATATCTTGGCAAAAATTCCCTTACATAATGCAGTGATCTCAGGGGTTCTTAGAGGAGGTCTTTGAAGACTGTTATAAACCAGCGTGGAAATGAAAGGAAGTTATTGTACATTAGCTTGTCAATAGGCACTCAAGTTTTGTGATTCATTACAGATTGGGACTAGTCTTTTAAATTAGATTGTCTATATGCTAGTGATTTCTGGCAAGTGTACATGCTTTTGTATGAACATTCAAAGCTTACCATTCTATGTACTGAGGTACTGGTTTCAGTAGTAGCTCATTATATGTGTAACTGTATTAATTTGATTATGAAATAGAAGTCAGAATGAAACTCTCTTACTGTTTTATGGATGTTAGATAGAGTAACATTACATCCAGAATCACCAGATTAGGTGTTTCTAAAATGTTTAAATAAGAAATATTTTAAAAACAAGTAATTTGATTTGTCTTGAAAATGTACTATGTCTATTCCCAGGGCAACAAGATGTACTTTAAGCCCATACCCACCAGTTATAGCTAATATTTTTCAGATATTTTTAGTTTCTTTTCTTTAAATTTAATTTTAAAATTTTTCAGTTCCTAGTTTTATGGATTTTTTTTTAGTTTATATTAATTTTTTTTAGATTAACAAAATGAATGGAAAAGGAAAGAACTATGAGCGATATTATACTAATACATTCACACAAGTATTTTTAATAACAAGGAGTTGTTAATAGAGCTTATCTAGAATTTTTAATAAGGCAAAGTTGTTATTGGAAATCATTAAAATAATTTAAAAAGAAATAGACATCTGTTTCAAAAAATTTCCAGTGAAATTCAGTAACGACAACTGAGTTTAAGATCAGCCTAGTTTTGTGTATCCAGCAAGGTGAGAAATTTGCCAGCTTATTGATTCTTACTGATGTAGGGCTTGGCAATCAGTCTGTATCTGGAATGATTAGTGGGCAAATTCATCAGTAGACAGGAGCATCATGGGTTCTGTGACGCCGTAAGCAATCACATTGCTATGCTAGCTCAAAGGCTTTTACATTTTGTCAGCTTACTTACCCCAGTGATCTTGATATGTGATGCTGGGTTTTTCTAAGAACATAACGGGCTAATTTGTTTTCTAATAATAGACATATTAGATTAGATGTTTTTGCATAATGGCATGACTGACCCATTCACACTGCCAGGAATTGGGTTACAGCTAAGAAGAAGCAACTGGGGACCACCCATGTTCCACAGTTTGCTAAAAACTCTCAGGTTCCTTGACTTCTTGTTCAGACATTATTCACAAGACTTTTAGGTTCCCAGAGTCAAGACTAAACCAATGGGTTTGTGAATTCCTTTGTCTGAAAACCAATTCAAGATATATAAAAAAGACAAGAAACACAAGAGCTGCACTGTGGCTTGTGGTAGGGTTTCAATGAAAATGCAGAAATGACACGGAGAGAATTGGAGTTGTATGCCCCCTAAGCTTAAAGCACAGGAAATTTTCAATTAACCGTGGATGAGATAAAAACTAGTAATATACAGAAACAGTTTAGATCTGCCAGGATTTATTCACTCTTACATGCATTCTTCTTGGGTCAGTTTGTAGTGTAGCTAGTTTGGGCAGTACTTGAGCTCATGAATCTTGATAAACCTGTGTTATTCTGTGCAGAGCTACCGCATGCCTGTTCACAGTGCTCTGAATTCTGGAGAGCATAATAGCCTGTTTCTGTTGCCCAACTTGAGTGGATGTTCTTGTTCTGCTGCACGTTGCTACTGAAAATATGGTTTATCAAACTAAGATTTATAAAAAAGAATATATTTTTTAGAAGTATTGTGTTTTAATGATAATCTTTATGATGATTATGTTTTTGTAAATAATCTTTACCTATTGCCATTAATGCAATATGAAGACATTATGCTGGACTAGTGGCTAGAATTCTGTCAAATGAGAGGTTTGCGATATCTTTGATCTTTTTCACTCTTCTCCACTTTCCCTTCTTCCAATAAAAAGACTCATGAGCTATACGTAAATACTTCAAATGTTACTTGAATAGCAATATTACTGCAGTTCGGAACTGTTAATCAATAAATAATGGCTCCTAGCCATCAAAAGTGAAGCAAGCAGGTGTAGCCTGCTTTGCACTGTGAAAGATAATTGCAAGCAATTGCTCTGAAACCTTATGCTTTTTTCTTCTTTATTAAGGAATAAGTTGAAAAAGTATCCAATGTATACTATAAAGTTAACAATACCGAATGATTGTCTCATTTAAATTCTACCGTCTCCTACTGAAACTTTTTTCTTAGAAGAAATTTGATCTGCAATTGTTTTAAACTTAAACTGTCTTTTCTGATTAGTGTTGTGGTCACACTTTTTTAAAAATTTCATTTCAGAGTAAAGAGACAGAAGAAAGCGAACTCAGGATTTGGGACCACACAAAGTTCCTTGTATGTTGCTGGAGATTCTACCAAGACAATGAATGAAGATGCGGGAGATCATCAAACAGCGTTGCAGCAACAAGGCTAACAGTAAAGAGGAGGGAAAAAGAACTTACACTCTTCATAAAGACTTACAGGAAAGTGTCGTTGAAATAGTGCATGTCAGACATATTTAGGAACACTGTATGCATTGTTTCTATGTATTCCAGATTTTTCGATAAGAATCAAGGAAAATATACTAGTGTCAGTGTGTACCAACTTAGAATTTTTGTTGGCAGTTGTCTGTCCTTCCTTTACAGTTGTCTTAATTGCTCTCTTCTAAAGCAAAAGGTGGACTTTAATTAACATGGCCCATAGTCTATCTTTGGGGAAAAAAAAAACTTTAGAATGTAAATGCCGTAGGAGAGAGGTTCACTTTCAGTCCTGGGAAGACAATGAGTCTGAAATAGAAATCAATGATTTGTTTCTTGCTTTACTACTGTCTTTTTCTTCATACAGCAATGGGCAAATAACTCTGTTTCTCAGTTCCCCCAGTTCTATCAGGGTGACGTGTATTACACCTTTCTTTCATTTAAAAAAAAAATCATAATATTTAAAGAAGAGAAGATCTTTTACTTAAAATACCCAAATATTATCACTTAAACATTTAGATTAAAAAAGTAGTGCTTCTCTTTGTGTTTCTTATACTGAAGCCATAATAGGAATACCTAGAAATAATGTATCTCCATTTTATCTTAATATATATTTCACATTTCTATTTAAATTTGAGTTTATTAATTGTCCCTGTAAAAACTGTAAATATCATATAGGAAGTAACATGAATATGTTAAGATAAACTGCAAAAGCAGATTTTGAGAATTTTAGAAAGCTCATGAGTTATAAAAATACCAGCAACTTTCAACCATCTTCAGACAGAAATTATAATGGGTTACTCTTTGCCATATACAGTTAATGAGTATATGCAGATTCTGTTTCACAGAGATTCTGTGAATTTGCTCTGATCGCTCAGTAATATGTTTGTTTCACACCTTATATCCCTATAAACTGAAAACTTCTGAGAGAATTCTAGTTGTATTTAAATACAACAATATTTCTCCTGCCCCTAATATACTGTATTCTCCTAAGTCTGCTGCAGAGATTGTGTGATGCCCTCTTGATTTCTCCTGTAATTTACCTAAGACCATACAAAAAGAAACAATTATTTCCACAATTGGTAACTGTGCTGTAGAAGGCTTTGTGAAGACAGTGTGTGTATAGTTAAAACTTGCTTAGATTCAAGTACAGGTTGGTCAAGTTAATGAATGGAAAACATTAAATATTATTAATTACATAGGAAACATGTTTTGCCCAGGAATTCCCTGAGCTGCAGATGGTTGGAGGCTGGGATCAGCCAGCAGGCTTTACCTGTTCTTATGGCCCTTCCTAAGCACCGGCTTTTGGCCACTGCTGGAGATGGGATGCTAAAATAGAAGGATTTGTGTTTTGACTGCCTTCTTATATTCTTAACCTTCTTTCCTGTTTACAAATGCTGACCTAATCCCAGCCATTACCTCTCAGGATACACTAAGGGATACATCATGAAAGGATGCTGTCTTTCTCTGTTGCCAGTAGCTGATACACAAGTTTGTCAACAAGGTACAGAGATACAGTGAGAAAATTTATTTTTAAATGAAGTTTAAACATTCAAAACTTACAGGAATTGACAATAAAATAAGATTCATAATAATTATTATTATTTTTTTTTAATCCAAACTTCCTCCCTTTCTTAGCTTACTGGTTCAAGGTTTTATATTAAAGAAAAGAACTCTGGCCTTGTTCCATGCATTGTGAAATGACACACTGACTTTCTCTAAAACTCCATTTGCTTTTCCTATGCCAACATCTTCATGATACCCCAGTGTGCAACATAGCTGTATTGAAAATGTCAGTGTGCACAATAGAAATGGAAAGTGCATAATTATTGATTTTCAAATGCTGTAACAGGCAAAAGTGCTTCTATGGTTACACTGAAGCACTTGAAAGTATAGTAATGCCACACAACAGCTTACTGATAAAAGCTTGTGTCGTTTAGATAAGCTTTACAGACAAGCCTTTTTTTTTTTTTTCTCTGACAAGCTGTTAGAAATATGGGTCTTTTAGAGATAACGCCCTAGGGTTTCAGCAATTGAGCAAAATCTCTCTAAGCTTCAGGGTCTCTTTTCAGCCCACAGAAATATCTGTGGCTAAAAAGTCGAATAATTTTATGAGTTACTGGGGAAACTAGGATTCTGTCTTTCTCCTTCAGTATCTCCAAACATGTAAAAAAAACAAATAATGTTTTAATTTGTGATGGAGAACATTTCTGTGCTAACAGTTTGGTAGTGTAAAATGGATATTGATGGAAATCAGCAGCTAGAAACTAGTTTCTGCTGCTCTGTCTAGGTCTACCATACAAACCTTTAGTACGTGTTCACTGTATTATAATACCCTGCAGGTGCGATATACATGGCCAGTCCAAAGGTCATGGTGGTGATAAATAGATCATCAGATGACGTTCTTTTTAAAATTTATATTTCCGAATATCAGCAGTTATCTTTTCTTTCTTATAAGAAAATTATAGTTTCTTAAAGGGTAGTTAATAGTCACATTTATCCCCCATACTTCTTTGTAATCACTTTATTGATCATATTTTACCTTCAAGTGCCTCCTTCTTAGTAGTGCTTTTTAAGTTTTGTTGCTTGATTGTGATAGATCACACAAGATGCTTTCATTTTTCTTAATTTCTCCCTATTGTCTGAGTAAGAGAAAACTCAGCTACTTCCATTAAGTACATAAATTTTTTATTTCAGCAACTATGTACACAGAGAACTTCAGAGGTCTCTGTGAAAAGTAAACCCATAAATTAGTCACTTGAAAGTAAGCCAAAATAAGATTATACGATTGCCCTGACTGCAGTTGAGAATGTCAGAAAATGTTAATTTATGACCTTTTCATCATAATACTAGAATGTCTCATGATCTTGAATATACATCTCATGAATATACATGATATTTGCTATATACCAGTATTCCTATCCATTCCTCTTCATATTTTACTCATGGGCAGTGAACACACACAGATTCGTGCAGAAAAAGTGACCGGCTCAAGGTCACTAATGATAAATATGGGAAAGTCAGGAAAACTCCTAACCCTAAATCTGGTTGCAAACCATTGATGTGTTCTTCATCTCTTGAGATGGGTGGTGCCTAAAAAAGTGTATTGCCTCTAGAAAAACTTCACAAAATATAGCCTTTCTTGTTTCCCTTTTTAAGATGATTAATAGCATGGATGTTTTATGTGGATCAGTTTTACAAAATTATTATAAACACAGTAATAGAAAGACCTACAAATAATTTTCACAAATGGCAAGTTCCATTAAATCTTGTTTAATACCATAAATGTGTATATTATTTAGTACTGGTACAAATGCAGAAAGACAGGAAAGAATGATTTACGTGGTCTGGTGGTCATCTAGTATTTGATAGGGATACTGTGGTTAACACTGTGTTAGACTTTCTCCTTCCTAAATAAAGTGCTACTTTTCTGAGAGATGTTTCAATCTCCCTCTACAGTACTTTTGTAAACACTTTTCAAGATACACGCCAAAACAATGTGTTCTTGTTCCACTGTTTACTTGATAAACAGTAGAGAATAACTGTGAAGAGCATATGACCAGTCCTGAGCTTTGCCTCCAGTAGGGTGGGAGATATCAGGGTTTAGTTAAAACTGGTGACTTTTTCCTACTGAAACCTCTACCCTTTTATTCCCCAAGTCCTACTGTCTCCATGACTTCCATGCCTAAATCTTACCACAAATGAAGGGTTATCCCAGCATAACCTGAGTCTATTTTCCTCACTTTAAGGGGAAAAAATCCTCTAAAGTAAATGCTAAATTAAAAATATGCCAGTAAGCAACTGGCGTTTTTCTCAGGAACTACAAAGAATCTTGGGTGCTTTTTACCATTACAGACCTTTTATCACATGACTTCAGGAAGAAGGCAAGCAATTTTATTGAATTGAAATTAAAAAGGTATATTCATATTTTTGTACAATCTAAATCAAAATGATCTGAAAATCAAACACTAATTTCAAGGGATATTCTAAATATATTCAACAAATATATTTGTCTATGTTAGACTGCAAATGTGATTCAGTTGCCTGGTTTAATCGTGAAGAGAATATTTTCCAGGCAATGCCATTTCAGGAGCCAATTGATTGTAGTTAGAAAAGGGCCATGAATGGCTGCTTATGCTGAGATATTCAGTTGCCTGGTTTAATCGTGAAGAGAATATTTTCCAGGCAATGCCATTTCAGGAGCCAATTGATTGTAGTTAGAAAAGGGCCATGAATGGCTGCTTATGGTGAGATTGGATAAAATAATTCTTAAGGTTATTAACATTTGAAAGGAAGAAAATGCAGAAAAGAAAAGGACAAACAAAACCATTCTACTTATCATTTAAGCTTTAGTCTTTTTCTTTGTAAGAGTCTAAAATGAAGAAGTATTAGCATACCATCAGTCAGTGAACACATCAGAAGATAAAAGTGGATTTGCTAATCTCATTAACTCAACAAAATGCTATGGTACACATACAATAGGCTATATATCCATTAATAAATGAACGCTTTTCTTCCAGTCAGATAATCAATAAAAATACAAATGGATTCAACAGCCAATGTTCTACATAGCTTCTTGTTACACACTGCACTACCTTACTGGTATCCACAAACAGAATTTAACGGGCACACCTTTGAGAGTTTTGAAATGGCAGCATATTTCTGAAGGCCTCTGTAGTTGTTCCCTAATGCCCTGTTGGCATTGATTAGGGCTCAATGAAACCACGGAAGTCTCTCTCTCTCAAAAAAAAAAAAAAAAAAAAAAAAAAAAAAAAGTGGAGTAGTTAGTGCCATGCTAATTCTCTAAGAAAACAAATCAGAATCTCAGACTTTGAGGTGTCTGCCCTTAAAAGAAAAAACAAAGAAATAATATCTTTAATGTCTTTTGACATATCCTAGACACGTATTTTGAAACAACCACCTTTAAAAACAACAAAAAAAGTTAATCCCAAAAGTTTTTTGTCATAAGACTATAAATTTACGATTTATCACACGTTTTGTTCTTTCCTTGCTGTACGCTAATTCTGCATCTTATTTTGCTTTTATTGTGTATTGTCAGATATATTGTTAAAAATCATATTGAGTGGAATAGGAAGTTTCAAGGCTTTTACTACATTTAATGGAACAATGATTTGTTTTCCAACCTAAATGCCTTATGCAAGCTTACATGTAATTAGGTATAAATAATCATTGATCAGATTCTCTTTTTGCAGTGTTGTAGTGGGTTAACCATGGATGGCTGCCAGGTGCTCACCAAGCCACTCTCACTCCCCCTCCTCTACAGGAGAGGGGGAGAAAATAAGATGAAAGAGCTCGAGGATCAAGGACAGGGAAATTGCTTACCAATTACTGTCATGGGCAAAACACATTCAACTTGGGGAAGTTTAATTTATTGCCAATTAATAACAGAGTAGGATAGTGAGAAATAAAAAAACAAAACTAAAAACACCTCCCCCCCCCCGCCTCCTTCTTCCCAGGCTCAACTTCACTCCTTCACTCCTGACTCCTCTACCTCTTCCCTTCGAGCAGCACAGGGGGATGGGGAATGGGGGTTGCGGTCAGTCCATAACAGCTCCTCTCTGCCGCTCTTTCCTCCTCACATTGCTGCAGCATGGGGTCTCTCCCCTGGGATACAGTCCTTCATGAACTGCTCCAACGTGGGTCCTTACCATGGGGCATGGTCCTTCAGGAACAGACTGCTCCAGAGTGGATCCCCCACTGGCTGCAGCTCCTGCCAGAAAACCTGCTCCTGCATGGGCTCCTCTCCATGGTCTGCAGCTCCTGCCAGGAGCTCGCTCCTGTGTGGGCTTTCCATGGTCTGCAGCTTCCTTCGGAGCACGTCTACCTGCTACAGCATGGGGTCCTTCATGGGCTGCAGTGTGGATATCTGTTCCACCGTGGTCCTCCATGGGCTGCAGGGGGACAACCTACTTCACCGCTGTCCTCTCCAGGGGCTGCAGGAGAACTTCTGCTCCAGCACCTGGAGCACATCTTCCCCCTCCTTATTCTCTGGCGCTGGTGTCTGCAGGGCTGTTTCTCCCACATTTTTCCTCACTCTTCTCTCTCACAGCTGCTGTGCAGCATTTTTACCCTTTCTTAAATGCATTATCACAGAGGAGTCATCAGCATCGCTGATAGGCTCAGCTTTGGCCAGCGGCAGGTCCATTTAGGAGCCATCTGGAACTGGCTCTGTCTGACATGGGGACAGATTCTGGTGTCTTCTCACAGAAGGTACCCCTGCAGCCCCCTCTCCATTACCAAAACCTTGTCACAGAAACCCAATACAAGTGTCTTTATTCCAATAGTAAAACATTTCTTTCTGGAGTAATTTAACAGTGGATAAAACATATGTTAGCGTCAACTTACCCCATTGTCTTAATTACACAGATTTGTGCTACCATTATTCAGTTGTTGTGATCTCTTGTAAATCATTGTATCAATTCTTTTTGGGCTACATGAATTATCCAATACAACCCTGGCTGTGCTGCAGTGTAGTGAACTGTTCCAATGTGGTCAAAATTAATATACTTCCCTATGGTTGATAAGAGCTGTTTCCAATAGTGTCATTCATTACACTAATTAGCATTTAAAAAGTCAATAGTACAAGAATGACACAACTTGACCAACACCCATAGAAAAAACTTACCTAGTTTATCACTAGTAAATTACAATTATTTCCAAAAAAACATACTGTGGGTTTCTGTTCTGCTAATAAAAATACAGCCACTTTGTATAACTTATGAGTTACCATGTATAGATTGAAGTAAAGGTTATATTCTGTGATGGGTTACTTTTTCTAGAGCTTCAGACTTTTCTAGCAGTTCATTCAATCCTGGCATAGGTATGCTAGATAAAATCTTATGTTTTTCTCTGCACTTACATAACTACAAATATTCTCTAATGAGGGATATGTTTAATGCTTAAGAAATATGTATTTTATTCAAAGTGGAATAGATCCAGAAAGAACAGTTGAGAAAAACTCTTCTTATAATGCCATTATCTTGGTAAGTATTGCTCAGTAGCTGTGGGATAAAGGCATTCCACTAGAAAGTAGAAAAATCCACTTGGAGAGAGCTAGAACCAGTTTTCTTCTTGTGTATTGTTTTTTGTTTGTCTTGCACCCTGGTTGATTATTTTAACTGTGAGATTTGAAATAAAAGTAACTACAGGTGATTTCTGAACCTTACCTTTCATTTGTTTTTCTTTCTTTCAAGTGTCTCAAACTGCTGAGCTTTAGGATGAACAGAAAATACCATGTTCAATAACAATATGATTTGATTTTTTTCAATTTTACTTTCTGGTAAGGAAAGGTTACTTTTTTCTTTTTTGCGCTTTGAAGTACTTTTTCCCCAGTTTGGCTGCCAAACTGAAGAATCAATTATTGCAATCCTTTTTAAATACCCTGCATGGAACAGCATAGGCTTCTGGATAGTTAAAGGAATCTATCCAAAATTACCATATAAGCATCTCAAAGTTTCAGTTTCATAGCACCTGGTTATAAAATATAGCCAAAACAAAGCAAAATACTAAACAAACAAAAAAGTTAATAGTTATTTTTCCATATGTTTTCTCTTTTCCAGTGCTAAGCAACTTTATTTATTTTTAATAAGCATTGTAATTGTGAACTCTTCCTCTTGCTCCTCTTATCACTTTCTGCCTTTGATCTTTTTCTCAGCTTGTTACCATGTAAATAGAGCACTTGAGCTTTTTGAGCTTTTCGCTGCTGAAAACAAAGTTATTCTATTTGTGCTTTTGCCTTGCTCATAAAAACCCAACTTTGCAGTCTCTGCAATCAAATTTTAATATATTGATTTTAACAAATTTTAAAATTCTGCAATTGTTTTCCTGCACAGTTAAGTTAAAAAAAACCCATTCCTTTGTGTAACAAAATTGTATTTTTAGTGTATATTAACTCATACTATCTCCTTTATGCTCAACTATGTGCCATGAACTGGTATATATTTTAACTGTCTTGGTTTATTTCTGATGAATCAAGTATTGGAACTCTTTTCTATCTGTACAAGACAGTTCAGGAATATCTACTTATAAAATTCTAGATATGTCTTATGTAGCCATGGAGGTAATGTTTTTTGGCATGCACTTTGTCCAGTCCAAAGAAAGCTAAAATGCAATTTGCTGTCATCAGCAAGTAATATCTGGAACTTCTTTTTTAGAAATATTAGATATCACTTGCACATTTTTCCATCAAAAGGCACAGTGTCAATCTTTTGGTTTTGCTGCATTGTGGTTCACAATACTGTCTTTGCTTTGTCTCATTATTCAAGCCTTGTATCATGTAAACACCACTAACTTAGAAAATACTGAATACGAAAGAGGCTTAGTGTTACGGATTTATTAAGGGAAAACAGGAAATCTTTAAACTTACTGTAAATTCCTAGGGTCAAAATTTGATTGTTTGTTCACCATAATCAGAATACACCTCTATATTCATCAAAAAAAAAAAAAAAAGAAAAAAAGCAAA
>NW_008794458.1:2418814-2432618 GCF_000699145.1 Aptenodytes forsteri | reverse complement strand
TATTAATTCAAGCCACTAAAATTCTCACAGTTTGCATCAATCTGCATTCCAACCTACATCGGAGGGAAAATAGAAGATATTTTATTAACTATAAGTTGGATGAGAGTCTTTTAATGGATTCAAGGAAAAAGGGAACCTTATGAGTTGGATGGCTATTTGAAGTCTTGCATATTTTAAATTTGTTTAAAAATACATGTGGTTGAAAAATATAACCAGAATCTATAAATGTGACTGCTCTGTAGTTCTTTATCTTAGTCTGAAAATGCTGCCCATAGAGCTGAAAACATCTTATTAAGGAGACTCCACTTTTACAGTCCTTTTTAATTGAAGATCATTCTAGACTTATCAGGGAAAAAAAAATCCAAAGATAATCGGATACAACACTGACACAAAAGTCATAATGAAGATATATTTTAGTTACGAATTTTCTTTTCATTCTTTCATTTGTTCACCTTGTTTGCAAATATGGAAGCACTAACTTCATGCTTCAGTCCTCCTAACCGTCTCAGTAAGATGAAGTTTATTCCTTCAAAACTTAGAATTGTAGTTTGCCTTTGTGTCCATGTAACACCTTGAGCAACTGTATGTAAAGAGGGAAGTCAGATTCAGTTTTCCATGTGTTTTTTTTCTAGAAACTTGAAGTTTTTCTGTGTCTATATTGTTTTATTAGGTATTTATTTGCAAACTAATCTGAGTCATGCAGAAAGAGCTTCTTCTGTGTTTAAAGTCAACAGCATTCATGCTTTCTATTCTAAATGTTTCAATATTTTTCTTTTTGATAAAACAAATTTTAGAAATAAATTTGTTTTAGAAAACAAATAATAAATTAATGTAAGGGACTATGTGTAGCTCAGTTCCACCTGTAATACTAGACAACTTTATTTTTCTTCATAACACTAGGTACTACATTATTCAAAAGTAAAAAATAACTTTATAATTACAGCTAGCAAGACTGCATGTTGCGATTAAATTGCAAGAAACATGTTTCAAATTCTTAAATGGAGTATTCAGATTCTGAAAGAGAGAGAAAAATTCAGGATGGTAGAGAAAAAAAATGAACTACTGGTTAAGCCAGTTACACTTTCCTATATCTCTACGTATGCTGGTTTCTAAACATGAACATTGGAAAAGTTGTAAGGGTCACATGAAAAGGGCCAACTAAAGACTACTGTTACTACGCTGTGAAAAAAACCCTTTTACTGTTACAGGTATCACTCTTTTGAAGCTGATCCTAAAGGGAAAAAAATTGCTCAGTTTTGCTTTTGAACTAATGCACAGTATAACTCAAAGTCCTCTTTGACTGCCATTTCTTCATGCCTGACTTCCCATAGCAAAAAATTTCACCCATAGGAAAAGATATATTTGGCTGCTGAAGATTTAACCATTTTCTTTAGACAGTTCCCTGTGGGAGAGACAAGGAAAGGAAAGCTTAATTTTTTACTCTTAACTAATTTTCAGACAGTAAAAAGTAGATGCTACCACTCAAAAGATAGTCTTTTCTTGCTAAGTATTTTTATTTTTAATTTGCTGAAGTGTTGTTGAGTGGGTGTATTTCATTGATTTGGCCAAAAGTAAACTGGCCATATAGTATTTTAAAATGAAAGATTCTTCTTAAGTTTAGTTTCTAATTAAGCCTTGATGCAGTAACCATCTAAGCTATTAGTTTAAACATATCAAACTAATGCAGTTATTGATTTGGAGGCTGTATAAGATATGTACAGCATGATCATACATTATGAAAGCTTTTGTGCATTTAGGAAAAACAAACCAGAAAATCTTGGGGTCTTAATATGAAAATACTCCACTGATTGTTAGTTAATGCATGTCTTATTCAAGCTAGAAAAGGTATAACACAAAAGGGAAAGCGTTATGCCCAGGAGAAAATGATATGACAGACAAAGCCACCTGGCTGAAGGAATGACACTAAGAAAGAAGACAAGTTCTAAGGAGAGAATAATCTGTTAACTCATGGGTCATCGCACTGTAACCCTTCAGGCCAGAGTAACATTTTTTTAGTGAGTAAGAAAGCATTAATTGCTTGCTAGAGATACAAATATATTTGAAATGTACAACAGATCAACTCACCTCCTTTACCAGCAACCAGCGTGTACCATGCAATCCTAGAGATTGAATGCATTTAGCACAGTTTAAGGCACTGATACCAAGACGCTTGATGAATTGCATAAGGTTAGGTGAATGCATCTGAATCTAAATATAAAGAAAGATCTATAACTGTTATATTTACAAAACTCCTGACAGCCTCTGTTCTTACCTATGGAAAGCTTCCATCAATGAGAAATCCGGAATAAAACCTTTAGAACAACAGCATGTGCATGTGTGTGGATAGAAGCACGTAACCTAAACCACAACTTTTCTCTACTACATACTTATCTTTAGATTTGACATCAGTTAGCAAAACAGAATTAAACTATTATAGATTTGGTAACAAAGTTCTGTAGCAACATTTTTTTAAAGGTATAAAAATATATGGAAATTAAGAGAACTACTCAAAGTCCATGTTAATGTATCTTCCCTGGTGCTTACCATTTAAGGAAAACATTCAAGTGTCCTACTTTTCTTCCTCAGGTCACATGAATTTGAAGGAAAGTGACTGTCCTGGTTTCGGCAGGGATAGAGTTAATTTCCTTCTTAGCAGCTGGTACAGTGCTGTGTTTTGGATTTAGGATGAGAACAAAGTTCATAACGCACCGATGTTTTAGTTGTTGCTAGGTAGTGCTTACACTAGCCAAGGACTTTTCAGCTTCCCATGCTCTACCGACTGAGAAGGCTGGAGGTGCACAAGAAGCGGAGTTGGCCAGGGGGCGGTGACCGCTGCTCAGGAACTGGCTGGGCATCGGTCAGTGAGCGGTGAGCAATTGCATTGTGCATCACTTGCTTTGTGTGTTATTATTATTATTATATTATTATTATTACATTATCATTACATTATTATTATTGCTATTATTATTTCATTTCAATTATTAAACTGTTTTTATCACAACCCATGAGTTTTTCTCACTTCTACTTTTCCAATTCTCTCCCCCATCCCACCGGGAGCTGGGGAGAGGAGTGAGCGAGCGGCTGCGTGGTGCTCAGTTGCCGACTGAGGTTAAACCACGACAGTGACCAAAGTGGAGAAAAAATTAGAGGACATGACCAAATGATGAAGAGATAAAAGAAAGAGGTAGGAAACTAAAAATGGTTAATGCAGGTAAAACCAGAAGTGTACAAAAGGAAGAACACAAATTTAGCCCAAAGCATACTATTCTTTATGATCAGGGTTTGCAATAACTAAAATATAATATTTCAATATAAAAGCTATAAGAGAATTATAAGTGCATATACAGTAACATAAGCAAATATGTTAAGAAAATTGCCCATAAAATGATCAAAGCAGAATCATAAAAGCCTTTTCATCCTTTCATTACACAGTATATCAGGACTCATTAGGTTAAATCTTCCAACAGATTTCAAACATTGTGTGGCAGAATGCATGAACTTTAGGAAGAAAGTGGGTCATAGGGACGCATTTCCACAATTCCATACTGTACATAGTTAGGTTGTTTACCACAAATCTAACAAGAAAGATAATCCTTTCCAATTCCAAGGGATATAATTTAAGTTCATTAAAAATATAATTTCTTATGTTTTTACTATTCAGCATTCGAAAATAATAGCTACCACAGGTAGACGGTCTGGGTTTTTTTCAGAATTTGTTTTAAAAAATATCACTCTCCCCCTTTTTGTTTTTTGTTTGTTTGTTTATTTTTACTTGTGGATTTCTGAGTACATTTTCCACTTTCAGAAGTGACAATATAGGAATAGGCTGGATGTATTTTCTCAGATCTAATTACAGTAATGAAAAAAAAAGTATGATTGGTTTGATTTTTTTTTACAAGTTCACCCTCTAAAGCCCATCAAAATCATCTTTGCTGACAAAGATTTTTACTGAAAAAAATCTTACTGTTATTTCAACCAGTAAAAATGGCTGAAAGATTAATTTAAACTAATTCTACTAATCAGGTATTTTTAAAGTTTATCAGGTGCATAACTACTAAATTCATAAACGATTTTAGTGAAATGTATGTTTTTGAAAAGTTTTTATTTACTAATTTTTACTGGTTTATGATAATGTCAAATGAGATTGAAAAGAACTTATTAATAGATTTCCTCCTGGTCTTGTGATCTATCTTGTTTTAGAGGTTCGTTAATGGTTTTGGCACAAAACCTAGGGTATGCTTATAAAAGTGCTGACAAAACAAAAACAGTATTATCCGAACAAAACAGAACTGGCATATCATATAAACATGAAATGGAACTGAATAACCCAGTGACTTTACGTAGTACAAATGAAAAAGTACAAAATCCAAATTTGTGTAATTAGGAATTAATCATGTTTCTCCTAAATCTTGTGACATATGCAGTCTAAAATGAGAAGGGCAAGGAAGCCGCTAGAAGGTTTCAGAAGCACTTTGCTGTTAGTAGAGGAAGTTGTAATGAGAGGCACTGGAGGACACCGTATCTGGAATGCTACCTACAATTCTGGTTGTCAATGTTCACAAAAATTGAATTCAAATCGGAACAGTTACAATCAAGGACTAATAAGATGGGTATAAGGATAAGGAACATTTCATTTGACTAGAATAGCTTGTTTTGTTTTATCTTACTAAACAAAGCCTAGGAGGACACAGAAACACACTGGATGTGGGAGAAAGCAACTATATAGGCCACCCAACAACTGCAGCACCATAGCATATGATCATAAATTGACTAAGAAAGATTTATCTTCACAACTAGAACAATGTCCCTATCCTTTCCTGTGAAGTCATGATATGTTACAAGGTGAGTGATGCAATGATTTCCTTAAATTTGAAAAATATTTAAATTGAAATGTAAGTATCATAAGAACAGGGATGGGAATGTGGACTGCAAGATCTTCTGGAGTATAACATGTGAGCTTAGCCTGATGTATTAGGAATGATAGGAAGTGATTGAATGACTGCAGTCATCCATCAACCGGCCTGCATGCCATAAGTGTGCTCCGGCTGTAATAATATAATGCAAGCATCTATCATGCTGTTCCAAGATACCTGTTCTCTAAGGTATTTAAGAACTATTGTATCTAAACTTGTAGAAATAATGATTATAATTAATTATTAATTAATTATAATTAATAAATTATATCCGAGCAAGGGGAAAGTGTGGTATTATAGGCCTCTAACTAAAAAGGGCCTGTGACTACAGTGTCTGAAATTCTGCCTCCTTTGGGATATAAGAAGTAAATTGTTTGTCTGAGTTTGTAGACTGCGTGAAAAAGTTTTCTGAGGTGATTGAAACGCCCCTGAATCTCAGACGAGGATTAATCATCAGACCCAGCAAACGATTGGCTCTGCCACCACCAGCTCAGCCTGCAGTTGTTGACACTGTGTCGAGCAGTGCTGGCAAGGTAAGTGGTGTGTTGTACCACCCCTGCACCCTGGCTGCGGGGTGAACTCTGAAGAAATCCTTCCGTTTCATAGAGGTAGAAGAGGCTTGCTGCCTTTCACAGCAGGAGAATGGACTTCATGAGATTGCCGAGGCTTTTCTCAAGTGTTAGAGGAGAAGGTTGATGACCTATATATTACGGTGTATCTACGCTTTGAAATAACCCTAGATAGCACAGATTCAGACTTCACTAACTCCGCAACACTCAGTCTCTCCATTGACAAATGTTGTCATAGCATTCAAATACATATTATTCAAATACGTTTTTAAGTGACTAGAAACACAAGAGGCCTGAATTCTGTTCCTCTAACAACAGTTTAGGACTGACTATAGGAAAAAGTTGCCTAAATGATTTTATCTTCTGTGTCTTCATTCTACAGGTGTAGAACTCTATCTTGCCCAATGGCAAACTGACATTTTGCTTCTTAGACAACAGCAGGAGAATTGATCTCTATGTGGGAACAACAACTAAAACATTTGGTGCTCTCTGGGAGTTGTTCAACATATGCTTATTCATTGAAACGTTCTGCGCTTTACCTACATAATAGGGGCTGGACCTCAGCCATCCACAAAGTAGATGATAACCATAAGCACCAGGCCATGAGCTATATTCTCAGTACGGGCTTTTTTCAGGACACCTTCTGTTTCCCCCACTCCCCAGAAAAGAACTTGTTTTCTAAACTTACAATTTTTAATGAAATAGAATTACCCTTTTCTGACCAAATCTGGCAATTATTCATATCATCTTCACTTTAAATGAGGAGTAAGTCTGCTTTTTGGCGCAGTGTTCCTTTCTTAATTGGCAAACAGGAATTTATCACAATGGAATAAATTAAATTATTGCATAACATCTTAAAGCATCATTAATACAAATACATATCCTTCCTTTTTGACACCAGTGTCACTGTTTAATTCAAAACCTAAATTAATTTTCACACTTATATTTATTCAAACATTACCCTTTTCATCCAGTACTCCTCCTCCTTCTACAATAATACGTTCACTTTACATGTTAGAGAACTGCAGCCTGATCCATATATCTTTTCTAAGCCCCACAGCATTATAAAAATCCTCAGAAAAACTTTTTTTTTTCCCAAATTATCTTTAAATGATAGCATTGTTCTAACTATTATCACATTTCATTTTCAGTTTATAAATTTGTAATATGTAGCTACCAACAGTTGTGTTAAAAGTAGTAGGACATGACATTGAGGCTGGAACTTCTTATGCTGCCTGCAAAACATCCATTAAAACATAGATGGTTATATTTTTCACTAATCAATTAGAAACTTGACGGAAAGGCTTTATTATCATTTGAGGAGCCAACAGATTTCTTCTCTCCAAGGATGGAGATCATTCGTTGGTCCCGGGGGCTGAGTGTAGTAGTCAATAAAAGATGTCAAGAACTGTTCACTGGCTCTGAGATCAAAATGACATAGCCTAGCTCACATTCATATGCCTGTACTCTTTTCTCTCCCAGAAGAAGTGGGCAACATCAAAACTGCTTGTGTGGAATGGTCCTTTGTGTCAAACTCTGTTTGGGCAGCGCATGGCAGAATGCAACCTGACATTGGCCACAGCTGTATGAAAGACCATGCCAACAATTGAGTGTGCAGCCATAACAGACTATAACCGTGATACAATTACAGACCATAATTGTGGTACCATCTCAAACCTGACCCTGGTTTATTTATTTGTACAGACAGGACCTATGAAACCTGCAAGACAGCAAAAGACAGGTGTTTAACATCTGCAAAATATTAATAGGACATGGGCTGATGGAAAGGTTATAATGTGCTATGAAATGAATTTTTTTGTTGTTCTTGTTTCTGTGAGAACTATGAATTTTAAAATCCTAGACATCTTTTGATGAATTTTGAGTAACCTGCTTTTGTTAGCTATTCAGGCTCCCTTTTAAGGAAGCCTCATCATGCCAGATACTTAAACTCGTGGGTAAGTCTCACAGAAGTACAGGTGGAGTACAGTCCCCACATACCTGGACTTACACATGGGTAAGTGTTTCCTGCAACAGGATTCACAGGTGGAGTACAGTCCCCACATACCTGGGCCACATGGGTAAGTGTTTCCTGCAACAGGATTCTCATGCATTATCAGTCCTGCTTTGATTTCCAGTTGTAAGCTCCCCTTTCTGTGTATTTGGAAACTTTTTTTAAAGCAGTCATATTTTGTCTTACTTACGGATTGACACAGCAGGAGTAAATTCTCCTCCAGAAAGATATAAATAGTAGTGTCAACTCAGTGTGAGAAGCCTATTTTAACCTTTGAAATTGGTGAGTATTTGAGGAATAGAATGAGATTTATGGATGCAGAAAGCAGCAGAAAGTAGACATTACTATAAATCACATATGGTAGAGGTGTAATAGAGTAAGTGAGAATATATCTCAAGCCCAAATCAATACTAGGAAATTAGCCACATAATAGATTTTTGACTCAGTACTGTGTAGTTAAAGTTTTGAATTGACTAAGTTCATGAAGTTATTCCTCATGGAAATAATAACTTATTAGTCAGATTTTACCTTTATTAATATGTGTACAGAAAATGCAAATGATCATTGAAGAAACTCACTTACTTTTTTATGTTTACATTCATAGTGAATAAAGTGTTGCCAAGTCTATATCTTGTAAAACTTAATAACTTGAATGCAGCTGGCATATCAAAAAAAGCTATGGCCTATCAGGGTTTGGAACAAGACCAAGAAAACACAAAGAACTGCAGTGTAAGGAAAACATTGCTTACTTTTAAAAAAATATAGGTCGTTTAGCAAAACTTTTTTTTTTTTTAAACAGCAATCCAGGGAGGCACTACGAGAGACAGCCACAATATGAGTCCTAAATCATCATGTGTGATTTCCTCAAAGTTCAAGGAAAGAGAAAAGAAGTATTTGTGGTCGGGATTCATGGCCAATGCAAAATCACTGTAAAGAATTTTTTTTCTTCCAGCTTTCTTTGGACTCAATTTAGTCCTCATTGTGGCTTTACAATACTTGAAGATCTCTATGTGTAAGTAGCCATAACATTTTTCTCAATACATTAATGTCTTGTGTCAGTGCTTATGGTGTTCTAAAATCTTTTTCTATTTCAATCCAGAATTGCTCTTTTTTGTTATAGGACCGCTTTTTTGTCATTAAAATAATATGCTAAATACTTTAGTGGCATTTCAGAGCTGATTATGTTTGATGGGCAAACCCAGAAAATCTTTTCACTCTGAGTCCCAGACAATAGTGATAATTAGTTATTTCTGTTGATTTGTACATGAAACATTGCAGAATCATGACCTTCTATGTAAGTGTGACATAATCAAGGTCTAGTTGGAGATTCAGTCAAGTTTTTATTTTTGGCAGCTAATGCACTTAAAGGTATGAAATTGGCAGTAGCAAAAACTAAGGGAAAACTTATATTCTCCCCTGCTATTCCTCAATCTCAGTAAATAACCTGGGGAGGGGGGAGAGGGGGGAAACTATCAGATGGAACTGTAGTTCTTTTGGGAAGTATTCTATATAAATTATGAAATACTCTGTTTTGTCATATACTGAATCCTTTTCGGCTTTCTCTGCAGCTACAAAATACTTTGTTATTTTACTTGAATTCATTGAATTATCCATAAAGTTATAAAAAAATGAACATTTGACTTCACTTTCTCTTAACAGTAAAAAATTCTTTCTAATTCTCTCTCTTCATGATGAAAATAATACTTTTATTATGTGTAGGATAATTTAATCTCAGGTATCACAGTAGGTGTCTTTAAAATGAGGTATAAACCCCTCTATGAAAATAGTGCTGTGTAAGTGTACCAATGCTAGCTTTTTTAACATCTTCTTGGTGTTTTTTTTCCTTAAATTATCTCTGTGTAATATAAAAACTAAAAAACTTTAGTTTATATAACTTAAAATTATTATGTTTATTTTATATGCAAATGATATAATGCAGATTATCTGAACGGCTCCACCTCAGCATAATTTCTCTCATGCAGCCTCCTAGAATCTCAAAAAGTCAGAGGAAAACTAAGAACCATAAGACAAGGTTCAGCCAACCTCCAGGATCTCTCTGCGCATCCAAGACTTAAAGGGCAGAATATATAACTTATCAATGGGTAGGGAACATAATCAGCAAAGTCCATATCATGGTTCTCCTTTCTCAAAAAACCTTCTTTAGCTTGATATGAATGGTCCAAATCAAGATATTGTGCATAAATAGTAATTTTTTTTTTCATATCCAGTGAAGATGTGTATTTTACTCAGAACTGTCCACTTTTGTAATCCAGATTTTTACTCGTGCTTATAAAAAAGAAAAAATGTGCACAGTACATATGCTTTAAAAGTTAAAATTGTATACATTTTAAAATATTTTGGCAGTTCTAATGTGAAAAAATGACTTTTTTGTTTGATTTGGTGATAATTAGAAATTTTTTTGGCTTGTATTGCCATTTCTGAGGAATTTTTCTTTTCATTTCTCCTTTTTTTGGTAATTGAATTCCAAACTTAAAATTTTCATCAGGTTTTAGAGTCACTCATTACATTTTTATGCCTGCTTTGCAATTCTAGTTTTTCTGTTTGAACATCAAGTGCGTGTGAATGGAAATGAGATCACTTCATCTGTTTCCTCTCATTTTATGTAATGGGTAGATATGTCCGGGCTAAATTGAGCAAGAGTCTTCCTTTAACAGAAAAGATGGGAAAAAAATCTGCATACCACTAAAAGCAGAATAAGAAACATATGTATTCCTTTACATTTTTCCAGCAGCAGAAAGCCTGAGGTGGAATAATTCTTAAAAAGTATTGATGGCACAGATGCTGAAAGGGAATGAGTGACTTGACTTACAGACTGACCAGACAACAAATATTAGTATGCCCTAGCGGTTCCAACTGCATTTTAGGCAAATCACATCTGTAACCTTACCTTTCAGGAATCATTGATAGCATATCCTCCAGAAAACCTGGCAAACTAGTTGAGAACAAGGGTATGTCTAGGGGACAGCTCGGTAGTATTTCGAAACCAAGGTTGTCATTGTCTACAGGGAGAGAGCCCGCAGGCTGGGGCTGGGGCTGGGGCACAGCCTAACCTACTTTCCAGAGCACAGGACCTCTAAATTCCTAAGCATGGCTTCTAGCCTGACACACACCATAATATACCTGAACATGGTTTTCTGCAGGTTTGGGCAGCCTGCAGGGTGTTTATTGCAGTCACATGGTGAAGATGCAGGTATGGCATGCTGCACAGCATCTTACAGTTATACACCCTTTCAGTGGCTGATAAATAGTCAAAAAGTAACACCTTTCTAAATAAAAGAGGCCAGGAGCCACTTGCACAGGGTCTTGAGGCCAAATGGGATGGGATGGCATCGCTTGCATCCAGGTGCCTAGGCTCTCTCCCTCTCAGAGTTGCATTCGGTCTCCCCCTGGCAGGAGCAATGCCTGAGGGCACCTGGGCATTACCCTGGCCAAGGCTCCACTGGGAGGATGCCGAAAACAGCAATATAGAAGTGCCAGTAGTCCTATACTATTATCTGTTTTATTTAATGGTAAAACCATAAATCAGGGAGAACAACAGTATCATATCCTTTTCACTTTCTATTAGAGTTCAGTGTTCCCCTGATAGGAAATCAGTCCCTCCGGACAGAAGGAGCTGATCCTAGATTGATTTCTGAAATACTCTCGAGCTTCTAGGATTTAAGAGGAGATGGGAAATTGATTTGTGTTTCACATGTTACATTCATTTGTGAAACATGTCTTCAGCTGGAGCAATCTAGTATTTCTCCATTACAGTAATGTGTATGAAGTCTGATCTACATTAGGCTTTTGTAATATAATTCTCTTTTAACTCCCAAGACCATAAGAGACATATTGATATTCCTCACTTACTTTTGGCGTGAACACAAGATGTTTTAAACCTGTTTCTTAAGTCAGAACTTAATGCTTCCCTCTCTGCTCTGTGAATGACCTCTTTTCTGAATATCCCAATGAAGAGGGATAGCATTTTCAAGGCAGGAAGCAGGAGGCATTGCTCTATTCCACTGTCTCTGCTACATGAATTAAATATTAAACTGATGGCAAGGTTTCAGTGTAAAAACGATCATTCCTGAGAGAAACAGAATAATGAGAATGTCTTTTACCAGATATTCAGGTTAAGTCTGTGTATTCAGGAAACACCTTGTACACTGCATAAGGCCAATATTTGTAGTATTTGTCAGCTCACTATCTGATTTAACCTCCCCTGGTAAGCATCAGTTTATTGTTTCTTAAAGAGATTTTAAAAAATATATTAATTGTGGAGACTGCTTCAGTCCCTTGAAACTATTAAAATGACCAAATCAATTTCATTTATAACCCTGACCTTTCTCAAATGTGTTATGCCAGGTCTATTCCAGGTCATTTGTTCATTTAAGTCATGGTCTTGCTTGTTTCTGTCACGGTTAGATAAAATATAAAATTAATTTTGGTCAGGTCAAGTGTCCTGGTTTCAGCTGAGATAGTTAAATTTCTTCCTAGTAGCTGGTACAGTTCTGTGTTTTGGGTTTAGGATGAGAATAATGTGATAACACACTGATGTTTTAGTTGTTGCTAAGCAGTGCTTACACTAGTCAAGGACTTTTCAGCTCCCCATGCTCTACCGACTGAGAAGGCTGGAGGTGCACAAGAAGCTGGGAGGGGGCACAGCCAGGACAGCTGACCCCAACTGGCCCAAGGGATATTCCATACCATATGATGTCATGCTCAGTATATAAGCTGGGGGAAAGCTGAGCAGGGGGTCACTGCTGGGGGACTGGCTGGGCATCAGTCGGTGGGTGGTGAGCAATTGCATCCTGCATCACTTGCTTTGTATATTCTTTTAGCATTATTATTATTACTACTATTTTATTTTATTTTAATTATTAAACTCTTCTCACCTCAACCCATGAGGGTTTTTTTCCACTTTTACTCTTCTGATTCTCTCCCCCATCCCACCAGGTGGAGAGTGAGCAAGCGGCTGTGTGGTGGTCAGTTGCCAGCTGGGATTAAACTACAGTCCTTTTTGGTGTCCAACATGGGCTCAAAGGGTTTGAGATAATAACAGATGAACCAGAGCATATTAAGGAATTTATATCTGTTAACAGTTGCGGGTCACAATATTGATTCATCTTTTCTCAATATTAGTTTTTCTGATCTGCATCATGCTCTTTTTTTTGCTGTACATGTCCAAGATTGGTGTTGGTTTTTGCAGTTTGCTGTGCTCTGCAGTGATTAGTGATGTTTTGCCTGGGAGGTTTGTTATTTATTAAAACACTGGCCTTGAGCTTAATCTGGTATTTGAGCTTTGAGCTTTGTACTGAAGCCATTACTGTACTTTGGGTACCACCTCGTGGAGACGATTAGCAATTATACTTCTTCCTCTGAGAAAATTTTTATGGAGGAAATACAGAATGGCAGCTTCACTACGTCATTCTATGATGTTTCCTCCTTCATTACAATAAGTTTTCAGTATCTTCAACATCCTTGGATAGTTAAGATACTTCTATTGGTATTTCTTGGGAATAATGTTTTGGTTTTGTCTAAGGTTAATAAATAATTTAAGAACATCATCCAGAGATCTGCCCCAAGGCTGTATAGTTATGAGTGGCAGGGTGTGTGGGATAGCATGGGCAAATGCCTAGGAGAGTGGGCACCCCTAGTGTTTTGGAACTTCACCCTTGAACAAGTGCAGAATCCTGAAAAACTAGTAAAGTATTTGGAAAAAGTATGCTGTCACTGTGGCAACTCCAGAGAGAAACAAATCGCTGCAACATGCTGGGGCCTGGCCCATGCCTACTGAGCCCTGTTCAACACTATTCAGTACCCTCAAGAGCAAGAGAAGGTCTCTGGATCTAATGACAAAATGACAGGCACTGTGGTTACTCCAACCCCCGTGACAGGCACTGCGTCTGAACCACGGAACCAACCCATGCCAGTATCAGTTGCCCCTATACACAAGAAGAAATCTTGGAAGCGAAAGTCAGCTTGTTTAGTAAGGGATGAAGATGAACCAGGGCCATCATGAGAACAGGAGCAGGAAGAGGCAGAACTCATAAACAAGGCAGTAACCACCTGATCCCTATCCCTGAGTGAGCTGCAAGATATACAAAAATATTTCAGCCGTTGTCCCGGCAAATATATTGTCACCCAAGCAGCTGGGATTCCTTTTTTAGGGAAGGGGGCATTGAAAAAGTGATTGGAAAAGGGGCACAAGCCCTCAGCCTCTGGAGGTGACTTCTATCAGGTGTGAAGGAAAGGTATCCCTTCAAGGAAGATGTTATATGTCCCCCAGGCAAGTGGACCACCATGGAGAG
>NW_008794458.1:2401003-2413172 GCF_000699145.1 Aptenodytes forsteri | reverse complement strand
CCAGGGGGCCGCTGCTGGGGGACTGGCTGGGCATCAGTCAGCGGGTGGTGAGCAATTGCATCCTGCATCACTTGCTGTGTATATTCTTTTATCATTATCGTTATCATTATCATTATCATTATCATTATTATTACTATTTGTTTTATTTTATTTTATTTTGATTATTAAACCCTTCTTATCTCAACACATGAGGGTTTTTTTTACTTTTATTCTTCTGATTCTTTCCCCCATTCCACCAGGGGGGAGTGAGTAAGCGGCTGTGCTCAGTTGCCAGCTGGGATTAAACCACAACACCAAGTAAGCTGAACAATCTGAATTCCACAGTTCTAAAACTCACTGAACAATAGGAGATTAGGAGGTATAAAAATTAGACCTTGGTCAGTGTCAGGAGAGTATGAATTCACATATGGATTCCCATTTATGACAATTGACTTTGTGCAGCATGAAATAGATGTCTCAGTACAAAAATGATGACATATTGCTTTCATACAGTCTCTTAAAATGAATGAGATTCTGTGGCGAATTCTCTTAGGATTTTCACCTTTTTTATTGGCATAAACAAATGGTAACAGTTTATATCCTGCTACCTCCTTTTCAATGGCTTTAAAAATGCAGTAAAGTGTAGAGTTTGTTTTTTTTTTTCTAGCTTGCAATAAATATATCCTTGATTGAGAAGTACCAATTTTAGAAAATCTTATCTTTTTGTTCCTTTTCATCACAGAACAAAGGAGCAAAGTTTGTACTATTGTATATTGCCTCTTGAAAATACTGCATACAAATATTTTTCCTCTTGAGATCTTAACATGCCAACACAGAGATACAAAGCAAACTTGCATTATCTATCTTTAGTAAAGAGCTTAGTTATTATTTGAGTTCCTAAAAATTCTCTTGAATTTTCCTAGGGACATGATGTGATGACTAGTAACTGAAGAATGACTAAACAACATAGGAATTGGTATTTTAGAAATGTTTCTGTTGCATCAAATAGAAGCTTCAAGACCACAAGATTTCTTGTGTATTATCATAACCTTTCTCTATATTCCAGGCTCTCTGTGAACAGGTCATTTTGAGGACATATTTCTCTATGTGAATTTCATTCCAGTAGCGTAAATGGGAAAAAGATCCAATATGTAGCAAGACATTTTCTCACTATATTGAATAACTCAGTAATCAAACTGCTTTTTTTCTCCATTTCTACACATCTTAAACCATGAAAAGAAATTCCAGGATCTGTTTTTTTGCCTATCGCTATTTATTTTATTTTTTTTAAATAGCGTTATTTATCCAGATAAAGAAATACACCATCCTCCTTATTCACTTTGAGAATATAAGAGACTTCCAACCATGAAAAGAAATTCCAGGATCTGTTTTGCCGCCTATCGCTATTTATTTTATTTTTTTTAAATAGCGTTATTTATCCAGATAAAGAAATACATCCTCCTTATTATTCACTTTGAGAATATAAGAGACTTCCTGGGCTGGCCTCAGCTCTTTGACCTCTGATTAAACAAAACATGTCTCCAAATCTAGCAAAAAAACAAAAAATGTTTGAAAGCTGTAAGTACTGCCACCACCAATTTGTTAAGTAAAGCTGTAAAGAATACTAGCATTATTGATACTTCCAGCAACATTTCAAAAGAAAGTAGTTTTGAAAGTAATTCCTGAAGTTGGTGAATGCTAAATATTCTCTGAGAATACCCACTGGGCAGACATTCACACTAGAAATCCAGAGGCACATCCTGTTTATGAACATGACCAGTCTGAAAATGAGGTGCTGTGTTTCTCAGTCTCTTTAAAAATGGGAGTTTGAGGAATATATACTGAGATGTGTAATTAATCTTTCACAGTTGTAATTAGGAAGCATGCAATTAAGAGCTGCACCCATTGTTTGTAGATGTGCTTATAAACTGCTATATACACATTGCTAAATTGTAACAGGTACCTCCTTCCAGTTGCAGTTTGGTTTTGAGAAATTTAATTTTAGATGAATTTTTAATTCTTCAGGAAATTGAATTTTATCCAATACTTTGGCTATTAAAAGCTATTTTCTGAACATTATTTCTGCAGATAATTGTATCCCTTATAGCAGTATGGGATAAAAAAAAAAGTCAAAGAAAAAAAGACAACCACCTTATGAATGAGGAAATATCATAACCAAACCTTATAGGCTTAAGCCCCTTCTTATGCCTCTATATATGTAAACAGCTCTCAAGAAAGGCAACCTCTTTCTCACTGTCCAATTAGGGGAAGAATCATCTCTCAACCTTCTATCTCTTTCGCATCAGTTGACATCATTCTGCTTGCAACATAAAGACAATGGTGACCACCAACACTCGTTTAGGTCAGTGCTTCTTTTGATACTGTCTGCAACTGACAGAAAACCAAAGAAAAGCACTTTAGCTAGTGGCAAAATGAGAAATTGGTCAAACACTGAGGTCTTTGAGAAAGCTGTTGTCTAACAACATGGACTCCCATTAAGGGGGACGCAATGAAAGTGATGCATAGATATTAGTGAGGAAAAGATGCATTTGAATTTATACACATTTACTTCTTCTTGATATTCTGGATGTTTATCTTTTGTATAGGCATTGTAAAGTATGACAAAATAGATCCCTTCTCATTACCTCGCGTTTTCCAACCTCAATGATTCTATGATTCTATGATTCTATACTTTCCCTGATTAGAAATCAGATGGCCCAAAGCCAAGCCATGAGCAATTAATGAACATTTTCAGCCATTCTATGAACTTTAAGTATGGTTTAAGACTTTGGGAATTTTCTGAGTCTGTGGGCTTACTGAAGCAATATTTGTTAAATATCACTTAGCTTGATCTCTTTTTTTCCATAGATGCTGCATCAATGGAAATGCATTCTTTTAGATCCAGACATCTTGACCATGATATCTGCTTTTACCTATTGCATAAACTTTCTACCTTTTATATTTTCTACTTTTTATTGGAATGAATACCATGAGTTATGGGTATGTGAAACCTAAGAGGAGAATTTTCTAACTTAAGTCCTCTGAATCATCCTCTAGAAAGATGCCACTGGCTTGTTGGGTGTTTAATGTTAGATAGTCTGAATTCTGTTCTGTGTTAAAGATACTACCTACTCAGAGTAGTAAAAATTTATATCTATTTTTTGCTGGAACAAAGGGAATGCACTGTCAAACCAGTGAGTCTCTACCAGAATCTAAGCCTAAATTATGCTTTAATTCTAACAAGCCATCAGTTTATCTCCTAGATGTGTAAGGTAGGATGTTAGATTGCTATTGTTATTCCTTCCTTGAAAGAATGATCAATATCAAACATGATGGATAGTGCTAGGCATAGAAAGAGTGGTCCTGGTTGTGAAAGATGCTGGTTACATTTTGCCCTGTGGGGCAAAATTTCATTTCACAAAAGTGCTGATACAAAACATCCTTTTCACTCAGTCAGCACTTATTTGAAGGCTTCTGTTCTCTGACTTGCAACTCTAAAAAATATGGCATAGAAACTCTCCAGTTATCTTACTGTCAGAAACCTAATGTTTCTGGCTTCAAAGCTGTTTACAGCAATGCTGTGTCAAAGAAGGCTACTCTCACATTTCCTGAGCCATTATCCCAACTCAGTGTCCTAAAAGAATTTCCCCTGCTTTTTCTTCTGCTAGCTATTTCTCTGCTATTTACTTTTCCCTTTTCTCTAGCTCAACCTAGGGACTGTGTACAGTTCCCTAATCTTCAACCTCTTTGTCTAAATAATGCTATGTGTCGCTGTTAACAGAGATGTAGGTCAGAGTACTGTATAGCATTATTTATTAAATTACTGTGGTTATTACTTTTTCTTGCCATCAAAGGAAGTATGCCTGTGACCACTCTCTCCCAAATATTTCTGTACCACCATGAAATATCTGAAAATAAAAGACAATAAAATTGCCTTTTCTTCTTTTGTGTCAGAATGAATCTAATGTACTGTTAGGAAAAACTGCTTCCGCTGCAGGAAAGCCATTCATGGTTCACTGCCCTAACATTATTCAACATGCACTGAAAGCTGTTTCGAAGGGATGAAGTGACAAATATACATGAAAAATGAATATACAATGAATATACCTGAAATGCAGCATCTTCTTATAGCCTTCCTCCATGCCTTCCAAATCAGAAATTGGGTAGGAGGAAAATGGCTCAAAATTGAACTTAACAAAAACAAGCAAGCAAACAAACAAAAAAATTGAAAGATAAGTATTTCAGACCTGGACTTGATAATTTATAATCCTTTATTCATTTATTTATCATAGTCTTACTTACAGATGTATATTAATAAAAATAATCATAGTGAGATGGTGGTAGATATCTCTTAAAAAAAAACAACTTTAAAAAGCTTGTAGAACTGAAGAATTACATTGTTTCATTGTTTAATAGTTAACATTTGAAAATTCAGCTGGCTTACTTCATCATGTCACAACTGCATCTTTAATATTTCTGCAGCTGACATTGTTTCTGACTGTACGGAATGCAGATTAAAATAGCAATATCTTTCAATGTTTGCAGGTATATTTTTCATATAATCTTCCTCTGAGTATAAATAAGAAAAATAAATGTTGTGGAGAGATCTTGCAGCATAAAATGTTTTTTTAGTCTTTTAATGTTATAATTGCATTGTTAATTATTACAAAGCTCCAGGACAGGAAGTTAACATATAAAGTACCCTATTTCATATGTTCCCTATTTCATATAGTTTACTCTGTCCAGCAGTGTAGATCAGACTGACATGTGATGAGAAATTAAACCTCTCATGTTCAACGTCTGTCTCCTCTTTTTCCTTACAATCTGCTCCCATTCTCACTTTCACCTGATATCCTTACACATTTCCTTTCTGAAATTAGTGATTACTTCTCTCATCATTATGCACATGGCTATGTCTTTTCTTTTCACAGTCAGTGAGAAAAAAATAAGTCTTGGACTAGCCCCAATGACGTCAAAGGAAATTCTCTATGGATACATTTGTCTCTCTATTAGTCTAAATTTCCTTATAATTTCTAAGTGTTAATTCTTCAGCTGAAGAAGACGACTGTTTAAAGCCCTGACATTGCCATGTGAATTTTATACTAGGGCCTTTAGAGGAAGAGTCACTGGTAAGTATCTTTCCATGTTCTGTTGCTGCTTTTCAAAGTGTTCTTGGTACCACACTAAACCAACATTTCATAGTTGTGAACTCTGTTTATGGTAATGACTTGTTTGGATCTGCCATTTTCTCTTGGAAAGTATCAGGCGACAGAAAAGTAAAATGCCACGTTGACAGCGAAATGCTTACTTGACTTCCTGTAGACATGACATTGACAAACAGCAGCAACATGATCCGATGGATGGCTTTCTATGGGTCCTATGCCATGCATACATACCTTTGGTTCTCCTGATTTCTATCCCTTTCCTTCCCCTCTTGCTCGGTCTCATAAAATGTTCTAACTTCAGAAGTGGAAATCCTTTTACAACAAAGAGTTTATAAACTGGGACTGTGCAGGCATAAAGTGTGAGAATGTCCTTGTAGAGTGTGGCATAGGACAACAATTCTAGCAAAGAAAAATTAATTGTGATATTTTATAGCTCCTGGCAGTGAAATCATTATTGCAATTTTGAAAAGTGAAAGAAGAAAAACAAAGCAAGTCTGACTTAAAATATAGGATGTAAACAATGATGTAAACAGCAAAAACCATAGTGTTTCTCCACAATTTTCCAGAACAGCTTCTTTTATTGTTTGCTAATGTGTCCAAGGGAATGTTATGAGCTTGGTTATTCATTCTGCTGCTGAAACAAGCAACTAGGTCAGGGGAAAATCTCCCAGAGACAGAGCTTCCTTGAAGTCCTGCAGTCTAGATGCCAGGCAACTTCATGCTGAATCATACAGTCTAATTAATGACCAATATTGTTGATGTATTCTCAGGCAGCAGACTTATCCTATGACAGTTTTGCTTAAATGTCATGAAAATCTGGTACAGAAGAAGTCAATGCAATTATCTATTTCGTAGATCCCATCATTATATCATGTATAACAGGTTTGACATCATCTTAGCAATAGTTACCACATAATTTGATCTGAGGTGAGCAGGGTCCCCTTTACAATTAGAATATCTAGACTGCATAGCAAATGTTTACTTTAACATGTCATTTAATGAGCTTTAAATGGGATATGAGTAAAGAATAAGAAAAGCCTCATTTCTATGATACACTTTGACCCATTCCATATTTATATCCAGAATAAATATACCTAAGTTCAAACAACAGCCAAAATTCAACATAATTTCCAAATGTCATGAAAACATAATATTCCTCAGATAGACTTAAATAGAAGCATGAATAAAATAATTGTATTTTTTAGCATATTTCTAATACTAATCATCATTGTTATAGCACCTAAGACTTCCAGCTTATCTCTTTCATTTAAGGGTCTCACAGCTCATTACTGGTTTAAGAGTCCAGACATCTTTATAAGGTGAAAAAATGTTATCTTCATTTTGCAATAGGAATATTGGCAGAAAAAAAGCTTCTAGGAAAGCCACTGAAAACTGTTCCAGGAGCCAGGTTCTGTTCCTCCTCTCCTTATTTTATATTTTTACATATTTTAACTATCCCAACACTATTGCTTCAAAATTAGAAATGTTTCAACCAGTCAGAATTCAGGAATGCTGTTACATTTTTCCTTAATTCACCCTTCCAGTTCAGTATGTATATTTATTTTTTAGTCACTCGTTTTCTTGCACTTATATTTGCATAATGATAGCACAGTTCTTAGTAATTTACTATAGTATGCAAATTCCCATATTCTGAATTGCAGGCAGCCATTATTAGCCAAGCAAAGTACAGGAATTTACATTAATCAATGTATTGCTCTTTCTCAGTTACTTTATTGCAATTATCTAAATCTCATAGCTCTGATTAGCTAAGGAAAAAAGAATTAGTCACTTACATATCTTAGACCTTTTTCTTTAGGCCCTCTATAAATTGCTGTCATTCTTTCAGAGTCAACAGAGTGGTGATAGTCTGTAATACCGGGAAACCTGGCCCTATGTTTCTAATGCCATAATTATTATAATATCTTTAAGTAGCTGTGCTTCCCTGAGCACATTTTTTCTTTATATATTTTAAATGCAAAGTATTTCCATAGGATATAGTTATCAAAAAACTGTAGATTTAGGAGAAATTGTTTGCTTTACAGAACAGACTAAGATGAATTACAGGCTTAAGTTTTATCTTACAAACATTTATACAATGGTGCCTTCACCCAGATTATTGTACAGTCTGTACCTATTATAATTTTTCTTACTGTGTAATCGGTATGATAAAAGCCATGAGACCACATGTTCCACAAAACAATGGTCAATAAAAATGTGGCAATTTCAAAACTTCAATTCATTCCAGCTCAGTTTTCTCAAAATTGTGTAGGCACATTTTCAACCCTTTGGCCTCTTCATTCTGGGAGAGATTTAAGAATAAAAATGTACATTTGTTCTTAGATGATTCATCCTCCACTTGAGGAGCATTTAGGGTGATATAATTAAGAGAAAATATGCCACATAAAATAATAAGCACATTTTTTCCTCGTAAGGAGACAAATCCTCTCCTTTGCCTTGTCTTCAGATCAGCTGCAGTCTGGTGGCTGGGATACTACCTGGGGAGATGAGATACCTGTGCCAGTGGAAGACTACAGCCAGTTTGCCTCAAGAGTTGGTTTGGCCATTAGGCTGCCAAAAGTTGTTTGAGTGTTATATATTGTGCCATATCTCCTTAGCTATGTTTAGTGTTTCCTCTCCTTTTCTCATACTGGGGTAGCTCTTACCTTGGGGATAGTAAGATTCATAAACACACACACACACTTTTATAACTCTTTGGGCCTTATTTCCCTCCTGTTAAACACAGAGAGTGCACATGCTATCATCAAGTCCATCTCATCTTACAGCCCACCTTAATTTTTTTTAATGAGGGGGGGGGGGGGGGGGTGTTCTGGTTATACCCCAAGTTAGAGAGGGGAGCATGAGGCAACTCAGGATGAGCATGAAAAACAGCGGGGAGGAGAAAGTTAGAAGATCCCAGCATCCCAGCTGTCCTATGATTTTGTCCATGAGGTGAGTGGTGTGAGTCTATCATATAACTGTATGCTTCAGCCCTCCTTCTTAAAAAGAACTTGAACAACTGGGGTTTTTAGTCTTGAAAATCAGGTTTAGTAAATGCATTACAAAGTTCTTGTATTTGTGCGCCTGCACAGTAGCCCTCACTCAGGAATTTTCTGGCTATTCCCAAGGAGTCAGGGCTGGACATATGACAATTCAGGCTAAGGCAAAAAGAGATGCATAGGAGAAAACAGAAAAGTAATAGTGATCTAATTTTCTGTTTTCCAACATATTACAACTAAATATTCTAATCTTGTTAGTATTGTCTTTATAATCAATGACCTATACTGTTGTTTTGTGCAATATTTTTCCTTTAAGCCTTCTCTGTGCTACATACATGCAAACACACACACATCTACTGTAGAACTTTCTGTTGAAATCCCTATCAGCTGAAAAGCATTAGAGCTGTCACTCATGAATTAACTGTCTGTACATGATAACTGTATAAACTTCTGAGAAAACCTAGAATGAGTCCTTAGAGCAACTTTCTAGTAGCTGTTCTGAAGCTATGCAAAGCAGCTAGAACTGGGACCCAGAATTGTTCTCAGTGGTTTTAGTTTTATACACCATTCCCAAAATTAGGAGTTGTAAATATTTGTAATTGCCTGCAAGTTTGCAGCAGCTGAAATAAAGTACTCATTAAACCTAGTCTTCCACTCCAGTTATCTTTGTTTCTTTCTTTCCCTCAGGAATCCATTTTCTCTTGACTAATGCCAATAGGGCTAAATTTTTGCAAGACAATTGCTATATAAAATGTACATACATGCGGTATTAATTTCCTAGCTTCTCCACAAGCTATCAGGAGTCATATGAAAGTTATTGTCTATATTCCTATGGAAAGATAATTTTATAGTATTGCCAGTTATCTTTGTTTCTTTCTTTCCCTCAGGAATCCATTTTCTCTTGACTAATGCCAATAGGGCTAAATTTTTGCAAGACAATTGCTATATAAAATGTACATACATGCGGTATTAATTTCCTAGCTTCTCCACAAGCTATCAGGAGTCATATGAAAGTTATTGTCTATATTCCTATGGAAAGATAATTTTATAGTATTGATATATATTAATATGAATCCATAGAGACCTAAATTTGGAATAGCTCATGCATGTGTTTATTTTTTGAACTATGAGTAGATCCCTGGAACTCAAATATAAGCACACATAGAAACATGGTAAGATTTTCTTCTAAAATTAATTGTTTAAGGCTCTGAAAATACAACAGTGTAATTATAAAAAGAATACACCTCATAAAGAAACATATCCTTAACCTCAAATTTACAGATGTAGGAGTAGAACCTCTTAATGATCTCTGGAGTTCAACCAAGAAGGGAGTAGCATATTTTTTGTCAAAAGGTGTTGGACTTTAAAATAATTTCCTGGTTTTTAAACCCAGAACCCTAATTTGACACCTCATCTATTTGTATTATTTTTTATATATATATATATATATATATAAAATAGGCGCTTTAAAAAAGAATACAAAACCCCCCAGATTTATCATCAGACTCGTACCTACTGTTGGCCTGAAAGAAATACTGATCTACCAGTGTCTTGTACACAGGGAGGCACTTCTTTCCAACCTCTACTGACAACATCACTCTTTTCAGACCTAATGATGTTGCTGCCTCTTACTTTTCCCTTCATAAATTCACATATGAGAGTATTCAGTCAAGAGGCCTTGATGAGGACCTAATACATATCTCTCACTTCCAAAGCATCCTAGCCCATATTTTGTGAGGACTTTGCTCATCTAGGTGTATACAGGCATGTTCTGAGAAGCATGGGCTCTCCTAATCTGTGAAGATTTCTAAATATGGGTCAGGCTGACATGAGAGATACTTCAGTCTGGAGTAAAATTTCTTTCTTCACAACAGGCAAAAAGATAAAATATGAAGTATCTGAGAACTGTAAGATAAAACTTATGGCTCCAAAGATATTTGCATGTCTCCAAAGTTTGTTAGCTGCTGAGATGGGGGTTTTAAAACCACAGTTTTAAAGTAACTGAAATCCATTTAGGCGCTTTTGTGGATCTGATTCCTCTTTATCCTCACCAGGATCTTGATTAAGCTTTTCTTTAAAAGCCTTGACTAAATTAGACTGTTATTACTAAGAAGAAAAGTAGTGTCTCTGTTTACTCTTACAAATGGGAAAATGTTTGACTGAATTTGTAGTCACAGCGCTTTGGCGAAGAATGAAAGACAATTAAATCCAACAGGGAAATCTAATAAATAATTCACTGGAAGAGCTGGGAGATGCACAATAGTTTTTCTTGTGACAACTGTAAGGAATCCAGAAAGATTTGTTGCCTTCTGAAGCTGAACAAGACTAGAATAAAAGCAAGCACCAGAAAAACACTATTGTTTCTAATGCTAGTCAGCTCCTCACAGCCAAGTTTTTGCCCAGATTTTCTGTTAGCTTTGTCTTCCTGGGCTCCTGGTATATTACATGTATTTTCTGTTGTGGTCTTTGAACAGAAGTGTACAAAATCTTGATTGAGTTTGGGTTGATTGGGTTGATTTTCAAACTCAAAGAAGCTATGCAGTGATCAGCCACAGGATTACTGATTGAGGTTGGGTCTATAGTAGATGTATAGTTTGTATGGCAGTCAGCTAATACTCAGGTTTGTGTGCAAGTATATCATTATTCCAAACCAAATACGGACCTCAGGGCGTACAAACTCAACTGGATCAAACTTTAATAAAACAAAAAACCTGAACCAAATAAAATCCTTTCCCACATGTAGGAAAAGGAAAATATGCTGCAATTACATTAGACAGCAAAACCACAGGTTTTTACAAATATCTATGAAAGACATAACAGGCTATCATTTAATGACAATCTGCTTTGAGATTTAATGAAAAAACCATGTTGTTGTTGATGATGTTACAATGATAGTGAACTACTTTGTGTGCTAAGTAAAATTAAGATGTAAAGAGACAGATTGCTAGGATACCAGCAAAAGTGAATTTTGGGGACAATAATGCTTTCATCAGGGAAATAATCCAAAATGTAAGTATATCTCTGGAGTGTTTTTTCTTTGCTGAAGTTTTTACAGGTATATTAACAATATAAAACCATCATGGAATAGTTCTTTGTAGAGAAGAAGGTTTCTTCTTCAGCTCTCTTGCCTAATGGCAAATATTTGCAGTTTTGTGAGACTACCCAAAGATTCACGTTCCTTTGAGTTTTCACATGCCAAAAGATTAATCTGAAGTAAATCAGAAACAGTCTGAAATCTGTAGCAGTTATGAAGATTATATTGTTTTGATAATTTGTCTTTTTGGACTTTTTAGGCATACAAATCATAGTGAAATTAATATTATTTGAAAAACAAAAAGTGCCTGTCTATAAAAACTTACATTTAGATTATTATCAATTAAGACTGTCCATGGATTTCATACCTTGATTTTGTATAACTTAATGGTGAAGATTCAGCCAATGTTTCTGAGGGAGACAGGGCATAAAAGAACTGGGCTTGCAGTTTATTAAGGCAGAAAGGGAAATGGTAGATTTGCAGCAGCAAAATTTTTAATGCATCATCACATAAGAATTTAAATATTGTATATGAGATCAAATACTGATAAAGTGCTATTAAATTAACTCAAATGACAACAATAAGATACACAGAGTAGTGATAAGGTTCTTCTTTCAGTCTTTGTGAGAAATACAGTTCTGGTTTGTTAGGTAACTAAAGATATGGCTTTTGGCCTGCAGAACTGAGGGTCTACTCAAAATTGCTTCAAATTTTGTATGACATCTCTTGATAATCAAAGAACAGCAGTAGTGGCTTAAAGCTATTATTCTCTCTGTTTAACATCATAGAATCATACAATAGGCTGGAAAGGAAAAGACCTTTAAGATCATCAAGTCTAACCATTAACTTAGCACTGCCAAGTCCACCACTAAACCATGTCCCTAAGCACCACATCTACACATCTTTTAAATACCTCCAGGTATTTAAAATACCACTTCCCCGGGCAGCCTGTTCCAATGCTTGACAACCCTTTCGGTGAAGAAATTTTTCCTCAC